>NC_058130.1:60857095-60891978 GCF_016433145.1 Gracilinanus agilis
TGACCCCCATTGCCTACCCTTACCACTCTTCCACCTATAAGTCAATACATAGAAGTTAAGGGTTTAAAAAAAAACAAAACAAAAAACAAAACAAAAAAAGAATACACTTAAAGAATCAGCTAAAAACTAGTTGAAATAATTGATAACATTAGTAAAGTTGCAGGATATAAAGTAAGTCTATAACATAAATCCATCATAAATCATCAACATTTCTAGATATCACCAACAAAGTTCAGCAGCAAGAGATGGAAAGAGAAAGTCTCTTTAAAATAATTCTAGACAATACAAAATATATGGGAATCTACTTGCCAAGACAAACCCAGGAACTGTATGAACATGATTACAAAGCACAAATAAAGTCAGACCTAAACAATTGGGAAAATATTAATTGCTCGAGGGTAGGCCGATATAATACAATAAAAATGACAATTCTACCTAAATTATTTTATTTATTCAGTGCCACACCTATCAAACTACAAATTAATTATTTCGTAGATCTAGAAAAAATAATAACAAAATTCATTTGGAAGAATGAAAGGTCAAGAATATCAAGTGAACTAATAAAAAAATGTGAAGGAAGGTGGCCTGGTGGCATAGAATCTCAAACTGTACTATAAAGCAGCAATCATCAAAGCAGTGTGGTACTGGCTTAAAAAAAAAAGAATCAAAGATCAATGGAATAGATTAGATACATAATATTCAGAGGTAAATGACCTTAGCAAACTAGTGTTTGATAAAGCCAAAGACCTCAGCTTTGGGAATAAGAACTCACTATGTAACAAAAGCTGCTGAAAAAATTGGAAAACAGTATGACAGAAACTAGGTATAGACCAACATCTTACACCCTATACCAAGATAAGGTCCAAATGGATATCCAATTTAGATATAAAGAGTGATCCTATAACTAAATTAGGGGAATACAGAGTAGTTTACCTGGCAGGTCTTTGGATAAGAAAAGAATTTATGACCAAACAAGAGATAAGCAGCATTTTAAGTTGCAAAATGAATAATTTTTTTAACCCCTTACTTTCTGTCTTGGAGTCAATACTGTGTAATGGCTCCAAGGCAGAAGAGTGGTAAGGGAAGGCAATGGGGATTAAGTGACTTGCCCAGGGTCACACAGCTGGGAAGTGTCTGAGACCAGATTTGGACCTAGGATCTCCATTTCTAGGCCTGGCTCTCAATCCACTGAGCTACCCAGCTGCCCCCCAAAATGAATAATTTTGATTACATTAAATTTAAGCTTTTGTACAAACAGAACTAATATAACCAATATTAGAAGGGAAACAACAAACTGGGAGAAATTTTTATAACAAATTTATCCAATAAAGATCTAATTTCTCAAATTTATAAAAAGTAAAGATAAATTTATAAGAATACAAGCCACTCCTCAATTGACCAATGGTCAAAGGATATGAACAAGCACTTTTCACATGAAATAAAAGCCATCAGTAAGCATATGAAAAAATGTTCTAAGTCACTCTTGATTAGAGAAATGCAAATTAAAACAACTCTGAGATACCACCTCACACCTATCAGGTTGGCCAATAATGGCAGTAAAGGAAAGTGACAAATGTTGGAAAGAGTATGGCAAAATTGGGGTCTATATCCCAAAGAGATAATAAAAAAGTGGAAAGGACCTACTTGTACAAAAATATTTATAGCTGCTCTTTTTTTGGTGGCATAGGATTGGAAATTGAAGGGATGTCCATCAATTAGAGAATGGCTAAGCAAATCGTGGTACATGTTGGTGATAGAATACTTTTGTGCTAAAAGATATAATAAACAAGATGATTTCAGAAAAAACTGGAAAGAGCTGCATGAACTGATGCAGAGCAAAATAAGCAGAACTGGGAGATCATTGTACACAATAATAGTAATATTGAACAATGATTACATATGAAAATCTGGCTACTCTCAGCATTGCATTGATTGATCTGGGACAATCCTGGAAGACTTAAGACAGGAAATGCTGTCTACCTCCAGAGAAAGAACTGTTGGATTTGGATAGATGCAGATCAAAGCATACTATCTTTCACATCAGTATATTTATAGTTTTATTTTGGGCTTTTGGTGATGCATGAATGTGCTCTTAGCACAATGACCAAGTGTGTTTTACATGATAATAAAAATTTAAAAAAATTTTAAAGAGAGACAGGGAACAAAGATCTAGCCTTGGAGTCCAAAAGACCCAAATACAAGTTCAAATTCTGCATTTACCCAGTACTGACTTTGTGAAGCTGGGCACACTTCTTTTTTTTTTATTTTTTTAAAATTTTAAAATTTTTATTTTGAATATTTTCCTATAGTTACATATTTCATGTTCTTTCCCTCTCCCCCAAGCCCCCTAACCTCCCTTAGCTGATGTTCAATTCCACTGGGTTTTACATGTATCATTGATGAAGACCTAATTCCATATTATTAATAGTTGGACTACAGTTATTGTTTAGTGTCTTCATCCCCAATAATATCCCCATCAGCCCATGTGTTCAAGCAGTTGTTTTTCTTCTGTATTTCTCCTCCCACAGTTCTTCCTCTGAATGTGGCTAGTTTTCTTTCTCATAAGTCCCTCAGCCTTGCTCTGGATCCTTGCATTACTGCTAGTAGAGAAGTCCGTTATGTTCGATTGTACCACAATGTATCCATCTCCGTGTACAATGTTCTCCTGGATCTGCTTCTTTCACTCCACATCAATTCCTAGAGGTTGTTCCAGTTCACGTGGAATTCCTCCAGTTCTTTATTCCTTTGAGTACAATAGTATTCCATCACCAACAGACACCACAATTTGTTCAGCCATTCCCCAATTGAAGGACATTCTCTCATTTTCCAATTTTTTGGGGCACGCTTCTTACTGCCCCATACTATTTTTTTTAATCTGCAAGTTCCAAATAAGGCAAAGTTCTCTATCAATAGAGGAAATCTCTTGCCAGGACAGCCTAATAAAATTCCCCCCAGCTCCCCCAAAAAGATTGCTTCTAGTTCCAATATTCTGTATTACCCTTCCAACTCTAACATTCCATTTCCTAATTTCCTTTCTAGTTCTCACATTCTTTGTTCTAAGTTCCTTCCCAACTCCAATACTCCATTTGCGAAGACCCTTTGAACAGAATCATGAAACTTGAAGGACAGTCATTAGCAGTCATTCAGCTCAACCCATACCATAAGGAATCCCCAGTATGATATAGCCCATTCTATTTTGGAATAGTTCTAATTGTTAGAAACTTTTTTTCCTGGTATCAAGCCCCTATTTCTACTCAATGCTCTTAGTTCTTCCCTTTGGAAGCAAAGAGAAAAAAAATTGAATCCCTCCTTCCCTTGATGGTCCTTCAAATCCTTGAAGATATTGATTGTACCCCATTTCCCACTCCCCTACACATATACCTTTGTCTATCATAAATCCAAGTTCTTTCAACTGATGGACTCCAGACCCTCCACCATCCTCGTTGGCCTCATCTGGTTATTCTCTAGCTTGTCAATGTCCTTCATAAACATGGTGCCCAGGACAGAACACAATACTGCAGATGAGGTCCTATGAGGGCAGAGTACAGTGGGACTATCGCTTCCCGATTCCTAGAAACTTTGGCCCTCTTTATGTGACCCATTAGGCCATTCTTTTTTTGGCTCCCACATGAGAATGACATCATCAGAACATCCAGTTCTAGCATTCTGTGGGCTAAGGCCTGCCTACTTTAATTGACATTCTCCTTAATTTAGCTAAGAAGATACAGAAGACAGAATCTGGCATAGGGGGAGTGACAGAAACTAGACTTTAATCAAACACCTTAATGGAGGCATTTTTAATTGGTATGAATGAAGTGTTAAAAAACTACCCATTTCTTGGACTGAGAATCACATTTGGACAACTTTGCCCAGATTTTTTTTGGTTTATTTTTTGTCTTTAATGGGAAGGGGTTAGGGTGGGGAATGCACGAAGAAACCACATCTGGTCCTGATGAAGCAGAACATTAATTACCAAAAAAAAGAATAATCAGCTGGGGGAAAAATAAAATATTTTTTTAAAAAAGCAGTCATTGAAATATCTAATCAATCTGATAATAGAGGGATAGAATCTCCTATTTTCATTGCAAGAAGTTATCCTAAAGTTCAGTGAGTTAACTGATAATTATCTGTGAAACATTTGGAGAAAAAAAATGGAGACAAAACGTCTGATACAGTCAGTCATGACTGGAAAGTTGAGAGATATAGATTGGAATCCTAGCTTTGTTGCATGCACTGTGGCAAGTCATTATATCTCTGGGACTCAGTTTTCTCCCCCTATAAAATGGGAATAATAAAACTCACTATCTCCCTCAGAAGTTGTTTTTGAATAAAATAAATAATAAATATAAATAAATACATAAAATGATGTAAATAAATAATACAAATAAAATCATGCATATAAAATTCACCTTCAAGAAAGATATAAATGTTGACATATATAGGAGAAGGAGCCTTGAATTTGGTTTTAGAACTGAGTGTAAGTCCTAGCTTTACAAGAGAGATGTGAGACATTGGCCAAGTCTCTTAACCCTTTTTGTTTAATCCCTCTGGGTCTGTTTTTTTCATCCATAAAATAAAGTAGCTAGAGGAGATGACCTGGAGCATTCTATGCTTCTAGGTGCTGGCTCAGAGGTAAGAAATTATTGTTCCCTGTTCTGGGCTGTGGGAATCAGATTTCTATGTTCTAATTTTACATCAAAAGCTAAGTGCCTGGAGTTCAGTTGTTTCAGTTGAGTCTCACTCTTCAGAATCCTATTTGGGGTTTCCTTGGCAAAGATACTGAAGTGGTTTGCTGTTTCCTTCTGGAGCTTTTTTTTTTTTTTTTAAACCCTTACCTTCCATCTTGAAGTCAATACTGTGTATTGGCTCCAAGGCAGAAGAGTGGTAAGGGTAGGCAATGGGGGTCAAGTGACTTGCCCAGGGTCACACAGCTGGGAAGTGTCTGAGGTCAGATTTGAACCCAGGACCTCCCGTCTCTAGGCCTGACTCTCAAGCTTCTGGAGCTTTTAAAAGATGAGGAAACCAAGGCACGCAGAGTTAAGTGACTTGCCCAAGGTCACACAGCTAGTGAATATTTGAGATTGGATTTGAACTCAGGTCTTCCTGACTCCGGACTCGGAGTTCTATCTACTGTGCCATCAAGCTGCCAAAGTGGAATGGCACCAACAATTAAATACTACAGAAATGCTCAGAATTGGAAAGGTCCCTTTCAGCTGTGATTTTCTTGTATGAAGGACCCTTCTAGTTCTGAATTCTATGGCTCTGTATATGATTTAGTGTTTGCCCATTGCTGTAAGGAATACAGAAAGGAGTATATATGCTTTGCCTCAAAGAAACATCTAACTAAACTTTTTGAGAATAATAGGAAACAAAGGTGCAATAGGAACAAAGGAAAACAAATTGAGAATAATATATGAAAATATGTGATTAAATGCTAAGGAAGACTGATGAGTTCTCCAAGAATTCATAGAATCTTAAAACTGAAAAGCACTTTACAGGTGCCAACTGCCCTGTAACAACCCTCACAGGTGTCCATCCTTTCCTTGGTTTAAAAACTCCCAAGAAACAGGGGACTCACTACCTAAAACATCACCTTATTCCATTATAATGGTAGCTCTGGTCATTAGAAGTTCAGAGAAAAGGAAACCTAAGAAGAAGATCAAAGAAGGCTTCATAGAGTTGAGCCCCAGAGTTTAATCAAAGTCACAGTTGAGATCCATCCCAAACCCTCATCTTAATTCAATTCATGGTATGTTATAATTGGAAGGAATCGTAGATATTATTTATTGCCACTCCTCCCTAATTATGGCTCTACAAGAGAGAGTCAGATGGGCCGAAGAACAAATAAGGTCCTCCAATCATCTGTCCATGTACCCATGCTATAATTAACATCAAAGTTACTGATATTTGGTTATTCAGCAGTATTTAAACTACTCCTCTTGAGTCACTGATTCTATTTTATTTCATTAGTAACATTTAATTTTTTTTCCTAATTACAAGAAAAAAAAATTTTTGTCACATTTTTTAACATTTCGAATTCCAAATTCTCTCTCTCCTTTCCCTCCCCCTTCCTGAGATGGTATGCAATTTGATATTGGTTATATTTGTGCAATCATACAAAATGTCTCCATATTTGTCATGTTGTGGAAGAAGACAAATATTTTTTTTAAAACATAAAGAAAATAAAATGAAAAATGGTTTGCTTTGATCAGCATTCAGACTCCATCAGTTCTTTCTCTAGGGGTGGATAGCATTTTTCATCATGAGTCCTTTGGGATCATCTTAGATCATTGTGTTGCTGAGAGTAACTCGGCCATTCATGGTTGATCATCCTATAATATTCCTCTTACTGTGTACTATAGTCACCTGGTTCTGCTAAGTCTTTGCAGGTTTTCCTGAATCCTCTTGCTCATCATTTCTTATAGCACAATAATAGTATACCATTACAATCATATTCCTCATCTTGTTCAGGCATTCCCAAATTGATGGCCATCCCCTTAGTTTCTAGATCTTTGTCACCCCAAAAAGAGTTGCTAAAATATTTTTGTACAAATAGATCTTCTCCAATTCCTTTTTAAAAATCTCAAGCCACTGATCTTAGAACAAAAAAATGGTGGAAAGGCAAAAAGTCGCACTGGATCATTTTTATATGTAGCCATAAACCAACTGGATTAAGCTGTATGCCACCTGCAACAGAATTTAACATTAAGTATAAATAATTTAAATTCTTCAGAGGGCAGCCTGGCCCTGTCATATCATCTGTACAGTGGAGGTGAAGAATGAAAAGGATACACAAGATGTATTTGCCAAATTCCTTTGGCCACACAGCTTGTTGGGGCTTGAAATATGTTGATAAACCTCCCTCACTCTATGCTCATCCAAAGCTGACTTGTGGGTACTAGGACATATGGAATCCCCCTAAAATAAAGTTAGGGGATGGAGAAATATGCAAGCAGAATAAAAGAATTGGAGCCTTATTTTCCAGCTGAAAATTTTCACATATTTTATGCACATACAATTTTTTAAATGTAAGAATTAAAATAAATATATAATGATAACTTTAAGAATGTTATGTTTTTATAAGATTAGTAATCACTAGGAAATAAAGAAATAAATCAGTAACAAAATAAATTCATGTGCCATGGCTAAACTACCTGCTCAAACAGCCCGCTCCCAGATCTAAGCTGCCATAGGAAGGAAAAGAGACCCTGGGAATGCCAACAACTTGATTTTATCCCCCTGTCTATGTCAGCTTGTAACCACAGGAAGCCAGTGAGCTCTTAGGAAATGTAGTTCAAAAACCCCAAAATTTCCAATAACACAATACATAAAATGGAAAAATATAGCCAATATTAGTGTTCTCCCAGAGCCCAGTCTGCATTGTTCTGGATGCCAGGGAAATAGTTTCAGAAACAGTGTACTAGATAATCTTTGAGGTCTTTTTCCATTCTAATATTTTGTGATTTATGGTTCTTTCCAGGGGTGGCATTCTGTTTTAAAGTCCCTTCTAGGGCTAACATTTATTTCATGCTTTAAAATTTCTCCCAATTTGAAATTCTGCATATTTTAAAGTTTCTTTCTCACTCTAACACTTTTTTCTGAGGTCCCCTTCTAGGTCTGATATTCTTTGTTCTAAGATCCCTTTTGTTCTGATCTTTCCACACTTGCATAAAAATGAGTGTCTCATTTGGAATCAGAAGAACTGAATTGTTCAGAGTGCATTCTATTATAGCCTTGTGATCTTGGGCAAGTTGCCTTCCTCTTAAGCCTCAGTTTTCTCCACTGTAAAATGAGAAGTTGGGGCTGAATGATTTCTAAAATTTCTTCCAACTGTGGTACGATCGAATGTAACAAGTTTCTCTATTAGCAGCAATGTAATGATCCAGGGCAATTCTGAGGTACTTATGGGAAAGAACACTATCCACATTCAGAGGAAGAACTGTGGGAGTAGAAACACAGAAGAAAAACAACTGCTTGATCACATGGGTTGATGGGGATACAACTGGGGATGTAGACTCTAAACAATTACCCTAGTGCAACTATCAATAATATGGAACTAGGTCTTGATCAATGATACATGTAAAAAACATTGAAATTGCATGTTGGCTATAGGGGTAGGGGGTTGGAGGGGAAGGAAAGAACATGAATCATGTAACCATGAAAAAAATCTTCTAAATTAATTAATTAAATAAAAAATTTTCAATTAAAAATAAGAAAAATACATAAATATAAAAAATAAAAAAAAATAAAATCTCTTCCAGCTCAAAATCCTAGCTTCTTGGGTACACCTCTCCCATTATCAGCATCTTTGTCTTTTCTTTTTTAAACCCTTATCTTCTGTCTTAGAATGAATACTGTGCATTGGTGCTAAGGTAAAAGAATGGTAAAGGCTAGGCAAAGATGGGAGTTATGTAAATTGCCCAGTCACACACCTAGGAAGTGTAAGAGGTCAAATTTGAACCCAGGACCTCTCCTCTCTAGAGTTGACCATCTATCCACTGAGCCAGCCAGCTGCCGCCATCCTTGTCTTTTAACTACATTAAAAAACAATTGTTTTCTCTAAATTCTTGGAATGCTTTGCCTATACATGGTTATTGTCCCTTGAACGCCACTTCCTGGATATCTCCATACTATGCTGCCCACACTCTGACCAGCATCCTCATTCCCCATCCCCATCCCCACCCCCTTTTCCCATGGGCATGCTGGCAAATGTTTAACTGCAGTCTTTCTGGACATGAAATGGATGCCCCAAATACCTTGAAATTTATTCTGTATGATTAACATTTTTTCCACTATAAGCTTAAGGCTAGCCGATCAACAAAACAATAAATCAAGCCCTGTGGCACTTGCTGATATTTGAGGTGTAAACACTCACACTCTGAATTTAACACTCTTCCCAGGAGCTGGTTCCTCTCCATCCTTCACCCTCCACCCACTTTGGTCTTGGGCATGCGGGCTTTCTCCTTCTCTTACCTACAACCAAGTCTCTTTCTCCATTCTCAGATCATCTCCACACCTTGGTACCTTCCCTCTCTTATCAGTTGTCCTCTATGTGTTGTCTTCCTACATTAAACCATCAGCTTTCCCTTTAGATGGAATGTTTTCTGCTCTTTGGCTTGCTTTTGTTTGGATCTCCAGCAATTGACACAGGGACCATTGGATCTTGCCGTGCTCTCTCCCTCTCTGACTATCCTTTCCCATGTATACAGCCTGGGACACTTTGCATCACCTTCCTGGAGACATCTCTGTTCAGCCTGGGATTGTTCCTGAACTTTCTTGCGCCAGAGTGAGTCTTGTCTCCCCCCACCCCTTAGCCTCTATCAGCTCTCCCTGAGGACAGGGGGCTCTCTTAAATTCCATTCATCAAACATTTCCCCAGGATTTACTAACTGCCTGGAACTGAGGCAGATAACAGAGATGAGTAAAATAGATTCTCTGCCTCCACAACAAAAGGAAAAAACAAGTAAGTAAAAGAAACCATTATCAATCATGTATCTGATGATAAATGATGAATGGTGTATTGAGAACTGGCCCTCCCGCCATCTTTTTATCCAGAAGAGGAAGTGTGCCCAAGAACCCGGAACATTTTTAGCTTTTCTCTCTCCTTTCTTTTTTTCTTTAAACCCTTACCTTCCATCTTAGAATCAATACTGCATATTAGTTTCAAGGCAGAAGAGTGGTGAGGGCTGGGCAATGGGGGCTAAGGGACTTGCCACCACAGCTAGGAAGTGTCTGAAGTCAGATTTGAACCTAGGACCTCCCGTCTCTAGGTCAGCCTTTCTCTTAAATAATGCAATTTGGCTGGCATTGCAGATATTTCCAAATAGGCTTTCTGAATTCTTAACAAAATAAAGGCTAGAGTCCATTACAAAAAAAATAATTAAAACTCTTTTGATTATTTTAAATTCAAAAGCTTTTTTGTGGACAAAATTAATGCATATAGAATTAGAAAGGAAGCCATCATCTTAATGGGGAAAAAATATCAAATGTTTCTGAAAAGGGTCTGATGTCCCAGACACTTAGACAATAGAAAAATGTGCAGCCAAAAGTCACTCCTTACTAGCTAAGAAGTCAAAGGATAGGAACAAACATTTTTCAAAAGAAGAATAGCAAGATATTAATAACCATATGACATTATTCCAGATCATTAGTAATATGAGAAATACAAATCAAAACCACTCTGAAACAGAACCTCGAGCTCAGTAAATTGTCAGAGAGGACAGAAGATGAGAATCGTCAATTTTGGAAGTGCCGTGGCACACTAAATACAATATTGGTGGAACTAGAAATTTCAATTCATCTGGAAGACAATCCAGAATTATGCAAAAAAAAAAGTGAATAGATTGTCTGACTCTGACCGTGTTTATTGCATTGCTAGGCATATCTCTCAGGGAAGTCAATGTCAATGTTGAAAAGAAAATTTATTGCACAACTTTTTGTGCTAGTGAAGAGAATTGTCCCTCGTTTGGGGAATGGCTAAACAAATTGCATAATGGAATACTATTGTTCTGTAAGGAATGTTGAATATGGTGACCACAGAGAAGAATGTGAAGACTTATACGAATTACTGAAAAATGAGGTAAGCAGAACCAGGAAAACAATGCCCACGATGGTTACTGCAATATAAATAGAAAGAATAACAAGAAGACAATTGGTTCAAAATGTTATGGTCAAGTTTGGGTCCAAAGAAGAGATGTGGGAAAAAGGATCTCTCTGAATCTTCCTTCGTTGCAGACCTAGAGGATGCTGGGTGTGGGGCACTGCCGATAATGTCAGACGTTTTGGGGATGAGTTTTATTTTGCAGACTGATTTTTTCTCTTTTCTTTCTTCCTATGTTATTATAAGGGACAGCTCTCTGGGAGAAGCCAGGAGAGAAATAGAGTAGGAAATAGAGATGATATAAAAATTAAAGATATCGAGAAAATTTATTTTTGCTGAGATGATACAACACTAGATTAAGATTCAGAGGACCTGGGCTCAGACCCAGCTCTGATACTTCCAGCCTTTGCAAACTTGGATAATTCATTTAACTTCTTCCAGGCCTCATTTTCTGCATCTGAAAAACTTAAGGTTTGGATGAGATGATCTCTAAGGTCCCTTGTGGCCCTAAAAGCTACAAACCCCTGAAAGAATCTTCCCTCTTCTTCCTCCTAATCCTCCTTGTCCCTTGCAACCACCCCCTCATTCCAGTCAAAATTCAGCAAAGCCCCCGGTTATGGGAAGAAACCAAACACAAAGGCAGCTGGGCTAGAACAATCCAGCCTTTCAGCCGCCTGTGTGGGGTGAAAGCCAGAGCCCGGCTTTGTTCGAGGAAGGCCCATGAATGGCACTTGCCAGGGAGCTAATCTGCTGTTGCACAAACATTTTTGTTGAGAATCAGATAGCAATCCTTTGGAGAAGAGGGGGAGGACTGCCTTTGTGTGCCCAGGGCTGAGTTTGAGGAGGCGGGGAGCACTGCAGCCTCTAACTGTGACCCACCAGAGCTGGGGTGCTCCTACAGACTTGACCCAAAAGGCCATATTCACCGCCTTCAAAAGCCAGCAGTGTCCAGTGGCCACTATCAATCCTGGCGCCATATTTCTCCAATCCTTCCTCTGTTCAGGATCTTCAGGGCTCCCTGTCACCCTAGAATCATTGGACTTAAATAGTAAAAAGATTTTAGATTTAGGATCAGAATAACTTTAATCTAGAGTTCATCAAGTTCAACCCCTCCTATTACAGAGATGTAGAATGATCTCTTCTAGCTGGGTGACCCTGGGCAAGTCACTTAACTCTTTCTACTTCAGTTTTCTCACCTGTAGAATGACCTGGAGGAGGAAATGACAATTCAGTCTCTTTGCCAAGAAAATCCCAAAATGGGGTCACAAAGAGTTGAATATGATTTTTTTAATGACTAAATGATGACAAATAACAAAGAATGAATTTCCCCCCTTACTTACATCCCATAGCATCCTTCTCTTCCTTTAAGAAGCAGCTCAAGCACTTTGTTCTGTATGAATCCTTTCCTGATACTCTCAAGTTCTAGTGTCCTTCCTCCCAAACTACCTTGGATTGAATTTTGTATTTATTCATTTTAGATTTATCTTGTATAATATTTACACAGGTACTTGCCTCCTGCATGAAAATGTGAGATCCTTGCAAACAGGGATGGTTTAACTCTTTCTGCTTATATCCCCAGCATCTATCATGGTTTCTGGCATATAGTAAGGACTTAATAAATACTTGTCGATAAACTGTCCAGGATCAGAGTAGAGATTTGAACCCAGATTTCTAGCTGTCAAATCAAATGCTCTTCTCAGCACACTACCTTGTTTGCATGGGCCACCAGGATTTATGGGGGACCATGTATGTTTAGAGTCTTTTACTGCAAGACAACTTAGTTAAAGGAAGGAATAATTTCCACTAACTTCATACCCAAAAGATCACAAAATCAAAGAGTTCAAAGGACTCTCAGCTATCTTCTAGTCCCCTCCAGATTGAAAGAAGAACATCTTCTGAAACATCCCTGAGAAATGGTCAACAAAGATATCAAACCATTCATTACTATTCTCAGGATCCAGCTTTTCAACCCTTTCCAAATACTCCCAGCTGTACCATTACCTAGTCCATATCTTTATTTTCTACATGGAAAGCATGAGAGACTTTATCCAATACTCTGCAAAAAGCTGGACAAGCTATAGCTGCTGGATGTTTCAGACCTTCCACTTTATAACTATCAAAGATAAAGGAATGAGGTCAAGTTGGCATGATCTGTACTTAAAGAAGTCGGACTGGCTCTTTTTGATCATTGCTTCCTTTCCTAAATGTTCACTAACCACCCCTTTGATAATATGCTCTAGAATTTTAGCAGAAGTCAAAGCCAAACTCACTAGCATATCGTTTGTAAATGCTGTTCTCTTCTCTTTTTTTTTAAAGGCGCAATTTGCCTTTCTCCAATTCATGGAAATCATTCTAAAATAATTAACAGTAATATAGAATTCATATTCACCTTTTATTTCAATACTCAGGGTTGGATTTTGCCTCTGCCTACTGAATTAATTTATTCAGGGCACCTTAGTGTTCTCTTATAGTCCTCTTATTTGCTTTGGGGCCTCAATTCCCCATGAGCCATTTTGTTCTACCCTATAAAATGCTGAAGTTATCTTTGGTAGAAAAAAAAACAGAAATTAAATAAGAGTGGAATAGTTCTTGTTTCATCATCTATTGTAATGGTTCCATTCACTTGAGAGTGATGGGAGATTTTTCTGGGCTCTGTTCATGCAATTCTCCAGAACTTGGGTTGACTAGAGAAAAAATGTTAGACATTTTTAACCCTAACCTTCTGTCCTAAAATCATTACTAAGTATTAGTTCCAAGGCAGAAGAGCAGTAAGGACTAGGCAGTTGGGGTTAAGGGACTTTCTCAGAGTCCCACAGCTGGGAAGTATCTGAGGTCAGATTTGAACCCGTCTTCCCAGCTCCAGGCCTGGTTCTCTATTGTCCTACCTCCCTACCTTGACAATGTTAGACTTTGATAGGCAGTATGTTTAGTGGAAAGAACTCCAGACCTGGACTTGAGAGAGACTTCAGTTCACAAATCACGTCTGACAACTGTGAGACCCAGGCAAGTCACTTAACCTCTTAAAATGGGGATCATAACACCAACCACATGTACCAAAGAGGATTGTTATAATAAATCTGGAAAAGGAGACTGGAGCCAGATTTTGAAAGGTTTTAAATGCCAAAAAGAGAAATTTGTATTTTATCCCAGAGACGATAGATAAATGTTGGAGCTATTTTAAGTAGGCGAGTGACATGGTCAGATCTGTGCATTAGAAAATTCAGTATGGCAGCCATTAAGGATGGATTGGAGAAGAGAGAGCAAAGTGGGAAGACCAATTAAGAAGTGATTGTGGTGGTCCAGGCCAAAGGTGATGAGGGCTTGAACTAGGATGGTCACTGTGGGAGTGGAGAGAAGGGGATAAGAGATTTTAGTGAAGAAAGAACTGATAAAACTTAGTAACTAATTGGATCTATGGGTGAAGAAGAGTGAAGAATAGACAATGACTAGATTGCAAAAATTGGAAAAATGGTAATGTCTTTCACAGTAACACAGAAGCTGAGAAGAGGAGTATGCTTGAGAGGAAATGTATTGATTTCTGTTTTAGACCTGCTAAGCTTGAGATACCTACAGGAAATATTCAGTTTGAAATATCCAAAAGGCTTTTGGTGATAAGGGAGGGATTGTTGATCAGAAAAAGAGTTAAGAGATGAATATATAGATCTGAGAGCCATCTGGGCTCTCAACACTCTCCATGGCAGTCACTGTCTACATAAGGATAGTAGCTGAACCCATGATGAGGCCATCAAGAGAATACAGTGAATAAAAAAGGGGCCCAAAGCTTTGAAGTATGCTCACAGCTAGGGAGCAGGGCATAGATGATGCTCTAGCAAAGGAGATCAAGGAGTGACCATATAAGTGGTAGAAGGAAAACAAGGAGAGGATAGTATCACTAAAACCCAAAGAAAAGAGCATTTAATGAAAGAGAAGATAATCAAAAGTGCCAAATACTACAAATGTGTCAAGAAGGATTTGGTCTAAGAAAAAGCCATTAGGTTTGGCCATTAAGATATCATTGGCAGAGGCAGCTAGGCGGTTCAGTGGATACACAGTAATCATGAGTGCAAAAAAAATTTATACCAAGTGTCATTGATAAAAGCCTTATTTCCCAAATGTGTAGAAAACAGAGTCAAATATGTAAGAATATAAGTCATTCCCCGCTTGATAATTGGTCAAAGGATACAAACAGGCAATTTTCAAATAAAGTAATCAAAGTTACTCATAGTCCTGTGCAGAAATGCTCTAACACACCATTGATTAGAGAAATGCAAATTAAAATAACTGAAGTATTCCCTCACATCTATTGGATTGGCTGCTATGCCAGAAAAAGGAAATGACAAATGTTGGAGGGGATGTGGCAAAATTGAGACATGAATGCACTGTTGGGGGAGGGGTTGGAAACTCATTCAAAACATATTCTGGAGAATGATCTGGAACCATGCCCAAAGAGCTATAACTACCCATAATGCCCTCTGATTTCTAACAATACCACTACTAGTTCTGTATACTAAAGAGATAAGAAACAAAAAGAAAAACGAGCCAATGTACAAAAATAGTTACAGCGGCTCTTTTTGTGGTGGCAAAGAATTGAAAACTGAAGGGATGTTCATCAATTGGGGAATGGCTGAGCATATGATTGTACAGGGAAAATGGATGGCACATAAGAGGGATTTCATGATTTTAAGGAGTACAGAGCCAAGATCTCATTTGATTCTCACAATAACCACTGTAATACAGTGCTGTTCTTATCCCATTTTTTTAGATGAGGTTCATAGAGGTTAAATGCCTGTGATCCAGTTCTTTCTAACTTTAAGTCCAATGGTCTCTCCAAAATGACTTGCTGCCAAAGCGTAGATGTTGGGGAAGAAGGGAGGGAGCCCATTGCGTGACAGGCTCTGATTGATTCTGGCTGTCAGAAAATGGAATTTAGATATAGAAAGTATCTTCCTGTATTGAGACAGTGAGATGGTCTGCTGGACCTGGAGTCAGGAAGGCTCCCATTGTTTTTTTTTCTGGAGTCTTTATTTTAATTCTGCCTCAGACCCTTTACTAGAGGGTAAGTCAGTTATCTTTCTCAGCCTCATTTTCCTCATCTGTAAAACAGAGATACATAACACCTACTTTCTGGGGCTGTCATGAAGAACAGATGAGATGATATATAAAAAGCAAACTTTTCAAACCTTCAAGTGCCGCATAAATGTAAGCTATCTATTCTATCCTTTCAAGTCATGTCATGATTCATTTTTACATCCTGACAACAAGCCTTTATGAAGCTCCTACTGTGTGTGTGTGTGCGTGTGCTTTACTCTTTCTAGCCTAGCTGCTAACAGATAGCCCTTTCTCATTCCAGGTACCAATATTTCTTGCATGCAGATGTTCATGGGATACGGAGGCTCGGGGCGTACAGATGTTCCCTGTGAACAGATGTTTGCCGTGTACAGATGTTCCTGTCTCCAAAGGCATCGGGGCAGGTTATCAGGAGCCAGGAGCCCCAGCTGATATTCCAAGGGGACAGAGCCACATTCTCCTGCTCAGGCTGGAGGCACTAGAGAAAACACATGCACTTTGGAATCAGTCTCCAAGCTAAATATTTTTCTGTCCAGGGAGCTTCTTTTACGTCAGCTGGTATTTTGGTCGAGAATTACAGAATGTACTTCTGGCTGAGTTGAAAACACCCTTCCTTTTTTAACCAGAGCTTTAAGTACACACACACACACACACACACACACACACACACACACACACACACACACACACACAATTCCAACAACTGTGTTACTTTCCTAACACCTTAGACATGTAGGAAAAAATACGGTCATGGAGCTGGCCAAGCGCCCAGACTTGGATTGAGTTCTAGGCTAGGGAAATGCTGGATGGAGCCGAGTTCCAGGGTTTGGTATTATTATTTTTTTTAAGCAAGTGCGTAAAATCATTTCATAACCAAGCCCCAAGAACACCAAGCCTTTCTTTGCATTTTTGGATTCAGAATATATCTCTTTCCCACCACTAGGTTTGGTCCTGGACCTCTCCCTAGAACACCAGCCAAACTACCATCCTGAAATTTTCTCTCCTCCCTCCAGAGTGGCCATGGTGACCATATTTCCTGAGCCCTAAATCAGGACTTGTGGTCTAAAAGCAATTTTTATTTTTGCCCCTTGCCCTTTGCCCTTTTTTTTGACACTAAAATAAAAGCACAACATGACATCATTTCTGTCATTTCAACCAAGTTCAAATGATAGAGAAAGTAATTGTGTTCCCCAGCATTTAGAAATATTTATTGATAATTTCCCCTTCTATTTTCTGGCTCAGCTGCTACAAGTAATCAGATTTCTCTGTTAGTTCACTTGAATGGATAGTGTAGACCTCTACTGCTAGGGACACCAGGACTGATCATTGCCAACCCTGGATCACCTTTGCCCCTTGTACCATGTTCATCCCTTCCCTCCATTAGAATAAAAATGTCCAATGAAATTATAACTGCAAAGTACTTAACCAAAACCCTTTTCAATTAGACCATTTGTAGTATGAAAAAAGCAGAAATATAGCTTTAAAAAGATTTAAATCTAATACTACCATAGACTGCGAACTTTTAATAAACATTTTGATAAATGCATTTCAATATAAGTGATTTCCCTTGCAATTCTATATATTTTATACATTTAAAAAACATAATTCTGAGATGATAACCTTTGGCTTCACCAGACAGCCCCATGGGTCCATGACTCACAAAAGAGAAAGAATCCCTGATCAATAGAATTTATTGATAATATATAGATAGATTGTACCTGCAAGAAGAATATAAGATATATGTGCCAATCAGCTCCACTTACTATTTTCCCAGCTATCTATTCTGGTCCTTGGGAGGCAAAGGAATTTATGTGATATGTCCAGGAAACCTAGGCTTGCCCTAAATTACAGGATAGATCTGAGTGGAAACAGCTGGGGCGGGGGAGGACAGGTTAGACTTTTTGGTGCTTTGCAGGACAAATGTGATTGAGGCTCTTTTCTAATGTTGCAGGGATAAAGGAAGGGAAGAGGAGACGGGAACAATTAAGTGCTTACTATATGCCATGCACAGTGCTGTGTTCTACAAATATTATTTCATTTGATTCTCATAACAACCATACATGATAGGTGCTGTTATTATCCCCATTCTATAGTTGAAGAAACTGAGGCAGGCAGAGTATAAGAGAGTTTCTCAGGGTCACACTAGTATAAAAGTTATAGCATTTAGTGAGTGCTTACTATGTGCAGCTAGACCTTAAGGGAACAACTAAAAACAAACAAGAAAGTCCCGGTGTGTCAGCGGTGAATTTTGAAACCAGATTTTCTTGACTTCAAAGCTGGAGCTCTATTCACTATATCATGCTGTCTCTCATAGAACAAATTGGCATAAATGTAGTATTTGTCTGAGTCGGAGTCACGAGATTTGTATTCAAATTCTGGCTCTTATCTTTACTAAATGTAAAGGGACCATGAATAAGTCACACAAGGAACTTCTTTAAACCTTCATTTCTTCATTTGTAAAATGGGTATAACAACACCACCTGCCTTACATGGATATTTTGGGAAAGGCTCTGTATATAAACCTTGAAGCATGATAGAAATGGAAACTTTTATTATTATAGGAGCTAGAAGGAGCTCCTTTTTTACGAGTTTCTCCTTCTCTTGCCTTTTGTGATGCTGTCTTTCTTGATTTATTCTATTGCATGCAGAGAATTTACATGCTTATGCTTTTAAATGGTATATGGGGACAGACACTCATTCACACACCCCACTTTTATCCTCAAAATATCAGGACAAAACAAGGAAGGCCATCTGTGGCTGTTTATGGGAGGATGTTGGCAAGAGTCCTACAGGATGGACAGGACTGTACCTTTTGCCTTCTACATCATTATAGAGAAAACCCACATCAACGAGATCACAGATCCATCTGAGTTCAGGGTCAGTGGGACAGAATTAGGACTGCCCCAGAAGTAATTCAGAAGTAATAGCCTGGCTTTGGGAGAGTCCGAATGTTTATTGAATTCATACCAGCATAGAAGTTTGATGAGCTACTTTAGGTTAGATTTATTGGATTATGGGATCAACATTTCTGCAACCAGTGTCTCTGGGAAGCAGGGTGGTAGAACAGGCGGAGTGCTTCGACTTTGAGTCAGGAAATCTTGGATTTTAGATTTGGTGCTATACACAGATAGATTGTATCAGCAAGAAGAATATAAGATATATGTGCCAATTATATGCCAATGCGCCAATGTGGGGTGATTGTGGGCAAATCATTTTCGCTCTCTAGGTTTCCATCTCCTTATCTGGAAATGAGATTAGTTTAGGTTATCTCTTCAGTTTCATCTAGCTTTCCCCTTTTATGTCTAACAGTCTATGTCCTAATAGTTACTATGGTTCTAATATTTATGACTCAAGTCTCTGTCCAGTTCTGACATTCTTTGTTCTAAACATTCTGTGTTTTAGAATGACTTCAGGTTCTACCACTGTTGTGTTAGTGTCTTCAGGTTCTAACATTCTGTGTTTTATAGTGTCTTCAGGATCTAACATTTTATGTTTTAGAGTGCTTTCAGGTTCTAACATTCTGTGTTTTAGAGTGACTTCATCTTCTAACATTCCATGTTGTAGAGTGTCTTCAGGTTCTAACATTTCATGTTTTAGAACATCTCCAGGTTCTAACATTCTATGTTTAAAAGTGCCTTCAGGTTCTAATATTCCATGTGTTAGTGTCTTCAGCTTCTAACATTCTATGTTTAAAAGTGCCTTCAGGTTCTAACATTCCATGTGTTAGTGTCTTCAGCTTCTAACATTCTATGTTTTAGTGTCTTCAAGATCTAACATTCCATGTTTTAGAGCATCTTCAGGTTCTAACATTCCATGTTTTAGAGTGACTTCAGGTTCTAACATTCCATGTTTTGGTGTCTTCAGGTTCTAACATTCTGTGTTTAAAAGTGCCTGTAGGTTCTAACATTGCATGTGTTAGAGTGTCTTCAGGTTCTAACATTCTGTCTTTTAGCATGACTTCAGGTTCTAATATTCTCTATTTTAAAGTACCTTCACTTTCCCACATTCTATATTTTTAAAATATCTTCAAGTTCTAACATTCTGTCCTTAAAGTGCTTTTAGGTTCCAACTGTCTTTGTTTTAAGTATCTTCAGGTTCTAACCATTTATGTTCTTAAGTCCTTTTCAACTCTGATGTTCTATGAGTCTATTAATAGTTGTTTTTGTTTTGTTTAGTTTAGCAATGAGTTGACAGAGTCATCCTTGTACTTTGCCCAAGTATCACTTGCAGAAACTGTTTGCAGACAGAGTAGATGCCTGTCTAAGTGGTATGATTTGAGAGCTGTCAATAAACTCTTCTACCCACCTCCCCCCTAAAAATCTCTCTCATTACTATTCACTTTGCTTGAAATTCTACTGCTAGAGAGACTTATTATTTGAGTCTAAAGTACAAAGTGTTTTCATGGAAAGATCTTAAAACTAGAAGTCAGGAGACCAGAGTTTGAATCCTAAATCTGTTATGTGACCATGAAGAAACTATTTAACCTTTCTGAGCCTTAGTTTCCCCATGTGTGGAATGGAGATAATATTATTTGAGCTACTTCCCTCTTATGAATGCTGTTATGAATGTTAGTCCGTTTCCTGCCCTGGTTTTTAAAAAAAGTAAATGTGGAGTATTTTACTCAGTTCTGCATTTTAGGATGGACATGAACAAATGATCACATCCAGAGGAGGATAACCATGAGAATGAGAGGAAATGAAGACTATGCCATATGAGACCACTGAAGCAACTGAGGATATTTAGCCTGAAGAGAACTAAGGAAAGACGTGATCAATACCTCAAGTATTGGGAGGTAGGTCCCATGGAGGAATAATCCAGTGTATTCTGATTGATTCCAGCCAACTAACTAGCAAACATTTAGCATTTACTATAGTCTAGATTCTGTGCTAAGTCCTGGAGACACAAAGAAAGCAAATTCTAATGGAGAAGACAACATGCACAAATATCAGTGCATTCAAGATAAATGGAGAGCTGGGAAGAACAAGCAAGGAGGTCCTTTGAAGAAAGTAGCCTGGAGCCCAATATAAGAGGAAGCCAGTAATTCTAAGAGACAGAGGTTAGGAAAGAGTGCACAGAGAGCCAGTGTGAAGGAATTGAGATGGGAAATACAGCAAAGAACAGCAAGCAGACCACCGGTATGGGAGTAATTTCTCGAAGTATTGAAATCGAGTCAGAATTTGGTGTGTAGGATGGTCTTGTTGAGTGGTTTTAACCTTCTCTTCCTGTTTTATTCTTTGTTCAGAGATGGCTCACTGATTAGGAGGAGAAGGGGTTGGAGTGGCCTGCCATTCCCTTTCCTTGCTCATTTTCCAGATGAGGAAACTGAGGGCCACAAGGATATGTGATTTGCCCAGGGTCACATAGCTTAGTAAGCTTCCAATTCTTCATCAATGAAAGTGATGTGGAAAATGAAAAATATGCATAAAAGTTTAAAATAATGAAAATCTAGGAGAAATCTGGGGAAAAATAAGGAAAAAACATCTTTCTAAATAATTAGAGCTGTTCCAACAGAGGATGAGCAGGTAGGTAGATGGATGGCCCAGTAGATAGAGTGCCACACCTGAAGTCAGAAAAATTCATCTTTCTGAGTTCAAATCTAGCTTCAGTCACTTACTAGTTGTCTGACTCTGGGCAAGTCATTTCCCCCTGTTTGCCTGTTTCCTTATCTGAAAAATGAGCTGGAAGGAAATGGCAAACCAGTATCTTTGCCAGCAAAACCCCAAATGGGATCACAAAGAGTGGCACATGACTTAAACAATTGAACAACCACCAAGATGGCATCTAAGCGGGGTGCAGCTGGGTAGCTCAGTGAATTGAGAGCCATGCCTAGAGACGGGAGGTCCTGGGTTCAAATTTGGCCTTAGACACTTCCCGGCTGTGTGATCCTGGACAAGTCACTTAACCTCCATTGCCTACCCTTACCACTCTTCTGCCTTGGGGCCAATACACAGTATTGACTCCAAAATGGAAGGTGAGGGTTAAAAAAAAAAAAAAAAAAAGATGGCATCTAAGGGATCTTCTAGCTCTCACCATAGGCAAGTCTGTGGAACAGAAAGCTCAGAGATAGAAAATGATCTTGAGGTCATAGCAAGATAAGTTATAAAAATGGAATTTGAATTGAGTCTTCTGAAACACAATCTAATGCTCTTCTAGCTATACCCCCTAAGGGCAGTTGCTTGAAGAAATAATCTAAAAAGGAAAATAATGGGAAGGTAAAAGGGTATCAGTGAAGTTTATTCTGCGTATTCTCAGATATCTGCACCCCCCACCAACAATATCTCCAAGTAGACCTCTCTGACTATTTATTATTATTATACGCTCACCTTCCATCTTCAAATCAAAACCATGTATTGGTTCCAAGGCGAAAGAGCCTTAAGGGCTAGGCAGTAGGGGTTAAGTGACTTGCCCAGGTTCACACAGCTAGGAAATATCTGAGGCCAATTGGAAACCAGCTCCTCCTTTCTCTAGGCCTAACTCTCAATCCACTGAGCTACTTAACTACTCCCTATTTTTATTATTAATGGCATTCATAGAGTGCTTTAAGGTTTTTTGATGAATGATATATCCCCATCATCTGAACAACCTTGGGTAGTAGACTTTATTATTGTCCCCATTTTTTAATTAAGGAAACTGAGGCAGAGAAGAGTTAAGTGAATTATATAGTCACACGACTATTAAATGTCTAAGGCTGGATTTGAACTCAGATCTTCCTGACTCCAAGGTCAGCACTCTATCTACTGCACCACCTAGCTTCCTCAGTTTGACTTTAGCCTTTTGTCCATCCTCTTACCTATAATATATTCCCTCCCCACCTTGACCTCTTAAAATCCCTGGTTTCCTTCCCCTCACGTGCCTCCATCTATGGGAAACTTTTTCTCATCTTCCTAACTTTTAGTGTTCTCTCCCTCCTCAAATTATCAGGTGCATACCTATTTATTTCCCCTTCTTCCTCAGTAAATTTGTGTCTCTGCATACCCAGCCTATTGCAAAAAGTGAGATTATTGGTTTGGATCAGATTGGCTCTTCTCACCCAGAAAACACAAGATCCGGCAGACTCATTCATGATGAGGTGTTAATGACTGATAAAGCTTAATGTTTTACCCTTAAGAAGGGCATTTTAAATTTCAACCAAGAATAATGGGACAACTCAGAAGAATGAGGGCAGAATTCCATGTCTCAGCAGCCAGCAACAGAAAGGTCAACCTGAGAACTCATGAGAGCAAGTGTCAGAACTCAGTGGAGCCCATCATCCAAAGAAAGTCCTTCTTCCAGCTCCAAAGTTCCAGAATTCTTCCCTTGTCTGGAATCCTGATTTCCTTCCCCCTCTTCCTTCTTCTTCTCAAGGCCTACATCTGTCTGCTTGCTCATCTGTGGCTTGGTGTGACCAGGAGAGTGATAGAAATGTCAACCCTTGGGTTCATTCCTGAATCACTATAGAAAAAGGGCCAACAGCCAAAGCTGGGCCTAAGACCCATCCATGCAGGATTCACCTTCGTCCTGACCATGGCTTAGTCAGTTAAAGGAGGTTAATTATAAGACATTAGATTTAATCACTATCTAAAAAGTCCAGTTCCATCGAATCTGTTTTGTTCTATATCTTAAGACTATAATAAAACATTTACAGTCTAAGAAGGTGCTTCTAGAATCATTTCATCAGCTAACCCTTTATTAAAGCATCTACTCTGGGTATGCATGGGATAGCCAAGTGGTACAATAGATAGAGTGTTGGGTCTGGAGTCAGGAAGACTCATCTCTTTGAGTTCACATATGGCCCTAGACACTTACTAAACTATGAGACCCTGGGCAAGTCATTTAACCTTGTTGGCCTCAATTTCCTTATCTGTAAAAAGAGCTGGAGAAGGAAATGCAAGGCCACTCCAACTTTTCTGCCAAGAAAATCCCAAATGGGGTCACTAAGAGTCAAATAAGATTGTACAATTACTGTATGCATGAGATGAAACACAACGTAGTGCAGTGGATAGAAGCTGACTTCAAAGCCGGGATAACTTGGATTAAAGGCCTGCCTCTGATACATATTGGATTAGTGACTGGACAATAAAAAGAATAAAGTATGGAAAGCCTTAGATTTGAACTAGATATTTCAGAGACAGTGTACTGGGAAAGGGAATTTCTTCACCTGAGAATCTCCTACACCAGTGAAATAATAAGTTCTGTCCCTAATATGTACCAGGCACTGAGATACAAAGACAAAAATTAGTCCCTGCCCTTAGGGAGCTTATAATCTCATACTCATGTAAGCATATTCAAGCTATATAAGAAGTCAATATACAGTCATTTTGAAGAGATGAGTCACTGAGATGATCAGGAAAAGGCCTGATACTTTGCTGAATATAGCCAATGAGAGTCATTTAAAAAAAAAAAGAGAGAGAGAGATAACATTTAACATTGTTTTAAGGTTCACAAATCAGAGAGATTAAATGGCATGTCAGTTGGTGCCTATGATCTCACAGCTAGTAGTTGTCAAAGGCAGGATCAGAACCCACGTTTCTTCTACACATACATCCTTCTTCCTCTCACCAATTATACTACCAAGGGCAGGCAAGCACTGGAAATTTATTTTCTATGGGTTATTCTGTTCCATATCTTTAATCAAGGGTTCAAAACTCAACATAATCTACTTCAATTTCCTCCAATATTGTCTCACATTGCTTTACTTACTTCCAATAGACTGGTTTCCCTCTATTTGGTCATTTTTCAGTTATGTCTGACACTTCATGACTCCCTTTGGGGTTTTCCAGGCAGAGATACCAGAATAGTTTGCCATTTTTTTTCTCCAGCTCATTTATAGATGCAGAAACTAAGGCAAAGCAAGTGACTTTCCCCAGGTCACATAGTTCCCCAGGTCCTAAAATCCATTATGTCCTCTACCTGACCCAATTGTTCTCCCAGCCTAGCCAAGAAAGACGGTAGAGTCCATGTGGTAGAGTGATATGAACATCGGGCATTCAATCAATCAGTAAATATCTATTAAACACCAGTCACTGTGCTAAAGGCTAGAAATACAAAAAGAGGCAAAAGACAGGTCATGCCCCCAAGGAGCTCATAATTTAATAAAGGAGACAACAAGCAAAAAAAAAAAGTACAAACAAGCTAAGTGTAAGATAAATGGGAAAAATTAACAGAGAGAAGGCACTAAAATTATGAGGGAAAAAGTTCCTATAGAAGATGGAATTTTAGTTAGGACTTAAAGGAAGCCAGTAGGTAGAAATGAAGAGGGAAGATGTTCTAGGAATGGGGGACAGCCAGAGAAAATGAGTCTGGAGATGGAGTATCTCTTTGTCCCTCTTCTGTGACTTGTACCCCATCCTTTCTTGTTTCATAGTAATTTGTGCTTATGCAAAGCTAGTATTTTAGCCTGACTGGTCTTCTCTTCACCATACCTGGCATTCCATCTCCAGTCTCTGGGTCTTTGCTCACGCTATTCCCCATGCCTCTATCCTCTCATTTGGTTCTTAGAATCCTTAGCTTGCTTCAGGGGAAGAGCTATATCTTTCATGGGGCCTTTCCTGATTTTCCCAGTTTCTAGAACATTTCCCTATCCCCTAGACCAGGGGTCGGCAACCTTTTTGGCCGTGAGAGCCATAAACGCCACATTTTTTAAAGTGTAATTTCGTGAGAGCCGTACAGTGCTCACAGCACGCGCTCCTGTAACAGCGCCTGAAAAAAAATGGACTTTATGGCTTCTGCAGAAAGAGCCATATCTGGCCCTCAAAAGAGCCAGATATGGTTTGAGAGCCATACGTTGCCGACCCCTGCACCAGACTGACTTCATATTTATTTTGCATGCAATTTGTATTTATTTCCATATGTATGTTGAAACTGGAAATTAAAATAAAAATAAATCAATTAAAAACAAAATGAAAAATGAAAACATTTATGTGAGTGCATGTTGTTCCCTGCCCCAACTCCCTGAATGTAGGTGGTTTAGGACAGGGACCAATTCACTTTTTATCTGTATCGTCAGTGCTTATTACAATACCTGGCACATAGAAGGTATTAAATTCATGAATGAATGAATAGATAAATGTTTATCTCATCTTTATGTCTATTATGGCATCAGCTTCACTGATCAGAAGTGGATAGAGCACAAGACTTGGAAACAGAAAAACTTAAGTTCAAATTCTGCCTCAGATATGTCCTTGGGTAAATCCCTTAACCTCTCTGCCTTGATTTCCTCATCTTTAAAAGATGGGCCCTATTAGTACCAATTTGCCACAATTATTGGGAGGATCAATGAATTAATGTATGTAAAGTATATTGCAAACCTTAAAAGCATTCCACCAAATGCTAGCTGACATTATTCTATTTATTTTTTATTTATCTGCTTGTTTATTGATTTGTTTGTTTGTTTATTTATTTGTTTGTTTATTTATTTCAACTCTTACCTTCCATCTTGGAGTCAATATTGTGTATTGGTTCCAAGGCAGAAGAGTGGTAAGGGCTAGGTAATGGGGGTTAAGTGACTTGCCCAAGGTCACACAGCTGGGAAGTGTCTGAGGGCCAGATTTTGAACCTAGGACCTCCCATCTCTAGGCCTGACTCTCAATCCACTGAGCTACCCAGATGCCCCCAACTAGTATTATTATAAATGTTTGTTTAATAAAGGAAAGCTAAGGGGAAAGTGGGCTAGCTTCAAGTCATCTTTCAAGCCAGAAATGTTGGAACAAATTCCATTTTCTGACTTTTAGGAAGAGCTTAATAAATCTCTCTCCTCCCCCTTCTGTGGGTCTGGTCTTGTACTTGGCTACTACAATGACAAGCAAAAAGAAAACATGGTACTTTCCAGTGGGGAGTTCCTATCTTGGTTGACGAGACAAGAGACTTGTCTCATCTTGTCATCCCAGAATCTTGGATTTAGGAAAGGACCTTAAAGGCCACTGATTCCTACCTGCCCCAGAGCAGGAAGCCCCTGGACAACATCCCTGACATCCAAGCACTCTTCCATGAGCACCATGTGAAGACAACCCAGGCTACTTTCATGGTTTGGTCGTTGCTCGGTCACGTCCCACCCTCTGTGACCCCATTTGAAGTTTTCTTGACAAAGAGACTGTGGTGGTTTGCCATTTCCTTCTCTAGCTTTTTTTTTCATTTTAAGGTCTTTATTCAGCCAAAGAAAACATGCACATGAGGAAACTGAAATGAACAGGGTTAAGTGACTTGTTTAGGATCACACAGCCATGAAGTGACTAAGGCAAGTCTTCTTGACTCTAAGACCAGTGCTCTGTCCATTCTGTCACCTAGCTGTCCCTGGGACACTTTGGGAAATCTCAGATTTTTAGAAACTTTTCCCCGACCTCAGAACCCTCCATCATTCACTTCTGTGGTCAAGCTGACCAAATCTCATCTCCTTTCTATATGGTCGCCCCTAAATGAACTGAAGATAGCTATCAGGACCCCAGCAGTTCTTCTCTTTTCCAGCCTCAACAGTTCTGACTCTGTCAGCTAACTCCCATAGGATGATCTCAAGGTCCTTCCCTAGGAAGCAGTTTACAAAGGATTTAAACGATTAACTGAGGAACAACATCAACCAGGTCATTGCTGGAGGATGGCAAAAGTTCAGAGTAGCCTGAGCTGGGAGGCTCTTTAGAGATGCTCCACTCTCACCCCACTTCTCAGAATAGGAAACTGAGGTCTAGAGAAATTGAATTATTTATCCAGTTATACAGTTAGGAAGGAGCGGATCTGGCATTTGAACCCAGGAGCTCTGATTCCAGATTCATAAGAGGTAAAGAATATTGTGACCTCTGGGGAACGTGGAAGGTAATCCATTATATCGGTCAAAATAGAGGCTTCTCCCCTGGGCAAGTCACTTGACCCCCATTGCCCACCCTTACCACTCTTCCACCAAGGAGCCAATACACAGAAGTTAAGGGTTTAAAAAAATAAAAATAAATAAATAAATAAATAAATAAATAAATAAGAATAGAAGCTTCTCCTGCTGGCAAAGACATGCTATGACCTTGTGTTGATTGTGTGTGTGGGGCCACATGTGTGTATACACATACATACACATGCTTATGAGCACATCTTGTCCTCTCTATTAAAACACAAACTCCTTGGGCGCAGGGACTATTTCATTTATGACTTGGTAACCCCTCATGGTTGGCACCTGATGCTGCTGTTGTTGTTCAGTTGTTTTAGTCATTTCTGACCCCCATTTGGGGTTTTCTTGGCAGAGATCCTGGAGTGATTTGCCATTTCCTTCTCCAGCTCGTTTTACAGATAAGGAAACTGAGGCACCCAGGATGAAGTGACTCGCCCAGGATCACACAGATAACCAGTGTCTGAGACCAGATTGGAACTCACAGAAATGTCTTCCTGATTCCAAGTCCAGAACTCTATCCAGCATACAACCTAGCTGCCCTGACTGGGACCTAGTAGGTACTTAATAAATGCTTTTTGATTATTTTTCACGACCACCACATGGTAGGATTTGAGGGGTCCCAAGAAGACTCTCCTTCATACCACTCTTTCCCTCTCAGAGAATGGTATCTTCTCCATTGATGTCTGGAATTCATTCATCAGCTCTGCATTCCTTTGGGTTAAACTTTGTCCTCTCCCTACAAAGCTCTTAAAATGCAAATACTTTGGACAAAAACACTTAGATCCTAATCTAGCCAGGAAGGAGGGAGCCCCAGCTCTACCCCAGCTTCTGCCTCTCTCCTTCACTTGGATGACATGTTTCTCTCACTAGATCTCAGCTTCTTTATCTTTGTAATGAAGCCCCAGACTGATAACTCACTCACAATACTATTAAATAGTCCAGTAAAGAAGATGACATATTGGTATTCCCATTTTAAACATGAGAAAACTGAGGCTCAGTGAGGCTCATGGTCAGTGCTGAGTCAGTGCTTGAATTTGGATCTTCTGATTCTAAGTCCAAAATACACAACCCATCCCAAAATGACTTGCAAAGCACTGTCCTCACAACAACCCTGCCAGGGAGGCAGGAAAGATAGGATGGGTCATTGGCCTCCCCGAAGCACCACACGAAGGGGATGACCCCCTGGGTACCAGATGGACATGGAAGGAAGCAGGATGGGAGCCGATACACCTGCGGGAGGAAATCTAGATTTTGGAAGAGGAAGGACCTCTGAGGCTGGGGCATAGGTGAGGACCAAAGGAGGAGTTTAGAGGCTTCTTCTAAGGTCCAAGAAGATAGGAGCTCCCTGAGGACAGGGACAGTTTCATTTTGCCTTCCTACCAATAGCACCTAGCAGATAGAATTCAATGTTCCTTGATGAACTGATTCCTAAAATCCCTTCCGATAGTCTCTGATTTGCTAGCTTTAAAAACCATTTGGATGAGTATATTAGCTTATTGAAAAATTATTTCTGGAATGTGAGTGTTTTCTCCATTCGAAGGACATGGGCTGACCAGAAGGTGTCCTAGTGTTTAAAGTGCTGGCCTTGGAAAAAGACTTGACTTCAAATCCTGTCTCCGACATTTACTAGCTGTGTCATCCTGGACAAGTCATTTAATGCCTGTCTGCCTCAGTTTCCCCAACTATAGAGTGGAAATAATAATAATAATAATAATAATAATAATAATAATAATAATAATAATAATAATAATAGCACCTACCTCACAGGCTTTTTGGGAAGATGAAATGAGATAATAATTGTAAAGCACTTAGCACCATGCCTGCTGCATGTCCTTAATAAATACTAGGACTAGGACTAGCAGGGTGGTTTGGTGCATAGGGAGGCAGAAGGACCTGGGTTCAAATCTGACCTCAGACACTTCCTTGCTCTATGACCCTGGGCAAATCACTTAACTCCAATTGTCTATCCCTTGCTACTTTTCTGCTTTGGAACTTATTCTTCGTATCGAATCTAAGACAAAAGATAAGGGTTTAAATCGGTGATTCCCAAAGTGGGTGCCACCGCCCCCCGGTGGGTGCTGCAGCAATCCAGTAAAGCAGTGATGGCCACAGGTGCATTTATCTTTCCTATTAATTGCTATTAAAATTTAAAAAAATTAATTTCCACTAAGTAATATTTTTTTCTGGAAAGGGGGCGGTAGGCCAAAAATGTTTGGGAACCACTGGTTTAAATAATAATAATAATAATAGTAATAATAATAATGTAAATAAATAAATATTAGTTCCCTTCCTTTGTGAGCCTAGAGCTAGAAGGGATCTTAGAATAGGCTACTTAATCCAATCTCCTTTTTTACAGATGAAGAAATTGGGGCCCAGATTGATCAGAGGAACTATCCAAGGTCACACAGGGAATAACTAAATCTACTGAGATTTGAACTCAGGTTCAAACCCAGTTCTTTTCAAGGTTGAGGCACAGAGGCAGAAATGGGAGACTAGAGGTTGCTGAGGGCTTACTCCTTCCCCACAGGTGACAGGGAATGGGTCCAACTGAGCTGGGATGGGAATATCCCATCAGGTCCCTGGCCTCCAGGAAATTCTCCTGTGCCAGGGCAGCAGTTGTGCCGCATCCCAGAGGTGTGTGGCTGTGGCCAGTGAGCAGTTTTGGGCTATTGTGAGTGGCAGCCTGCCCAGCCCCTTCTCCCCATCGCCCTACATATGATTAAATCAGGCCCAGTCACCCACCAAAACCAGCCACCCACAGCCTACTAAATTGAGAGTCTCCAGAGGGGACTGAGGCTGTATTTAGTTTCTCCAGGCTATTCTTTGCTGTCCAGATGCCATTTCATTACTGCAAATATCTCCTCCTAGGGCTGGAAGGATCTGGACAGGACATTAATATGTACTCCTGCTTTTAGCCCAGATAACACTCATATTGTCCTAGAAAAAGCCAAGAATCTGATCCATAAAGCAACGATAATTATCATCGCTGGCCTTGGTAGAGATCTTTATGGTTTATAAAGCACCGTCTTCACAACAGTGATGAAAGGGAGATAGGAAAGATAGGATGGGGCATTTTGTGATTTAAGGAAGAGAGTTAAGGCTCTGAATGACTGATTGAATTTGCTAAACTCATGTAGTAAATAGGTCAAAGTCAGGATTTGAACCCAGATCTGTTCCCCAAGCCTCAGCTCTTTTGCCATACTGCACTAAAATTCATGTTTGTTACTCACAGGGGGAAGAGCAGGAGATTTGGCACCAAGGGGCTTTGGTTCAAATCTCAACTTTGTCCTTTACTTCCCATATGCTTTGCAAGCAATCCCTTCTCCACATTAGACATTAATAAAATAGGAACGTTGGACAATATTAGTCTCTTCACTGGGGGTCCATGAATTTGTTTTTACAATATCTTTACTGTATTTCATTATAATTGGCTTCCTCTGTAATCCTTTGTATTTTCATTTAAGCATTTAAAAACAGAACTCTGAGAAGGGGTCCACAGTGTTAGCGAAGGGGTCCATGACACCAACAAGGTTAAGAATCCCATGGAGCCTTCTAGTGCTAAATCAATGATCTCTCCCAGAGCCTCGCTTCTCTAAATTTACCATCAGGCTTTAATAAGCTTAATTACCTGGTGTTTCAGACCACAGTGGTATAGAAGCCGCAAATTAGGAGGTCAGAGCAGAGCCACTCCAGGCAAATGGAAGCTAAAAGGGACAGCTGGTTTAGGGGCAAACCACGCCACCTCCCTCGACATTCTTGAGAACATCGCTGCATTCGAGCACAGTCTCATCATTGATCTTCATCAGGAGGACCCTGAGTGACCAAAAATATGGTCAATTATATATAGCATCCTCTAGCTAAAAAGGCAGGAAAGTGTGCTGTATATTTAAGGAAACTCTTCATCTAAAATGGCATGAAATGATATGAAAAAGCACCAGCCCTGCCATTAACTCATGACATGACCTAGGGGAAGTCTCTGAATGACCAAGCCTCAGTTTCCTCATTCGTAAAATGAAGGAAAACCTCATGAAGTTGTTCTAAAGGTGAAATTTTGGGGCAAGTCTTTGAGGGAAAGAGAATAGAATGAAGAACATTGAGGGGGGAAGATGATGCAATAAGAGCTCTATTCCTGGTCATTAGGTCATTCCCCATCCTTGACTATTCTTCCTTCCTAACTCACTCTGTCTCGGCTGAAATGAAAAGCACAAGGTGATGGAGTGGGAGGGCTGTGTGTGTGTGTGTGTGTGTATGTGTGTGTGTGTGTGTGTGTGTGTGTACTGTCCCCCAGTAGAGTGTAAGCCCCTTGGGATGGAATTTTCACTGCTTCAATGGGTAGTCATTAAGTCTAGGTTATAACTATCCTAAGGGACAGATACTTGGCTCATAAGTGGGGGATGAAGGTTGAGAGCTTCCACAGCAGAGGGAGAAGGCAAGAGTGAGAGTAGGGGGGAGTATTGGGGGCTAACTTTAGGTGTATTTGTACTGGAGTCAAGTCTTTTGATTGCCATATGGAGGGTGGGACGTGATTTGTTTTTCTACCCTCAGTTTGTTGACCACATATTGATTGGGTCAGGTCACCAGTCTCCTTGGGGTGATGCCCCCTTTCCTGTTATGTGTGTGCATCACATAGACACACACACACACACACACACACACACACACACACACACGACATCTTTGACTCAATTGTTGATCTTCTAGGGCTGCTGTGATTGGGTTAACTCATGATCCAAGTAAATTTATTGTGTGGATAGAAGTTGCTCCCCCAGGACTCTCTTACCCATATGCATGCTCATGCTGAGTGTGAATGCTGCATGCATATGTACAGAGGATAAAGTTTGGGATGACCCTGCCTTTCTCTCTTTTCCTCTAAATGTGGCTACTGAACCTGGATTTCAGCCAGGCAGGAGAATTTATACACATGGTCTTACTTTAGTTAGAAATTTAGGCTTTGAACTTCTATTTCGTTTCTTTTTCATTTCTTCTACTTCAAGTGATTATTAATAAACTTTATAAAATTTTAAAAAAGAGAGACAGAGAGGCAGGGTCACACCAAAACTTTATCCTCTGTACATGCACACTCAGTGTGAGCACACAAATGGGATGCTGGGTAAGAGAATCCTGGGGAGCAAATTCTATCCACACAATCCCCCCTGTGATTCCATTAGGAGGAGAGCATGTTAGAATCTCCCAGATTTACATGCCTAGTCTCCCCAATGAATCATTACACATAACCAGCTTATATCTCTAAAGATCTCTTACTATAGGTGCATACAATATTGTACTTTCTAAGGGAAAATTACAATAATTTGGGGATAAGAGGGAAATAAAAGAGAAAGAGAGCAAAACCAATGTTAGGTAGGCTTTTTGACAAAAAGACAATTAGGGGGCAATCCCCTTTGGCATAAAAGTTTACATTCAGAGTAAATGTGTTCAACTCCCCAAAGTTCATTCTGGATCTTTTGATGCAATGTGTGGTTTCTGCAGGCATCTTCATGGCGCCTTCTCCAAACAGTTCACTTTCTCAATTTGGGGAGTTAGCGAATTTCTTATCCCAAAAATTTCTCTAAAAGATTTTAAACCTTGCATTAGGATAATTATATGTTATCAAACCGAAGTCATTTTGACCTAGATTGCCAATGTTATCTTTTTTTTCTTTAAACCCTTGCTTTCTGTCTTAGAATCCATACTGTGGATTGGTTCCAAGGCAGAAGAATGGGAAGGACTAGGCCATAGAGGGTAAGGGCCCAGAGTCATACATCTAGGAAGTGTCTGAGATCAGATTTGAACCCAAGGCCTGGCTCTCAATCCAATGAGCCACCCAGTTGCTCCACCAATATTATCTTGAAGAAAAGACTCAAGTAAGAAGAAGAGAAGGGAAGGGGGTATCTTAGACAGAAATCTTGAGCTGAGACAACAGACCATAAGGGAAGAAGAAAGTTAGTTTGGGTTTGCATAGTAGAAGAATAGAAGAAAAGTTCAAAAGATACCGAAGACCCTCTAGAACACCATTAGGGGCTGTGAATGCTGGGTTTGGATTTCAGCTGTAAGCAGCCGGGAGGCATTGAAGATTCTTGAGGGTGGCCACCAAAGCAGTGGTTTAGGAAAATGAGCCTGTAGATCAGAATGGAGTAGGAAGAGACTAAAGGCAAGAAGACTTGTCAGGAGGCTTCCATAGTAGTATTACAGAGAGGCGGAGAGGACCTGAATTGGATGGAGGAGAGCCCAAAGCAAAGGAGAGAAGGGGGCAGCGAAGAGAGACACCCAGGAAGAATTGTTTGAGGAATAGCTAAATAGGAGGAAAGGAAGGAAATTAAGGCATCGAGGAGGCCTTTGAGCTACTAAGACTGGGCGATGGGGAGGAAAAGGGTGCTGCTGACAGCCCCAGGGGGAATCTTGGCTTTGCTGGAAGCTCCCCCGCCCCAGAGCAGCCGCTCACTGCCCCTCGGCGCCGGCCCCCTCCTCCTGCCCAGCTCAGCCTAGCCACAAAGTGGCCCCTCTTTCCCCAGGTCGTGAAGGCAGCCTTTGAGGAGCTCTCTGGGGAGGGTTCAGAGTGTTCCAGCCCAGGCCCCCTCGGTGCCCAGCTCTCTCCAGTCTCCAGGCAGCGTAAATAAGGAGTCGTCATTCTGGGGCCAGAGCACACAGGCTCGAGCCCCCGCCGCACTCAGGCCTGAAACAGGAAGGTTTGTTTTCAAATAGCTCAACATGGTTACCTCAACATTTTTGGCCCGGGCTGGGCCTGGAACAAGGACGAGCCGTGGTCTGAGAGAAACACTCTGGTCCTTATGTTACAAAACGCCTTTCTTTCTTTTTTCGTTCCCTTCAAAAAAATAACAAACTTTCTTTCTTTCTGTTTCCCCTCCCTTCCCTCCCTCACTCTTTCCTGGAATGTTATGCCTGGAATGTACCGATTCCAGAGTTTGTTTTGTCCAATTTCCTTGTCCCTTGGAATTTCACCCTTATCAGATTTCTTCATTGAAGGCGTCCATCCCTCCGTCCTAGGCACGTTGCTGTTTTGTATTTACAATTAGGAGAGTCCCTCCCCCACTGTTATTATTGCCGTTATCCTTATTATTATTTATTACTGTTATTATTTGTGCTACTGCGCTCGTGCCAAAACACACACACACACACACTCACACACACACACACTCACACACACTCAGAGGGAGGGACAGACAGAGACACAGACGGAGGAGTATGCAGAAAAAGAGACATAAGCATCACTGACTTCCAATTCTAAAGGGCTTCTTCAATGGAGAGAGGGGGAGAGAGAGAGAGAGGAGAGGAGAGGAGAGGAAAGGAGAGGAGAGGAGAGGAGAGGAGAGGAGAGGAGAGGAGAGGAGAGGAGAGGAGAGGAGAGGAGAAGAG
>NC_058130.1:60895056-60973369 GCF_016433145.1 Gracilinanus agilis
CCTCAAGCTTAGTATACATTAGTCCTTTTCAAGTACCCTATCCGTATAGCTAGGCAAGCCTTCTTGCCTTTCCTCAAACATGGAATTCCATCTCTAATCTCTGACACATTGAGGCAACTAGTGGTTCAGTGAATAAAAGCACTGGGCCTGGAGTCAGAAAGACTTGGGTTCAAATTTGATCTCAGACTTACATCTGTGACCCTGAGCAAGTCATTTCAGTTCTGATCTCTGTTTCCGCAACTATAAAATGGGAATAACAACACCTAGCTTTCAAGACTGTTGTAAGGATCAATGAGATAACATTTGTAAGAGCACTTAGTACAGTGCCTGACATAGAGTAGATGCTGATTCTCTTTCCCTCCCTCATTTAGGAATGGACTTCCTTCGCTTCTTGATCTCCTTAGAATTTCTAGTTTCCTTCAAAGCTCACCTGGAACATCTCTTCCTACTGAACAGTGAGCTACTAATGTCTTCCTCACAAAATTACATTGTAGGGGGCAGCTGGGTGGCTCAGTGGATTGAGAGCCAGACCTAGAGATGGGAGGTCCTAGGTTCAAATCTGGCCTCAGACACGTCCTAGCTGTGTGACCCTGGGCAAGTCACTTAATCCCCATTGCCTAGCCCTCACCACTCTTCTGCTTTGGAACCAATACACAGTATTGATTCTAAGAGCAAATAAGGTAAGGGTTTAAAGAAGTTGTATTTATTTTGTTTATTTATATATACATATTGTTTCCCCCAGTAGAGTATAAATTCCTTGGGGACAGGGACGATTTCATCTTTGAACCCTCGATGTCAAACACAGTGCCTGGTATATAGTCCCAACAAATATGGTTGAATGAATACAGCACTGCTCAGTGTGATTACCCCTCTTTGACTCCTTTCCTATATAATAAGAAGATTGGACTAGATCATCAGTTCTCAAACTCTTTGGTCTCAGGCCCTCTTTATACTCTTCAAAATTATTGAAGATACCCTCCCCTCAACGAACTTTAACATATTAGAAATTTAAACACAATATTATGAAATCAATTTTACTTCACAACTTCCTGTCTCTTAAAGAGTCTTGGGACCCTCAGGAATCCCTGGAATATATCACATTTTGGGAACCACTAGGCTACGTGAACTTTAAAGTCCTTCTGAATCCTATGATTCTAATAGATAATCTATAATTTCATAGATTTATAGCTGAAAGTGTTCCTTTAGATCATTTAATTCAACTTCCTCCTTTTATAAAGAAGGAAACTGAGGCTAAAGAGGTCCAAATCCTTTTTGTTCCATATCTCTTCCCACATCATTGTTCTACCCAGCTACGAGCCAAACATTGGAAACAGGAAAAGCGATAAAAATTGTTGAGAACCTTTTAGAAGCATAGCTGCATAAAGGATCCCTATGGCCTAATTACACTCCTCTCCAACATCCACCATTTGCCTTTACAAACAAATAAATCTTTTGCCTCTGAAGGGTAAAGAGGCTTTGATAGGAAGCCAAAAGACCTAGGTTCAGTCCTAGCCCTGCTATTAATTCATTACGTGACCTTGGGCTAGTCACTGAATTCCTTTAGGTCACACTTCCTCAACCTGTATTGAGGGATCCCTCCAGTTCTGACATTGAGTCCCAAGGTGCTTCTAATTCTGACATTCTGGGATCTATGGTCCCTTCAAGCCCTAATATTCTAGGATCTAAGGTCTCTTCAAGTCTTAATATTCTAGGATCTAAGGTCCCTTTAAGCCCTAATATTCTAGGATCTAAGGTCCCTTCAAGCCCTAATATTCTAGGATCTAAGGTCCCTTCAAGTCCTAATATTCTAGGATCTATGGTCCCTTCAAGCCCTAATATTCTAGGATCTATGGTCCCTTCAAGTCCTAATATTCTAGGATCTATGGTCTCTTCAAGTCCTAAAATTCTAAGATCTATGGTCCCTTCAAATCCTAATATTCTAAGATCTAATGTCCCTTCAAGTCCTAATATTCTAGGATCTATGGTCCCTTCAAGCCCTAACATTCTAAGTTCTATGGTCCCTTCAAGTCCTAATAGTCAAGATTCCAAAATCCCTTCAAGCTCTAATACTAATAATAAATGTCTCTGGGGAAGAGTAAGGCATCTTGTTTTAAGTTTCTCTCTTTGAAGTCTTCATCCCATAATGAGGATTTCCTGATCTCCAAAGGTTTCTTCAGGGCAGCTTTGGAGCCAACCATGTGCGAGCTCACTTAGCCCACACGGCATCCAAATTCTTTAAACAATCATTACAAATCAGCACTGAGTAATACAGTAGTTACCAGGACAAAGGTAGCCAAGGAGAGCAGGCCAAGAGTGAGAAACCATCAAAAGATGTCTTTGGTGCCTGTTTTAGTGACCCTCATCCCATTCTGTGAGCTCTTCTCAGCAGCATCCCAGGTTCCATTCCTCAGATTTGTACCCTCAGCTGTCAGCTAATTCACCCTAAGAATAGCTCAAGGTATCTCCCATCTCAGGAGTCTCAACATTGTTAAAGAGCATTCAGTGAATGGGAAAGACTTTACAGCATCCAAGAATCAGACACAAAAAGTTAGGAGCAGAGCCAGGATGAATGGTCCTCCCTGAGAGAGGGCAGGTAATTCTCAGCCACCCTGGCTCTGCTCCTAATTTTTTGTGTGACCTTAACAGGTCTTCCTCTCTCTGGAACTTAATTACTTCTTTATAAACAAAACAAACCTCACCTTCCATCTCAGAATCAATACTATGTGTTGGTTCCAAAGCAGAAGAGCAGTAGGGGCCAGGCAATGGGGGTTAAGGGATGTGACCAGGGTCACACAGCTAGGAAGCGTCTGAGACCAGATTTGAACCCAGGACCTCCTGTCTAAGCCTTGTTCTCAATTCCCTGAGCCACCAGCTCCCCCTCCAGTTTCCTCTTCTTCAAAAGAAGAGCATTATGAGATCAGACATCTCTAATGTCCCTCAGTCTCTGAGTTTCTGAAACCAGTCAATCATCAAATATTTATTAAGTCCCTACTAGGTGCCAAACACAGAGCTAGGGCTAACGGTTACATCTGAGCTCAACCCATTTTGGGGGGACCTTGGGATAGAGGGTAATAAAATTCCTTAAAATTTGCCCAAAATGATGATAGGAAGCAAATGTTGCTCTATTATCTACCATCAATAGTGCTATTATTGTTACCAGGTTCTTCCCTGCCTCAAGAGATGTTTATTCAGAATAACAGAGATGAGGGGAAGCATGTTTACCTGATCTCCAGGGTCATGGGCCAGTGTCCTGCCCCTGTAGCCCCTGGGCAGAGCTACAGCAAACAGTGACCTTCCTATCTCAGCGCCTGGATGCTGTGCAAGCCTGAGGCTCAGGAACAAGGATTTCAGATGCTGTCTGTTATTTTTCCGGCTCCTGATATTTACTTCAGCCCTGCAGCCCTGTGGACCTTTGGAAGGAACTCTTGAGTTAAAGCTTTCACTCCCTTGGGAGGGAGGAGGCAAAATAAGGCCCCCATATTTGAGCTACATCAACATCTTTCTCTCTGCCTTTGCCTTTATGTCCTCCTTTGTACCCCTCTGTCTCTGTCTCTCTGTGTCTCTCTGTGTCTGTCTCTCTCTTTCCTTCTCCCCCAACCCCAACACACACACACAATTATAATGTCAGGGCTGACCAAAAGGGAACTGGGTTCCCAGAGGGAGTCAGTCCTCTCATCCAACCCAGAGGTTACATGGATCCCCCATTTCCCCAGTCTGAGGCCCCCAGTAGCCCAACCTCCAGTCTACACGGCAATGAAAACCCAAAGCGGGAGAAAGAGGACCGAAGGATGCAGAGAAGTAGCCTGGCCACAAGCAGAGAAGATCGTAAGTACAGGGAAAAATTTAATGCAACCTTTAATGTCTCTGCAATGACGACCCTCCTGTGTCCTAGACTTTCTAGGCAGATGACCACGAGAAAAGAAAATGAACATTTATGAAGGCTTTAAACATGTTAGACTGACCTCTGTGTAATTTATACAAGTGGGCTATACTAGTCTCATATTTTTCAGATTGAAAATTGGGATACATTATCTAACAAGTATAATCAAATGTGTGTGTATACATATATTACACATACAGTAGGCTACACTATGTGTGTTTATGTGTACATGTGCATATATATTATCTATATGTATACACAAACACACCTATACATATAATTTAAAGCTGGAAGGGATTTCTGTTATTGTTTATTTCCATGATCTCATTTTAGAGAAAAAGAAATTGGCACCCCCAGAATGAAAGAGACCTTGCCCAGGATCCCCCACTTGTTGTGAGTAAGTGAGTGGTAGAATCAGAATTCAAGCCCAAGACTTCCTGGACCCAACTTGGGGGCTCTCACTGCCTAGCACAAGCCGTGCATGTGCTCATTCACATTGCTAAAATGAGTCATGGAAGACCTTCCATTCAAAGTCACGTTTTCTAGTTCTGGCACCGACACCAACTACATGTGTGACTTTGGGCGAGTCATGTCCCCTTCCTGCTTCCATCTCTTCATCTCTCAAGGGAAGGCGTTAGACTGGAAGACCACAGAGACCTTCCTAGCACTACTAGGGAGCTCTGATTCTGGAGCCATGATTCATATGAACGTTTCTACCTGGGAAAACCCACTTAGAATGCCAAACAGCCCCAGCGCCCAGAGGCTAACGTTCTACAGACATCCACGTTCTTCCAGCCAACCAAGCGCTTTTATGGGGTGCCCACTAGGCTCCTGGTACCAGGTAACCAGTTCTGAGTTAAAAAGGAAATTGCCAAGCAGCCCACAGACCTATAAATCAAATTTCCAAGAAGAAAATATATGGAAACTCTGTGTATTCCCCAGGAAGGGGGGGGAAGGACTAATCCAACAATTCAAACAGACAAGCTAGATGTGACACTCACCTGGAACAGAGAAAGAAAGGAAAAACTCGAACTTCCCTATAATTATCATAGGATTAGTGAATGTTAATGAGGGCTGTGAGGTGGCACAGTGGATAAAGTGAGTGCCAGGCCTGGAACCAGAAAGACTCCTCTTCCTAAGTATAAATCCAGCCTTAGACACTTAGTGGATGTGTGAAGCTGGACATGTTGTTTGACTCTGATTGCCTCCGTTTTCTCACCTGGAAAAAGAATTGGAGAAGAAAATGGCAAACTACTCCAGTATCCTTGCCAAGAAAACCCCAAAGAGGGAAAACTTGGGCATGACTGAAAACAACTAAACAATATAGAACGTCAGATTAGAAAACAAAATCTTGGAGTTGGAAGGGACCCCAGAGATCTTCTAACTCAAACTCCTCCATTTTTTCCCCTTAATCCCTCATTCTCTGTCTTAACTACTAAGTATCATTTCCAAAGCAGAAGAGCAGTAAGGGCTGGGCAACTGGGGACTAAGTGAATTGTCCAGATTTGAAACCAGTACTTCTCATCTCCACTGAGTCATCTGGCTGCCCCAAACCCCTCCGTTGTACAGATGAGGGAACTAAGTAACAGAGAGGCGTCATGAGTTGGTGGAAGAGGTAGGACTCTTTCTCTTTCCCCCAGGCCATTGTTCTTTTTGTTATCTCACTCCATCTTAGAGGCCAATGCAGTTCCTCAACCAATCAGAAGATGGTTGGATTGAGAGAGTAGAAGTGGATGAGCATGTGTAGAGTTCAGTCTCAGGGTCCTGCCGCCATATGCCTTGTGCTAAGTACCGTGTGATGGGGAAGAGGGCAAGGACCACCATACTGAATAAAAGGCAGAGGTGGCATTTACAGATAACAGGATGATGGACCCAGAGTTGAAAGGGACTTTGGAGGTCATCAAGTTCCAACAACTTCTTTAAAGATGAAGCAACCAAATCTTAGAAGAATGTCTTATAGAACTTGCAAGGAAGTATCTAAGGAGAGATCTGAACCCAGATCTTCTTGACTCCAAATTCAATGTTTTAGGCCATTCTGCTTCTCTACAAAAAGCTAGAAGGAATTGCTAATGTGCTGCATAGTAGACTTGGGAATCCCAAAAAATCTCAGTAGGTTAAAACATAGCACTGAATCCAAGAAAATACTATTTTGTAGAAATAAATGTAAAATCTTACACTTGTGGGTTTTGCATTATTTTTTTAACTTGACATTTTAATGGGGAACATATAGAAGATAGCAGTTTGTTTAGGGAAAAATCCAAATGTCTTAGTGGACTGCAAGCTCAATACCAGACACGATGTGGTATTATAAGAATGCTTTAGCTTGTTTGAAGAAAGCTAGAGGAGGACCTAAGAGTCCAGAATTAGAGCTAGAAGGTCCCTGGAGATTTCCTAACTGAATTCTCTTTTTTATGATTGCAGATAGTAAATGGCAGGGCCAGAAATGAAACCCAGATTTAGAAGAAACCTTTCCAGTGTCACAAGCTTCCTTCTATGCTAGATGCTTTCAAGTATTTAAAGGGCTTGTGTGAAAGCCCTTTATGTGAAAGGGGGATTAATTAAATTAATTAGATTAATTAATTCTGCTGGGACCCAGAGGGCAGAACTTGGAGCAACAGACAAAAGTTGCAAAGAGGAAGATTTTGCTTTACTGTAAGAAAAAACTTCCTAACAATTCACCCCAAAGTAGAACAGGCTGCCTTTGGAGATAATGGTTTCCCTCTCACTATATTCCACACATACCACCCCCAAACTCTGCCCGGACTCAGTAAGTTCCCATGGCTTCCCGTTACTATAGAATCAAATACAAACTCCTTTGGTTGGCATTTAATATCACTTCCTATTTTTCTGTGGTCCAGCCATCCTATTTACTATTCTTCACACAAGACTCTTCATCTCCCCTCTCCATACATTGGCACTCACTTTCTGTGATGGCTAGAATTTTTTCCTACCTCCCTCCCACCCCCACTTCTTCAAATCTCTTACTTCCTTCAAGACCTTAGCTGAAGGGCTCTCTTACAAAAAATTCTTCCTAGGGTCCCATTTCTAAGTGCCTCTCCCTCTAAAGGCTGGCTTCCATTTACTCTGTATGCATCTTGTATTGCCTTTTAACATTTTCAATGTCTCACCCAGTGGAATGTGATCTTCTTGAGGGCAGCTGAGTGGCTCGGTGGATTGAGAGCCAGGCCTAGAGATGGGAGGTCCTGGGTTCAAACATGGCCTCAGACACATCCTAGCTGGGTGACCCTGGGCAAGTCACTTAACCTCCATTGCCCACCCTTACCACTCTTCTGCCTTGGAACCAATACACAGTATTGATTCTAAAATGGAAGGGAAGGATTTTTAAAAAAAGATTGTGATCTTCTTAAAGGCGGGAACCATTTTTTGTGTTTTCTTTGCATCTCCAGCTCTCAGTCTAATGCTTGACATATAGTAAGTGTTTAATGATCCACCACTTGTCGGGAATATAGTAGAGGAGGCTGATTAAAAGGATGGCTGGCTCAGCAGTTGTTGGACAAATGTCAGAGGAGAGTCTGGTTCAGGTAAGAATTGAATTAGATGGTCTTGGAAGTTCCTTACAATTCTGAGGCTCAGTGAACCTGGGAAAAGGACAGAGGCCATCTAGCACTACCTATAACTAAAGATTTTTCCCCTTCAAAATGCCCAACAAAAGGTCATCTCAAGATGGAGACCACCCTCTCTCCCATCACCTCTTGCCACACACAATTCGGTCTATTCCATTTTGAGATGTCTTTCATTGTGAAGAAGTTTTTCCTTACTTCATGACCAAATCTGCCTCTTGGAAACTTCCACTCCTTATTTCTAAATCTACCTTGTGGGGCCAAGAAGAATGAGTTGAATGCCTTTTCTGTTCCAGGTCTTAAAAAGAGCTATCATATGCTCCTTTCATCTTGTCTTCTACAGACTAGGCAGTCTTTGACTAATTCTCAAAGGATCCCTCATCTGAGAGATGTAGTTCCAAGTCTTCTCACCATTTTGGTCTCCTTCTTCCAAGAGGGTTGTTGTGTTAAAATTGTATCTTTTTCTGATCTCCCAATCCTCCCCCCACCCTTTAGTAAGCAGAGTAAGTTTTATAGGCAGCCAAGTATCAAGCAATAGCAGGAAATAAGATTGCAAATGGAAACCTCAAAGTACAAGTCATTCCAAAAGAGCATAATTGGCAAATTTTATCATATATAAATGAAAATTGCATCCTGGTAACATGCACCAAAATCAAGGGGAACCGTCTGGGTGCTGCTTGTCAAGGTTTCTGGCCTATGATATATAAATCTCAGGCAAAATCCAGGCTCCTACAGTTCTAGACCAGGAGAACATCACAAAGGTGCTGATAATTTTGAAGTGATGATTTTCAAACTTTATCAATAATTTTGAGATTATTTGGATGTGTTCTTGAATTAACCCCAAGGTAGCACAGATAGGAGTTGGTCAGTTTCCCACCAAAATGCTATTAAAAAAGATCTGAAACTTGTCCTCCACCAGCCTCGAACACTCTTAGATCTCCATCAGGTTCATACTTCGAATGCTCCCAACTTGAACTCATGGTTATATGAGGAATATTCTCTGTCCTTCAAGGACTATAGTGTTTTCTTTTTAACTGGATGTATTCAGGAGGATATAACATCTGTTGTCAGAAACCTGAGGCTACATCCATTGCTAAGCCGTGAGTCACCAAGTAAATAGAAGAACCCAGGTCTCAGTAGTCCAGAGCTCATTTCTCTGTCATTCCCTGACTACTCTTGGACTTTCTCCATCCCCGGTTGATTTTCATAGCCCTTGTCTTCTAATAGCTTATAACCTAGTAAAGTAGAGAAGTCACAATTCTAGAACAATTAGTGAATGAGATAGTATTTTACCTACATAACAATATAGTATACTCATTTGGCAAAGATAAAAGGAGATCGGTATAGCAAAAAGAACACTAGCTTTAGAGTTCCAGGTCCTGCCTTGTCTAATGCCTGTGTGACCTTGGGCAAGTCATGGTTTCCTCCTATATAACACAAAGGGGTTGTACAAGAAAGCCTTTGAGATCTCTTCAGCTCTAGATCTAACCTGTGATCTCATGGTTTAATAAAGAGACCATAGAAATGAGCTGGGCTTCTAAGAGATGACTTCAAGGAAGAGATGATACTTCATTTGAACATTAAAGCTTTTGTGGGATTTGGGTTGTGGTAAGAGGAGAGACACTTTCTGTGGGAGAAGAGCCCAGAGTAAGACAAATAAATGTGACCTGATCAGGGAAACTGTGAGGAGACCACTCTGAATCCATACAAGAGGAGTTGCTTTGTTTTAGTGGGAGATGAACTTGAAAAGATTATTGGCTGTATCATAGTGGCTCTGACATGTTCCATTCCTCTTTAGGTTTGAGTTCATAGGCTAATGATCATTGATTATGTCTTCTGAAGCACTTGGCCTTCAATGCAAGTACCTTGCCACCATATATTGCCCCATTATATTTAGGAACCCAAATAGTCAGGCCAAAATAAGTTCTGTGGGTATAAATGAACACAGATCCTCTTGGAATAAGTGGAGGCAGGTACACTTCATCAGTGATTGGAGACTATGCAAAACCATGGGTTGAAGGGCTCATGTATGCACCAAAATCAATGTTTAGGGAATGATGAGAAGAGAGCCCTAAATTATAGTATTTGTCAGAAGTGTCAAACTCAAATAGAAATGAATCCCTGATAAGGCAAATTGATTTAGAAAGCTGCAAGTTAACATGATCTATGTTGTATTTTATTTTGGGGCAGCTAAGTGATGCAGTGGATAGAAACAGGAGGACTCATCTTTGTAAGTTCAAATCTGGTCTCAGATGCTTATTAGCTATATGATCCTGTACATGTCATTTAACCTTGTTTGCCTCAGTTTGTTCATCCATAAAATGAACTGGAGAAGGAAATGGCAAACTACTCCACTATCTTTGCCAAGAAAATCCCAAATGGGGTCACGAAGAGTCAGATGTGACTGTGACAACTGAACAATAACAATAAAATTTTATTTTAATGTACTTTATCAAATACATTCCAATTCTATTTTAATCTAATTTGAGTCTGAGACCTCTAGTCTATATGACTAACGTAGTTCTAAGCCCGGAGCAGTCTGTATGGGAATATCAAACTTCAAAGCAGGAATTAGTAGACCTGAATCATGTTATTATAGGTCCTTCCAATTCTGGCATCCTATGTTCCCAGGCCCCATCTATCCTTGACAGTCTATTTTTTAAAGTCCTTTCTAGCCCTCCTATTCTATGCTCTCACATCATTCTGTCTCTGAATTCTATGATCTAAGGACCCTTCTGATTCTAACATTCTATATTCTAAGACTCATTCCAGTTCTGGCATCTTTCTTATATGTCACTTAATTTATGTTATGTGACTAATGGACCTTCTAGCTCCGACATCTTATGTTCTAATGGCCTTTTCAGCTCTGACATTCTATGTTCTAAGGCCCTTTCATCCCTTTTATCCCATATCCTAATGGCCCTTCCAGTTCTGACATGCTATGTTCTAAAGACTCTTCTGATTCTAACATTCAATATTCTAAGACTCATTTAAGTTCTGACATCTTATGTGTCACATAATTTATGTTATGTGACCAATGGCCCTTCCAGCTCTGACATTCTATATTCTATTGTCCTTCTAGCTCTGATATTCTTTAGTCTAATGTCCTTCTAGTTCTAATATTCTATAGTCTAATGTCCTTCTAGCTCTGATATTCTATAGTCTAATGTCCTTCTTGCTCTGATATTCTACAGTCTAATGTCCTTCTAGTTCTAATATTCTACAGTCTAATGTCCTTCTAGTTCTAATATTCTACAGTCTAATGTCCTTCTAGTTCTAATATTCTACAGTCTAATGTCCTTCTAGTTCTAATATTCTACAGTCTAATGTCCTTCTTGCTCCGATATTCTACAGTCTAATGTCCTTCTAGCTCTGATATTCTACAGTCTAATGTCCTTCTAGCTCTGATATTCTTATAGTCTAATGTCCTTCTAGTTCTGATATTCTACAATCTAATATCCTTCTAGCTCTAATATTCTACAGTCTCATGTCCTTCTAGCTCTAATATTCTACAGTCTAATGTCCTTCGAGCTCTGATATTCTACAGTCTCATGTCCTTCCAGTTCTCCTAGTCTATATTCTGAGCTCTTTCCAGCTCTTACATCTCATATCTTAATGGCCCTTCCAACTCTGACATTGTATGTTCTAAGGCCTCTTCTGAGTGTCACATTCTACATTCTAAGGCTCATTCCAGTTCTGACATCTAACGGGTCACATCATTTATGTTATGTGACTAATGGCCCTTTCAGCTCTGACATTCTATGTTCCAAGGCCCCTTCCAGCTCTCATTTTGTGTAATTCTATAAAATGTTGCTATTCTTTTCAATTTCCGACTTGGCTCCCAGTCAAAGACTTCTCTGTTTATATCCCCTGCCCCCAGCCTCTCCAAAACCTGAATCACCGGGAGATGGCAGGGACCCTTTCCCAACTAATCAGTCCCTCCTCTGTAGCTCCCAAAACTCCATGTTCCAGTTTGGACACGCTTCCAATTCCTGTCTGTGCTCTCCGCTCAGGGTACGGCATGCACTGCCAGCTCTCTCAGCCAGTCGTCCTCCTGTGAAGAGCCCAGGCCTGGGCCAGCCCATCCAGCTCTTACAGATAATTAGCCAGTCACTGGGTGGCAGGCAAATCAGCATGTCCTCAGAGGGCTGGTGTTTCCAAATGCCGGGCAGCCGGGCTGTCAGAGCACAGTTGGGAAAGGACAACAAGTTTCTTCAGAGCAGGAAAGGAGGTGATGTTTTCGAGTTGCCTCCGAGGTCCTGCAGATCTGAGTATTGGCTTTGTGAAGAAGGGCTGCATTCTCAGTGGAAGCCCAAAGAGGGGTGCAGAAAGCCAGCGTGGTCACAGGCACAGAGGTCATTGGCTCACAGGATTAGAGATTTAGAACTGGAATAGATCTTAGAAACCACCAAGTCCAACCCCCTCATTTTACAGATAAGGAAACTGAGTTTTCTTTTTACCTTCCATCTTAGAATCCACTCTACCAGTTCCAAGGCAGAAGAGTGGTAAGAGCTAGGCAATGGAGGTCGAGTGACGTGCCCAGGGTCACTCGGCTAGGAAGTGTCACAGGCCAGATTTGAATCCAAGACCTAGATCTCTATCCACACTGAGTCACCTAGGCTGATCATAACTCACCTACCTCATTTTAAACAGGAAGAGACCAAATCCCAAAGAGGGGTAGTGATTTGTAAATGGCACAGTTAGGATTTGAATTCAGATCTTCTGACTTCAAATTCACAACTCTGTGGAATGTTGCAGTGTGCTGTATGGAAACCCATAATAGTGAAGCACCCATGATCACTGCTGATCTTTACTATATCCCCTGTGAAGTGGGCACTACAGGTTATTATTATCCTACTTGGCAGATAAGGCAACTGAGGCCCAGTGACCTGCCCCAAAACAAGCCACGACATGGCAATGATACCTCTACGACCTAGTGACCTAGTTTAAGGCTCTTCCCAATGTCTCTTCCTTTATTCCACCATGTACAGAGGCCCAAAGCATCCCGTTAAAGGTCCAGCTCTGCTTAGTTCCACCAAAATCCTTTGTGACACCCCAGAGTTAGCTAGGTGGTTCCATAAATAGATGAATCTAAGAGTCACGAAGACCTGAGTTCAAATCTGGTCCCAGACATTTACTAGCAGCTAGACTGGGCAAATCACTTAACTTCTGTTTGTCTTGGTCTACTGGAGAAGGAAATGGCAAACCATTCCAGCATCTTTGCCAAGAAAACCCAAAGTCCAGTATTGGGGTGCTATGGTCAAGGGGGTCAAAAGAGTCAGACATAACTGAACAACTAAACAGTAACAACTAGACTCCATCAATGAGTTGGGACGACGTGGGATGGGGAGAAAGATGGAAGTGGGCTACGCAGAGAGCTCCTCTCTCATGGAGAAGTCAACCTAGGTGAGATGCAGACTTGGTCACATCCTCATCTTCCCCTTCATTATTGCAAAGCTTAGACACTGCCCTCAATCCAGGGACTGGCATGGCCCTGACCATCTGAAATACCCCCCTTGTCAAGAGGCTCATCCCTACTTTCCCCATAAAATACAAGTTAATTCAATTTGATTGGATGGCAAGAAGCATTTTTCAACTTGGCTCTGAGGCCCTCAGATCTCATCCCCAAACCAGCATCTGATTAAGAGCTTTCAGCAATCCTGATGCCTCTCTAATTTGCTGCTTCTCATCTCTTCCAGAGTAAGGAACCAACTAGCCAGAATTATTTGAATAATTTGTAAAATAAGAGTAAATAGCCTCTATGTGAGAGCCAGAGGGCTTCTTCTAGAAGTAACATTTCAGTGTATAGATTTTGTTGAATGTACTGGAGCTGCCCAGAAGTCTCTGCTTGGCTTTCTTCTTGGGGTTTGGCTGTGTTCCAGATACGTGAGGTTGTTGGATTTGACCTCCAGATGGATGAGATGCCAGTGTATATGACTAAATCTCTAAAAGGCTGGTAAATGCATTAAGCATGAGAGAAAGTAGAGGTGAGTTTGGACTAGAGTATTTAAGGAAAGGGTAGACTTTTCATGAAGGAGGAGATAATAATAATAATATTTGAAAAGCACACTAAGATATAAAGATATAATCATATATATTTTGTATATATAAACATATAATATTTATAAAGACACAAAAGCATTATAAAGATATTTGTATATATAATATTTATAAAGATAAATATACAATAAAGATATAGACATAGATGTTTGTATATGTAATATTTATAAAGATATAGATATAAAGATATACATGTTTATATATATTTATAAAGATGAAAATATATTATAAAGATATAAATATAGATATAAATAAGATACAGACATTTGTACATATAACTATGATATTTATTGATATAGATATATTATTAAAATATAAATGTAGATGTATAGATATAAATAAGATACATATTTGTACATATAAATATATTTATAGATATAAATATATATTACAAAGATATAAATATAGATATATTGATATAAAGAAGATATAGACATATTTGTACATATAAATATATTTATAAAGATGCAAATATATTATAAAGATATAAATATAGATATATAGATATAAATCAGATACAGACATATTTATGTATATAAATATGATGTTTATTGATATAAATATATATTATAACTATAGATGTAACATATATAAATGATAGATATATTTGTACATATAAATATATTTATTGATATAAATATGTTACAAAGATATAAATATAGATGTGTAAATATAAATAAGATAGAAACATATTTGTACATATATATATTTATGGATATAAATATATATTACAAAGATATACATATAGATGCATACATATGTAGATATAAATTAGATACAGACATATTTATATATATAATAGTTATAAAGATGTGAATTAGATATATATATATGTAGACATTTATAAAATGTCAAATGAGATTCTGTATGTATCAGAGTATATATGTGTATGTGTACATAAATATATGTATATATTATTTATATGAGTGTGTATATATGTAAAATAAAATACTCTTATTTATGTAAATATGTGCATATTTTATATATGTATGAGTGTGTATATGTGTAAAAGCAAAATACTCATATATTTATGTAAATATGTGCATGAATATATGTATATATTTTAATATGTATGAGTGTATATAAAAATAAAGTACTCGTATATTTATGTAAACATGTACATAAATATATGCATATATTTGTCTGTGCATGTTTACATATCAAAATATATGCACATATATCATATGCCATAATACATATATATCTATTTTATATATCTAGGTTATAGATGTATATGTGTATTGAGTATACATAAGTATATGCATATATGTGTGAGAGTATATGTGTGTATATAAATATGTGCACATATTTTTATTATTTTAAATTTATATATACATTTGTCAGTTCTTTCCATAGTGGCAAAGACCTGGAAACTAAGGGGTGCCCATCAATTGAGCTCTTCCCCATGCCTGGAACTTCTCTCTACCTCTTGGCTTCTCTGCCTTCCGTTAAGTCTCGACCAAAGTCCTGCCTTAAGCGAGAAGCCAGTCTCTGCCTCCTCAATCTTAATTCCTTCCCTCTGAGATTATCTCCAATTTATCCAGCATGTCTCGTTTGTCCATGATTGCTTGCATATTGCCTTGGTGTGCCCCGGCTGGACTCTGAGTTCCTTCAGAGGATGGGCTGTTTTTTGGTTTCTTTGTTGCTCTGGCACACAGGTTAGTACCTGGCATACAGAAGGTGTTTAATAAATGTCCCAGTACTACAACTTCCTAAAAGTGTGACCTTGGGTAAATTTCAGCGCCTCTCTGGCCCTTCCTTCCCTATAAAACAGCACTGCGGTGATGGGAAATCTGAACAAGCTCTTCCATGAGCCCATGAAGGCAGTGAGCCTGAAGCCATTGCTGGTAAAAGGCAGCCCCAGAAGGCAGGGCAGGGGGCCATGTGTGTTAAGTGAAGCCTCTGATGATGTTTCTGAACTTCCCGCTCAAGTTTTCCTACTCCCACTTTGATTCTCAGCTTGGACAACGTGCAGAAAGTCCTCTCCTAGCCTTGCAACTGCGGCAGCCAGTCCCAGGCAGAGACAATTAACCAGGAGGTACTGCCAGCCCTGGGGGAGCTCCTGGTTTATAATAGCTGGCCAGTGTCACTGCCACACTAGAGTCAAATAAACAATAAAACCAAATGACTTCCTCCTTGTAGAACGTCTGGGAGTCCTTCTTTCCTTTTACTAAGCCAATAGTCTCATTCCGGAATAGGGAAGATATTAGTAGAAAGAACTCTGGTCTGAGAAGGTTTGGAGACTTAGCTTCAAGGTCTAGATCTGCCCTTGAGTAACCCATGCCTAATGTATGTGACCTTGGGCAAGCCACCTAACTTATCTGAATCTCCATTTCCTCCTTTGTTAAAAAAAAAAAAAAAAAAAGGTGGGGGGGGGGAGTTAAACTAGAAGATTTTAAAGTCCCTTCTAGCTCAAAAATTTTAAGAATCTCTGATCTGTCTGGACCCCAGTTTCATCTTGAAAGTGGGTATGATAATATTTGTTCTATCTATCCTCATAAGGTAGATAGGAAAATCGGATGGGATAATCTATATGATAGTATTTTAAATATTTTTCTCTTTAAAAAAAAAAAAAGACAGATTTTTGAAACCATAAATCTCTACCTCAATGTCAGCGATTATAGTTCTGGTAGCCTACGAGGGTAATCACACTAGAAGTAAAAAGGTAAGTAGGTCTAATTCCAGTCCTCCAAGATTCTTACAGTTCAGGGGATGAGACACACACAGCCACCATCATAATACTGGATGGTCTGTGATCAGTTTCCTCGTCTAAGCATGATGTGGTCCTCCAGAGGAAAGAGGAATCCCATTTATTAGGGGAGTACCAGGGTGTTCTCTAACACTTAGTGGTGACCATTGTGTTTAGGCAGCCGCAGAAGGAGCTGTCCAGCTTTGGTGAGTAAGGCATTAAAATACATACATGTTCATATAGGAATAAACGTGGGGAATTGATTAAATGTTTCATCAAATTTATTTCCCTGTTGCTTACTTGGTGTCAGGTTTTGTCTTTTCACTCAGCATTTGGACTCTGCTCATGCCTCTGGCTCCAAATGTGATTACTCTTTGGATATAGGTTTTCACCTCTATCTCTCTAATTCCCTGACTTATAGTAGAATGTTGAAACGAGAGCCATGATTCTGGCCTCTAACAATGTGAGGACTTCTTCCACCATGGAACACTCATATTCTACCCCTGGCAGTGCCTACAGGAGAATCAGTCCAAAAAAGAGGCCTTAAAGAAATTAGTGACATTTAAATTTGGCCTTGAAGAATGGGCAGGCTTTAATTGGCCAATGTTCACAATGACCAGAGAGTTCTGGCTAATTTTCACACAGAAGAAAGAAGAAAAACAATAAAAATTTTGCACATATATTTGGCCATCAATACAATGGCTAGTTACTTGCAGAATACTTATAAAATCCTTAGTGGACAGAGAAAGAAAGAAGGAAAGAAATAAGGAAGGGAGGGAGGGAGGAAGGAAGAAAGGGAAGGAGGAAGGGAGGAAGAAAGGAAAGAAGGAAGGGAGAGAGGAAGGGAGGTAGGGGAAAAGAAAGAAACAAAGAAGAGAAAAAAATGAAGGAAAGAGAGAGAAAGACGAGAGGAAGGGAGGGGCAGAAGAAAGGAAGAGACCAAAATGTATTTTGGAAATGTTTAACAAAAATTTTTTAATTTTTTAAATGAATTGCTATTTCTAAGGACAAAGAGAAACTTTCAGCTCCCTACCAGTTTCTGGAAAAGCTTAAATACTTGATTAGATTTCCAATAAAGGGAAAGGCTAGCAAGGATTTTGCCTAATCCACACTTGATGTGAGTTGAAGGAAAGATAAGAGTAGGAGTGAGGGTAGGGAAAATGAACCACTTTCTAGAATCTCCCAGTCATGTGTCCCCAGGCTGCTTTCATCATTCTCTATGCAGGGAAGTGATAAGAGATAACAAAGGTACTCCATAGCAAGATTTGGGGATGAGCAGGGACTATCTATGTCTTGATACCTTCTCACACACACCCATTTCTTTTTTTAAGCCTATAAAACATTCTGATAGAGGCCAGTGCATGCATAAAACCCAGAAGGCCTCTTTGGGCATTTCTCCAGCTGTGATCTCCATCATGGAAACAACTATAGCTTAATGGGTTCAGTGTTCATGGTTCGTTACCACATAATTGACTTGGCCAACTATAAATATATGAAGGCCAGAATCAACCACTAAAGGGAACTATTATTAGCTTACATCAAAAGATTTTTGAGATACAAAGGATCCTAAAATACAGACTGTTAGGCAGTTAGGAAGGGTATTAGAACATGGAATGTCAAACAGCCTTCTTTCTTGGAAGAAACCTTAGAACACAGAATGTTAGAACTTGAAAGGTCCTTTGAATATAGAATATTAGATCTTTAAGAGATGACACAAGAGGCCTTGGAACACAGTATGTCCAAGTGGGAATCAACCTTAGAATAAAGAATGTTACCATTTGAAAGGATCTTAGAATATAGAATTTAAAAAAAAAAAAACTTTTGCCTCCCATCTTAGAATCAGAACTGTGTATTGGTTCCAAGGCAGACGAGCAGTAAGTGCTAGGCAATGGGGGCTAAGTAACTTGCCTAGGATCACACAGCTAGATTTAAACCCAGGACTTGCTGCCTCTGGATTGAGTCTCAATCCATTGAGCCACCTAGCTGCCCCCATAGGATATAGAACATTAGAACACAGGATGTTACGGTTGGAAGGGGAATTAGAACAGAGAAAATCAGAACTGAAAGGGAACTTATACAATATTAGAGGAAAAGACCTTAGAATATAGAATATTAGAGTTGGAAGAGACTGATGAGGTCATCTAATTCAATTACCTCATTTTAAATATGGAGAAACTGAGACCTACAGAAATACAAGTGACTCACCAAAAGAAATGAGGTGCATAAAACACAAAACCGTCATCCAGATCTGAATCTCTCTTCTTTTCACTTAGCATAACTAATCATCACAGATTGCATTTATGATAAAGGCTTAAAAAACACTTTACAAATACTATCTCATTTGATCCTCCCAATAACTCCTCTTGATAGGTGATATTATCATCCCTATTTTGTAGGTGAGGAAACTGAGGCAGAGAGAGGTTTAGGAATTATTCGAGATCACTGTTTCTATCACTTATTTGTTTACATCTTTTAAGAAGTACCCACAATGGATACCTAGGTGGCTCAGTGGCTAGAGAGCCAGTCCCAGAGATGAGAAGTCCTGGACTTCAGACATATCCTAGCTGTATGACCCTGGACAAGTCACTTCACCCCCATTGCCTATCCCTAACTGGCTCTTCTGCCTTGGAGCCAATACTTAGTATTGATCCTAGGACAGAAGGTAAGGGTTTAAAAAACAAAAGTACCTAGACATACTACTTTTCTTTGAATTCAGTCTTTGTTGGCCAAATATGAACTCAAGGAGGAATGAGAGGGGTTGGGTTATGGGGGTGATTCATGTCATGCCCTGCTCTTTCAACTTCTTCCATGTCAGCCATTTTGAGTTTTGAACCAAACTTTTTAGTTTTCACTTCCATAGGCCTCTCTCAGAACACCATCACCTCATCCATCCCACCACAAGACAGAATGGGGATCCCACCCAAACATATTGACATGCATATGCTATATATTGCAAATATGTGTCATTTTCTCAGGAGTTCAAGCTTGAATTACAGTGGCGTGGAATAGAACAAGCTTGATGGAATGACTGACTTGGCAAGTCCAAGTTCCTCCTAAGATTGGGTTCTTCCTTCCAGCTCTGGCAGCCAGAGGTCTACTTCATTCAGTAGTGTTCCTCACTCCCCACCCCCAGGTATGGCATCCATGGAGTGGGCTTGCCTTCATCCTGATTTCCTCTCCTCTGATGCCTTCTGCCGTGAGATGAGAAGGAAAAACCATCCAAGGAAAAAACTGGAGATGCCAGCAGGTAGAGCAACCAGGTAGACAGGGCAGTGGTGGCTGCTTCTGGGGATGGTACCCTTGAGCCAACAGTGACTAAATGGCCCTGGCAGAACCCTTTCAGGCTTTACCATAGGACAATGGATTTTGTTAGGCTCATTCTCTGGAATCCTGAACTTGGGGCCAGGCTTTGAAGCCAAGACAGTATGGCTATCCATCTAATAACACAGAATAAAACAAAACTGAATCAGCCCACCATCTTCCCCCATAGCCCCCAACTACACACAAGTCACATAAACTTTGCTCAAGATCTAATATTTTAAAGAAGGCAAAAGAGATTTAAGAATTTAGATCAAAAGGAGGTATGTTTCCTTTCCTCCTGGAACTCATCTTCCCTCCACCCATCGCCCACCTCTCCATTTAACTTCTCTATTTCTATCAATGGCACCACCAAGTCTTCTCAGGCAACCAGACATCTTTGTGGCCAAGGACCTGGAAGGGGAGGTCCCTGTATTTATTACCAGAGACAGAATGGTGTGGCAAGTAAAGGGATCTTGGAAATCATCTAGTCTAATCCCTCCCCACTTTTTTGGACCTGTGATTTCACTAGTGTAAGGAACTCCGAGTCAAGAAAAGTCTGTCCACTCTACCAATGAGCAACTCTTTTGCAACTTAAATTCTTGGAATAGGGCTTCTTCATCTTTTTTTGTCATTGCAGACCTCTTTGCGGTTTGCTGAAGCCTATGGTCCCCTTCTCAGATAATGTTTTTAAATGTAGGCACACACAAATAGATAAGATTACAAAGGAAACAAATTATGTTGAAATAATGATACATTTCCTCACCTGGGTTCAAGGACCCCCTGAAATCTATCCACCCAGTTTAAGAATTCCTTTCTTAGAGAGTTGCCTGGAATACTAATGGATTACGTGCCTAAGTCACAAAGCTGGTATGTGTCAGGGGCTGATCTTGAACCCAAGCACTCCTGCTCTCAAAGCTGGGAGTTCTGGCCCATTGCCTCACTGCCTCTCATTTTACATATGAGGAAATTTGGAACTGAGATCAAATAGCTAATAAGTAGAAGAGACAAGATTCAAATCCAGATCTTCTGAGTTCATATGCAGAGCTAGTTCTGTTGAAAATACATGCCACCCCACTTCTATTACAGATGAGAAGACTGAAACTGGATAATGTAAAAAATTGAATGTCATCAATTTGCCTTCAAGCAAAGTCAGGATTCCCATTTGCCAGGTGTGGCTAAGTAACTTCTGAGGTCCCTTTCAACTGGGAGAGTCTATCATTTTGTGGCAAAGACCAAGGCAAGGGGTCAGCTGGGTGGCTCAGTCGATTGAGAACAAGGCTTAGAGACAGCAGGTCCTAGTTTCAAATATGGCCTCAGACATTTCCTAGTTGTGTGACCCTGGGCAAGTCACTTAAACACCATTGTCTAGCCCTTACCGCTCTTCTGCTTTGGAACCAATACACAGTATCGATTCTAAGATGGAAGGTAAGAATTAAAAAAAAAAAAAAAAAAAGCAAGGCTTTGTTCTATACATGAGGAAACTAGGGAATAGGGAAGGAAAGCAATTTTCCTAAAGTCACAGAGCTAGAAAATTTAGAGCATAAATCCAACTTTGGTGAAATGTCATAAGCTCATTGAAAGCCAGCGGTTACTTTTTATGTGTGTCTCTATAGTCAGTGGACCTTAGAAAAGGTTTGATCTTAATAAATGTTTGAAGACAAAACAACTCTGAAATACCACTTCACATCTAGCATATTGGCCAATATGACAGTAAAGGAAAATAATAAATGTTGGAGGGGATGTGACAAAACTGGGACATGAATGCATTGCTGGTGGAGCTGTGAATTGATCCAACCATTCTGGATGGCAATTTGGAACTATGCTCAAAGGGCTATAAAAGATTGCCTGCCCTTTGATCCAGCCATACCACTGCTGGGTTTGCACCCCCAAAGAAATAATAAGGAATAAGGAAAAATACATGTACAAAAATATTTGTAGCCACACTCTTTGTGGTGGCAAAAAAAAATGGAAAATGAGTATATGCCCTTCAATTGGGGAATGGCTGAACAAATTGTGGTATCTGCTGGTGATGGAATACTATTGTGCTATAAAGAATGATGAGCTGCTTGATTTCTACAAAAACTGAGAAGACCTCCATGAACTGATGTGGAGTGGAATGAACAGAGCCAGGAGGACATTATATACAGGAACTGAAACATTATGGGATGATCAAATGTAATAGACTTTGCTACTAATAGCAACATAAATATCTAGGACTATTCTGGGAGAAGAATGCTATCCACACCAAGAGAAAGAACTGTGGGAGTAGAAAGGCAGAAGAAAAATATATGATTTAGCACTTTTTTATATGGGTATAGAATTTGAGGTTTGCATTTTTAAAGATTATCCTATTATAAAAATAAATAATATGGAAACAGGTATCAAGTGATAACATATGTATAACCCAGTGAAATTGCTTGTCAGCTCCAGGAGGGAGGAGGGAAGAGGGGAGGAAGAGAACATGAATCATGTAACTTTGGAAAAATACTTAAAAATGAATAAATTTTAAAAAATGTTTGAATAAATGCAGCATTATCAACAGAACATTAGAAGTTCTATCAAATCCAGGGTTCAATGCTGCCTGCAACATTTTTTTTTTTTATTTTGGGCAGTTTCCTCATCTGCAAAATGGGGATAATAATAGTATCTGCCTCCTAAGATTGTTGTGAGAATCAAATATTTCAACAAATGTAAAGTGTTTTCCAGACTTCAAAGTACTATATAAACATTAGCCTATTAATGTATAGAATTGAAGTCTCCCTCTAATGTACTGCTATTTCCTAATATAGGATGCTAGACTTGAATATTCACAGAATGTCAGAAATGGAAGGTCAGAGACTGTTTAGAGCAAACTGCCACATTTTGCAGATGAAAAGACTGAGGCCCAAAAAGAGTAGAGTCTTCCTAAGATTGCACAGCCAGTTAATGGCAAAACCAGGTCTTCAACTCAAAGTCCAGGGTTCTTTGAACTGTACCATACTGACTCTCAACTAGTTACTGGTCACCATGTTTGGTGAAGCCTAAGAACCCCTTCTCAGAATAGTTTTTTTTTAAACCCTCACCATCTGTCTTAGAATCAATACTATATTGATTCTAAGACAGAACTATTAGGACTAGGCAATGGGGTTAAGTGACTTACCCAGAGTCACACATATTGAAGAAGTGTCTGAGGCCAGATATGAAGGCTCTAGACTTGGTTCTCAAACCACTGAGCCACCTATTTGCCCCCAGAATAATGTCTTTAAATGCATAAAATACACATCAATATAAAGAAACAAAGGTACAATTATATTGAAACAATATTGAATACATTGAAACAAAGGTACAATTTTTCCCATCCCAGTTCACAGAGTCCCTGAAATCTATCCATAGAGTCCTTATTAAGGGGTAGAATTGGTCTGCATTAGAGTTATCTAAAAGTAGAATGGGCAACCCAGGTCCTCCTCATTGGAAGTCTTCAAGCAGAGACTTAATGATCACTTATTGGATGTTGTCATGACGATTCTTTTTCCAATATGTGTTGGACTAGATGGCTGCTGCATTCCCTTCTGGAATCTGAAATTATATGATTCTAAGCTCTGACATTCTATGATTTTTTTCCATTCTCTGAACTCTTGAACATTTATTAAGAGAACCTCCTCTCAAATAATATTATTTACATTTGTATTTAATATCCTTTCAAAAAACAAAATTTTATTAATATCCTTCAGGTTTTTTACATTTTCTCTTATTACCTCCCCTTCTCCTCCCAGAGAGTCATCTTGAGTAACAAATAAATAGAGGGAAGAAAAAGAAGCAAATAAACAAAAAAAAATACTGATCAGCATAGTGATAAAGTCTGAAAAATATATGCATCATGCTATATTTTGAACCTCCTACCTCTGCAAAGAAGTGGAGTGGGGGTTTCTTCAAATGTTTCCTTTTTTTGCACCAAGCGTGTTCACTAATTGTGCAACATTCGTTTTTTACTGTTTTGTGATTGCTCACCACAATTTAGCTTGTTATAGTCCTCGCGTCTGTTGTTTTCTTTGCTTACTTTTCTCTGCATCAGATCTTATAAGTCTTTCTGTGCTTTTCTGCTTTTATCAACTGTTCTTATAGCACAATAATATTTCATGATATTTTAAATTTTTTTAATTAAAATTTTGGGGACATTTAAGATTTTAATTTTAACATATTAATATAATAATAGCACACATTTGCTTAATCATTCCCCAAATGATGGGCATCTACTTTGCTTTCAATTCATTACTACTCCGAAAACAAAAGTGCTGCTATAAATATTTTGGTTTATAGGGAGACTCCATTGAGGTAGAATATAGACTTTTTTTAATGCTTTACAGAGGAGTAGAAGTGGGGGCTAAGGAAGCCTGCATTAATTAGAGCTATGCAAAAATGGAATGAGCTGCCTAGGAGGTAGTAGGTTCTCCTCGTTGGAATTCTTCAAGCAGAGAGTTAATGACCACATATTGGATGTTGTAATGACTTTGTTTATTTCCATCTTAGAATCAATACTGTGCATTGATTCCAAGGCAAAAGAGAGAGATAACAACTGATCCATGGGGGTTAAGTGACTTGTTCTTGGTCACACAGCTAGAAAGTGTCTGAGGTTGCCTTTGAACCCAGGATCTCCCATCCCTAGCCCTAGCTTTCAATCCATTGAGCTACCCAGCTGCCCTCCAGGTATAGACATTTTAATCATTTAGAGTGGTGATATCAAACTCCGATAAGGGAGCCACTAACTATAGAAAAGGATCCCTGTACGCTGCGTATTGACAGTTTTAAGATGTCATTTATTTTTATTGCATTTTCCATTTATTTTGTTAAATGTTTTCCAATTTCATTTTAATCTGCTTTGGACTGCACTCAGGAGTGTTGCTGCCCAATTGGTCTATGCATTTGACACCTCTGATTTAGGTCATTCTTTCACACGGTTCTTAATAGATTTCAGTTCTTCTTTTGAGAATAATTTGTTTCTGTCCCTTGACCACTAATCTATTGGCAAGTGGCTTTTGGTCTTTTTAATGCTCTTTCCCCCCCGCCCCCAACTAGACCGTAAACCCTTCACGTTTCTACCCCTGGGCCTAACTCAGTACCTTGCCCATGTTATATGTTCAGAAAACATATGCTCTTTCTATTAATAATAGTAATAATTAGAATGTAATTAGAATCACAGAGATCAAAGGCTTCATTCTTCCCTGGCCACTAATTTGCCATGCATGCCTAATCATGTCTTTTTATCTCTCTAGATCTCTGTTTTATCATTTGTCCAGAGGAAATAATTATCCTGGTAGCTAATGAGGCTTTAATCAGATAAATGTATGTGAAAGTTTGGAAAAATAAAAAGGACTGTAGATGTATTATTATATATTATATTATTATTGTTATATATTCTATTGATTAAATATTATTTATACTTAATTAAGTACTTATACTTAATAATAATTAAATATTATTTATACTTAGTGTCATTTTATATTATTTTATATAACATTATTTTCATATTATATCGGCATGTTGTATACTATGTTAATACAATATCATATAGTGTTATATGTTCAGTATACAAAGTTATTAAAAAGAGAGACTGTTAGAGGGAGCTTAATAAATGCTTGTTGAATGGCTATTCAATTATCAGTGAATCTGATTCTTAGAACCTTTATGACTAGTCATAGAATTGGATGTCAGTTTCTAAGGTTCTTTCCAATGACAATGTATTGGAGCAAGAATGTAATTCAAATAACACATAAGCATCCTCTGTGTGCAAGGCCCTTTGCTAGAGAAAGCAAAGCTAGTTTATTTTCTAAAGATCCCTTCCATCTCTAACATTTTCTGCTCCAAAATTCATTTAGTCTCAACAATTACACTTTAACAACCCAAGTCTATTTTCTAAGGTCCTTTCCTTCTTTGATCTTCTATGTGCTTTTGTCTCCTCCAGTTCCAAAATTCTCTATTCTAAGAGCCATTCCTGACATCCCAAACCCCAACCCTCTAAAGTCCCTTCCAGCTCCAACATGATGCAAAACTATGATGAGATGCTGCAATGTGGGCACATAGAAAAGGCTTAACTCTAGGCAGTTTCCAAAGGACCTTGGAAGATACTCTTCAAGGGCATTATAGAACTTATGAGGGATTCATGCATTTGTGGATAGATTGTGTTTTCTCCCTTCCACAAATACTAATGCTGTAGTGAGTTATTCTGATTCTTTGATGGAGCTCCAATTTTAATTAAGTTTATTGTCCAGTACTATGGATTTAGGGACCACTGTAATAGGAAAAGGATAGCGATAAGGATAAGATTTAAGAGAAGTGGAAGGTTGTCTTTAAGGCACATGCTAGGAACTCTAGAGAAAGGATTTTAGCAGGCAGGGGGCAGAGGAGAAACAGTTTGGAAGGGATAACTCTTAGAGTGAGTGACTTCCTGTGGTAGCGAGAACTCTTCCTATCTTGAAGGGAGGAGGAAAGGTTGGCTTGCTGGAGCTTGGTTACCTCAGCCTGTCTATGGAGAAGGAAAAACCCTAAAGTCATCTTGGGAGGTTCTCTGTTTGACTGGAGAACATCTAGCAAAGGATCTGACTATACCTGCTGTGTTTTTATCAGCTTCCCAGAAGGTTTTGTCTAAAATCCTGTCAATTTGGCTTTGAGGTTTTACCTCAGGGGTCAGACCCACTGGGGTTGGTCTTAGCCATTTTTGAGAGCAATCATAACAGGTTTTGGAGACAGCTTTTGAACTCAATCAAACCAACTACTGAGGGTCGTAGATAGGCAGCTTAGCCTGCTCTTTTTAGGGAACACCTAGGTGGAAGTAGGGAGCCGATAGGTTACCTTGAAGACTGAAAGACCCCCTCTTGCGAGGGACATAGATGTTGGTAGGTTGGATAGCTAGATCCTTTAGAGTTAGGGACACCTTATTCTGATCCTCAATTTGTACCCTTTCTTTGAATAGAGATACTGATTTTATATAGCATTGTCTCCAAGGTGTTTTGCATGACTGGCCCAGTGAGAGAAAGTGATTCTGCTCTACTCTTACTAACAAGAGGCTAAAATACCTGGAGACCACAGCTGGGTATATAGGGAGTTCTCTAAGTGGAAACTACATCTATCCACTTGAGTTCTCCTATTAGCCTTCTGGGTTTTTTTGTTGTTGTTACCATCTGTTGTTTTTTTTTTTTTTAACACAGAAGCCATCTAGTCCAACTCCTTCATTTTATAGATGAGAAAAATAATGCCTAGTGTAGCTCAGTGACTTGCCCAATGCCCATGGTACTAAGCATCAGAGATAGGATTTGAACCCACATCCTCTGACACCATAAGAAGAGAATAGTTTCCATTGAACAATGCTGCATTTCAGAGTTTATCAAGGTCTTGTTTTTGTAAACACAAAGAAAAGGGCTAGGATAATTCTTGCCTCCAATTGGAAGAGAGTTAAGGTTGGAGAGGTCGTTTTCAGTGAATTTACTCTTTACATTAAATCTCTATAAAAGAGTTTTTACCTGGAGATTCCTTCCTACACAGCATAACTCCAAGACCTTTTCTTGGATTACATGGAATGATGATCATGGACATCAGAAAAAAGGTACAGCTGCTCAATTTTTGTTCTACTTCTATTTCCTACGCCACAGAGAATGATGTCACTCAGAACAAAAATGACTTAAAGAGAGTTCATACCCAAGATAATTAAGTTGATAGTAAGAGAGTCCCAAACAACCTTCGATGAATTCCTGGCCTGGCCCAGGTGAACTCTGTCCTCAAGAACTAAAAGAATTGAAAGATGTGATTGTTGAGCCTCTTGTCATTAATATTCAACAGATCATGAAAAACAGTAAAGGTGTTACAAGATTTGAGAAGGGCAAATGTCTCCATTCAAAAGAGGCCAAGAACCTGAAAACTCTGGGCCAGAAACTTAGAGTCCCATTCGCAGGAAAATTCTAGAGAAGATCATTTCAAAGATAGTTGGTGAATATCTCAAAAGGCAAACAGTGAATATGAAGAACAAATATGGATTCATCTAGTACAGGTCAGAACAGACTAGATTCTTTTTTCTGACATATTTATTAGCCAAATGTATGTGGAAAATTCTGAATGTATAGTTTTTAGAAATTATATATTTTAGGAAAGCTTTTGATAAAGTTTCTCAAACTACTCTTGTGGAGAAGACTGAAAGATGGACAGTAGACAGCGATCAATTAGAAGATACAGAATTGGATGGATGGATGGCCTCAAAGAGTAGTTGTTAATGGTACGATGTCAACATGACAGGACATCTCCAGTGGTGTCTCTATGGATCTGGGCTTTGCCTTCTGCTGTTCAACATTTTTATTGATTCTTTAAATAAAGATATGGATGTCATGTTTACAAGATTTATAGAAGACAAAAAGCAAGGAGGGAGAGCTAATTCACTGGACAGTTGTGAGGGTTTATTTAGCAATTAATTTAGTAATAGTGTTGGACCTAGCAGGAAGGGCTGGAGGATTCCAAGATGGAATGAAGGAGCAGGAAGTGGGCTTGTGCTCTGAGAGAGACTCCATTAGTGGTTGGACATAACTGTTGCTAACCCTGGGAGATCTCAGAGTTAGGGGGAAACTGCATCCAGATTCCCTGGGATCCTGAGAGGTGAAGGCTTTCAGCAAGGGGACAATTGACCTGCAGAGCTGCACCAAGTGGGGAAGTGGTTTGGGATCTGGTGGACAGCATTTCAAACTCACTCTCCCTACCTGGGTACCCTGGATCACCTGGTAGAGTTGGCTCTTGGCATCCTGTGACCATCCTTGGATTACCATGAGACCCCAATTGGCCTTTTAGCTGAGCTGACCAAACCTGGCTGGAACCAGGCTTGAAGGAGCCTTCCCTGCGACTTCAGTGCTGCTTCCTTTGGGCCCTGCCTGGCTTAGGTCAATAGGATAGTGTAGTTAAGTCCTTCCCTGCCCCCTGTGGTTTGCCCTTAGGTTTTAAGTATAGAATCCCTTATTCCCATCCTTCAATTATTATTTCCCTCAATTAAACTGTATAAACTTTTATCTTTGCCTGCTGGTTCCATAGACCCTGGCCTAGGGTGAGCTGGGTGACCGTTGGGCCAATTGCCATTCCTGTGTCAGTTAAAAGCTTGGCAGTGAACCCTGGTCTCCCTATCCTGGTTGGTCCTGTCTCTCTTTCAACCCAGTGTGTACCCAAAACCATTTAGTTACAATTTAATAATAATAATTAACATCCCTGGTGCCCCACCATTACAGATCAAGAAACAATAATAGCATCTACCTTCCAGGGTGATTGTGAGGATAGAATATTTCTAAACTGCTTTGCAAACCTTAAAGTGCTATATAAACTCAAGCTATCATTATTGTTGGCTTTAGTTCTGAGAACCATGCCATGCACCAGAAGAGCACAAATAAACTGGAGATTGTCCAGAAAAGGACAACCAGGATGGTACAGGTCCTTGAGTCCATCTCATATGAAAATTAGTTGGAGGAATTGGGAATGCTTAGACTGGAGAAGAGAAAACTAAGAGGGAATATGATGTCTATCTTCAAGTTTTTGTAGGACCATCATGTATAGGAAGGATAAGAATTCTTTTACTTAGCCCTAGAGGGCTGAATGAACCAAGTATAATCGGTAGAAATTGGCATTTAGGTTTGCTGTCAGGAAAAATTTCCTAACAATTAGAGACATCCAAAAGTGAAATGTGTTACCTCCAGAAGTGATGAGAACTCCCTCCTTGTGGGTCTTCAACATTAGACTAGATGATCCATTTCAGGTATGTTTTATAGGATGAGCTAAATGAGGACCTATGATCCCTACCAACTCTCAAATTCTGTGATTCTCTAAAATGTCAGCTATCAGGAAATTGGAGAGATCATAGATCATAGATCATTTTTCTGCCCCTCTTTGGATACCACCAAAGTTGATGACCTCAGAAGTACTTCACAGAGTCAAAGTCTTACTCCATAATAAGCAATCTCTTCTTTCTGTATCAGGCTTTGCTGTTCTCTAAAAGAGATTCACATCCATTATTTTATTGAATCTTCAAAAATATCCAAAGGAAGTTCAGTAGAACAGGAATCAATGCCTCCATTTTCCAGATATACAAACTGAGGTATAAAGAAGTCACATGACTTTCCTAAGAACACACAGAGAATTGATGCCAGAGCTGGGCCAAGAAAACAGGTTTCTCAATGTTTGAGGCCAGACCTGTTTCTGTTGGTGTGCCATCTAGCTCAAGGTCCCATGCTAGCCTCTGAAGAGAGGGGCAGCCACCAACAGTCCTGAGGGGTGTGCTGGGGCTTTCCTCTAATATTCCAATGCTCTATGGAAGCTCTTTCTGAAGCATGCATAACTCAGCTCTTTTAATTTATTCTTGGAAAACACCATGAGTTTCATTGACATTAAAAGTGTGCGGCTTGCCAAATTGTGTATTTGAGTCAGTCATCGGGGGTTTATTTAAACGTAGCTTTTCCAGGCGGGTAAATATTTAATTGATTTGGAGCTTTGGTGCACACGCCACTTAGAAAACAGGCCTCCAACGGAAGAGTTTGGGGAAATCAATGCACTGTGAAGCATTTCCAAACCACCATTGTCAAAGCCATGAATGGCTACATTTTTCCGGGAGCAGGATTTGACAAGGGATTTATTAAAAACAAATGCAAAGGGGAGAACTGACTCCAAACACAAACCCACCGGAAGGCTTGGACTATTGTAACCTTGGGGGTGCAGCTGTGCTAACTCCTACCATCCCAGGAACCTCTCTATGGCTGGGAAGCTCTGCCTCCACCCCACCCCACCCAGGGAAACTGCCCAGCTGGTTCCAATCTGTCCCTTCCTAGGAGAAGTCTGTTCAGCGTGAAACTCTTCATTTTATAACATAGAATTTAGAGCTGAAAGAAGTCCCCTTGTGGCAGCCCTTTATTCTACAGGGGAGAAGAGTGAGGTCCAAAGAATGACTAACCTAGGGGCAGAGAGGGTCTAGATTCAGTTCTAGCCCCTTTGATTCCCACTTTCTACTACACAGTTCCAGATGTGAACAGAACTAGATCCAGTGTGTTAGGATGGTCCAGAGCAGCATTGCCCTGAGGAGAAAGAGATGGGTCTTCGGGGCATATCAGCACCTCTAGCCCAAGCATCACACAAGTTCCTCTCCCTTGCATGAAGCTAGAAGGAAGGGGCAGAGAGAGACCATGAAGGGTCTGTACATTGAACGCACGTGGGACTAGGGAGGTGATCGGCTCTCTATATTCTGCTCTTCTCAGAACCTATCTGGAGGCTCATATTCACTTCTGGGAGGTTTAAGAAGGACACTGATGAATTGGAAAGGAAGGCTACCAGGGTGGTAAAAATGCCTTGAATATATGGCAAGTGAGAACCCTGGAGAAGAAAAGATTTAGGACTGAGGGGGAAAACGTGACACAGGAACAATAATAAATGTTGTTGTTCAGTCCCATCTAATTCTCCATGACCCCCATTTAGGGTTTTCTTGGCAAAAATACTGGAGTGGTTTGCCATTTTCTTCTCCAGCTCATTTAACGGATGAGGAAACTGAGGCAAATAGGCTAAGTGGCTTGACTGGGGTCATGTAGCTAATATGTATCTGAGGCTGGATTTGAACTCAGGTCTTCCTAACTCCATATCTGATGCTCTAAATATTGCTCTCCTCAATAAGAGATAATAAAGGGTTTCAAGAAACACTTCTCCATTCTTCAAGCCATCTACAAGAGATAATAAAGGGTTTCAAGAAACACTTCTCCATTCTTCAAGCCATCCTTTAAAAACAACTCCCTTGAATGTAGAAAAATGTAATGCATAAAAGCATTGATTTAACCTTTTTTAGACTATTTGGGAGGGGGATAGAAAGGGAGAGAATCTGAATTGCAAAATGTCAGAGAACAATTGGCAAAAATTGTTTCTACGTGTAATTAAAAAAAATTTAATAATAAAAATGACTCCTGGTGAATTCCTCCTGTGGCCTCCATTTTGAGGAGGGACTCAAGCCAGACATCTTTCATTTCCCTCCTGGCTTTGCTATTGATTTTCCAGAATTTGACACCTTGCCTCCTCTCTACCTTCCATCTTCCCATTTTTAAAGCTCTTTTTTGCATGTGATTTTCCTCCATTAGAATGTAAGCTCCTTGAGGGCAAGACTGTCTTCCTTTTTTTCTTATGTTTTTCTTATTCTTATATTTTCTTATATTTGTATCCTCAGGCTTGAACACAGTGCTTGGTGTCTGCTATGTGTCAAGGACTGTGCTGGTCCTGGGGATACAAAGACAGGAACAAAATTGACCCTGATCTCAAAGAAATGTTAAAGAATAAGGATGTGGATTAAGGCATTTGCTTCTTCTCTAGGTCTAGTATAGGTCATTCTATGGAAAACGTTCAACAATCATTCATTCATTCAATGTTATCTAAGTACCTCTTGTCCATAGAGACCTACTAGAGTCACAACTTTTATCTAAATAATGAACCCCGCCTTCATGTAACTTACTTTTATTAATAATTCAGTCTTTGCAAAAGCTAGTTGTTGTTTTTTTATCTAAGGAAAACCTCAAGGTTAACTTAACATTGGGAAGGACATATTATTATTATTGTCAATAATAATAATAATAATAATGAGCTAATCTTATTCCTTGACTGCCTAATAGAATCTTTAGCTTCCTTCAAAGTGCCACATCTAACTGTTTTTTTTTTTTTTCAATCAACTTTGCTGCTCTTTTACCTTTTATTTTCTCACCTCTACCTTCTGGTTTCCCTTTCTGCTTTTCAGGCTCAGCTCAAGCCCCCATTCTTTAAATCCCTGCTGCATTTAAGAATCACTTGATCCTATGATATTCCAAACTGAGTAAGGTATGGGGACTCACAAACTCTTGAATCTATGATCTTTGTCATTTGAATATCTAATTATCTTTTCCCCCAAAACCCACTTCTCTTCTGAATTTTTTTCTGTCAGGGGCAAGAGCACCAGGATTCTCCCAGTTATCCAAGCTCAAAATCTCAGAATCATTCCCAACTTCTCCAATTTCACGGGTCCAATCAGTTGCCAGCACTTCAATTCTGCCTTTTTAATAACATCTCTTCCACTTTCCACTTACTTAGCTGTAGCCTTAGCATAGGCTTTCATCACCTCTCACCTGGACTATAACCTCTTAATGGGCTTCCCTGCTCCATTTCCTTCTTCTTTCAAAACATCTGCCATACAACTTTCAAGCAATTATTACTAATGGGCTACTTGGGAAATTCCTCTTTTTACATAAAGTCCCCAGAAAAGCTCCCCTAGATTCAAGGTATTTGGTGGGTCCACATTCTCATCTCTTAACTCCAGACATTTTCTCTGGCTATTCTCCCTGCCTGGAACTTTCCTTCTTCATCTCTGCCTCCTGGCTTTCTTCAATTCCCAACTAAAACTCTCTTTTACAGGAAGCCTTTTCTGGTCCCCCCTTCCAATTCTAGTGCCCTCTATCTGCTGATTATTTCCATTTTACTCTGAATGTAACTTCTTTGTACAGAATTATTTGCATGTTGTTTCCCCATTAGACCATGAGCTCTTCAAGGGCAGTGACTGTCTTTTGCCTCTTTTAGTACCTTCAACACTTGGCACAATGCCTTGCACATTGTAGGTCCTTAATAAATGTTTACTAACTGACTAACAAGTTCCTAGCAATATGTTATTTTTACTAATTCAAGGCAGGGGCATTTCATAAGACAGAATGGTAAGGAAAGTAGCAATAGGGCAAGGGCATCTCCATCATTACCCTGGGGGCACACTTGTGGCATGCTAGGAACAGCAGATGTGGGGTATAGGTACATGGCTTGCTCTTGGCTTGCTCTTCACTCTTTGCTGTAGCCTCTTGCTGACTGTGCTCCCCTATCACCCCAGTGCCCCATAGGTTCTCTGCCTAACTTTTAGGTCTTTCTTGAAAATTGTTTCTCTCTGTCTCTTTGTTGGTTCTTTCACTCCTGTAATCATTTTGTGTCTTTATTTTTATATCGGTTGGAAGGAATTCTCATGGTGACCTTGAGCTTCTCTGCTTTACTCCGCCATCTTGGCTTCCCATTTTGGATGTGGGTAAAAACAACTTTGAATTTAGAATCAGAAGTCCAGGGGATTTTGAGCCCATCTTTTCCATATGTAGGTGCCATTATTGTCCCCATTTTACAAATGGAACTATACGAGGTTGAGGGATTTGTCTAGGGTCTGTAAGAAAATATAAGTAAGGTAATGGGGTCACCAGGAATATTACAATAAACTAAGTGATTTGTGGGAACACACTCTAGGATTTATGAGAGACTGGACCAGGGTGAAGAGACCAGAGTTTTACTGGATCTCCACAGGAATGGCAGTTGATCTTAACTGTTACCCAGCTTCCACTAGACCAGAGTATAGTAACAGGCTAACAAGGTAAAAGGGACTTAACAGCTTTAATTATGTTAGACTAAAAGGTGGGAAAGGATTTCTATACTTAAAATCTAAAGGATAAAACCACAGGCCAATGGGAGGACTTATTCTACTCTTATCTAAGTGATCTAAACTAACAGGGCCCAAGGAGCAGTAAATGGAGTCTCTGGCTTTCTGCCTCAAACCTGGAACCTGCCAGGCTTGAGTACAGCTAGGACTTTGTGGCTTTGGGATTCTCACTGCAAGCCACTGATGATCTCTGGATGCCAGGAGTCAAGATGATCTCGGGTACCAGGTAGAGAGGGTTCTGCTTGAAGCACTGTCCTCCAGTTTTCAAACTTCTCCTCCTCTCTTGGCTCTGTAGATTTGTCCTTTTCTTAGATGCCACACCACACAGGATCCCAGGGGAAATCAGGAAGCGGGGTGTCCTTTGCTCTGAGGTCTCCCAGGCTGGCAACAGTTTTGCCGACCACTAATGGAGTCCACACTCAGGGCACAGACACACTTCCTCCTCCTTCATTCCAACCTGGAATTCCCAGCTCCAGCTCCTTCCTGCTAGGTACATCCTAATCAATACATAATCAATACCTAATAACCAGCTAATCTAATCTTACTCATAACAGGTCCCATTCCTAGAAGTTTCTAAGGCAAGATTTGAATTCAGGTTTTCCTAGCTCTAAGCCCACTGCTCCATTCTCTGTATCACCCAACTCTCCTATAGCAGGGTTGGCTATCTGCATTGGTAGAAGGAGTTTCTACACCAGAAGTCCCTCATACTAGGGAAACCTCAATTCTGTCACTTTCTACCCATTTGATCTTGAGTGATTTTTCTGGGCCACAGCTTCCTGGACTATATAACGAGAGGGTTGGATTAGATGACCCCTAAGACCCTTTCCAACTCTTGACTTATGATCCTAAGAAATCATAGGTCTAGACCAAACCAGTTAATTTTTTGTTCCTAGTGTCCAGCCCACCCAACCTCCCTGTCTTCCATGGCTCTTATTATTCCCCTGTGCCAACTTCCTTCCTCCCAGCTCCCACCACCAAGGAAATACATGAGGTAAATTTGGGCCTACATCTCCCACCCTGGGTTAAATCAAGGTTCAGGCCAAAGAAGGCAGGGAAGGTCCCCCAGGATCCATATTGCTGACTCGCAGAACCCTGGGCTCTCCAGCAAGGCATCGAGAAGGGCCTAGAAGGGAACACGACACACACTGGATGCTCAGGTTACAAGTTACGACCTTTCATCACAAACTCCCCTGGCCTGCAAAACTATGACTAAACCCTGAGGCCTCTGAGGTTTTATAGCTCCTGGCTCTTGCCAGCACCTCAGATGGCCCAGATTAGAACAATGAGACCTCCACACGTGGTCAGGGACTTCCTTGAAATCCTGGAGCCGGAGCAGAACACTCTTCCTCCAAGAGCTTACTCTGAGGGCCAGGCCAGAATCCCCTGGTCTTTCTGTGAACTTGCTGCCCTCATAGGCCTTGACACTCTTTCCCAGTTTTAAAGCCTTGCCTGTCACTTTTGATTACAACAATTCCTTGCCTTGTTCCTTGTTCTGTGATGAGTTCCAGCCTGTAATGGTGCGGTCCCTTGATTTCAATAATCTTGTGGATTTGCATGTTATTGGCGCTGGGGAATCATTAAACTTCCATTATCGGATGGATTGAGCAAGTCTGCTGCATTCATATCCTAATGAAAGGCATATGGGGGGAAGGGAAGGCTCCCCTTAACTCATGAAGGCAACGTGCGCTCATGTTCGAGAAATCTCTTCAGTATGGCTTTCCTGAAAGTGTCAGTGAGTGACATTGATTTTCTTTCATTCAACGGGGCCTCTTTGAAAGGAAGAGAATCAATGTCATGCCCTGAAAAAAGTAATAATAATAATACTTAGCATTTGCATAGCTTTTTGAGGTTTGCAAAGAGTTTCATAAATGTGATCTCATTTTATTCTCATTTTATAGTTCTGACTATGTAGGCTGCCTTCTGGTTTTATAGAAGCCAGATTTGGAGAAAAGGAGTACTTACTAAGACCAACACAGTACATATACTGAGATGATGCTGGGAGAAGAAGCCTGGTTTGGTGGGAAAAGTCCTGGACCTGGTCTCAGGAGGTTTGAAGAAGAATTGTGCCCGAGATAGTAACTAGCACCAAGACCATCTCCCGTCTCCATGGCTTTTTTATGGGCCATTTCCAATGCCTGGAGCATTCTCCTTCCTTATCTCAACTTCTTAGAATCAATCTTTCTGATTGATTCAATTAAGCAATCAAAATTGATTTAATCAAATAATCAATCAATTCTCTCTCTATAAGGCTGTGACTCTCAAATGTTTTCTTTTCAGGAATATTTTGTAAATATTCTTGAGGACCCTTCCCCCCAAAGAGCTTTTGTTTAGATGATGATATATTCAAAATTAGAATATTTTAGTTGTAAAGGGATTTTTCCTATGCCCTAAAAATGCCCAGATCACCTAACATGGAGGCATCCTGCATCCCTTTCCATCTAACTCCCTTGATCGGCTATAGAGCTAGGCTAGGCTGCATCGTAATAAGATTTGTCCAGAGACACAGTCTCTTTTCTACTCCATGCCCTTTTGTGCTGTGTCCAGAAGGTCAATGAACTGAACCAGGACAGGTAGAGACACCTCCTCCCCACTCCTTTTAGACCAGCACACTGTTTCATTTGTCCTCAGTTTTAGGTGCTTGGTCCAATTGGATCAAGATTTCAAGCCATGGCAACTTGGAGGTCAAGATTGTAGATAGAACTTTGTTGTCAAACCAACAGAGAAGCTGGGAGAATTCAGGGTGCTTGAGACTAGAACCCAAGGAGGGTTTTGGACCTGGAGTTTAGAACTATGCTCTGTAGCTATTGAACTAAAATATGAACCTAATTCCTTCCCCTCCCCCAGAAAAGAAGGTGATACAGTGGAGGCGGAAATTAGGTCCTGTAATTTGGAGGAGTATGTTTATATATTTATGATTATTCTTTTTATTTTTCTTAAACCCTTACCTTCTGCCTTGGAATCAATACTATGTATTGATAGTCAGTGTTTTTGTTGTGTTGTTTTCTCTTTTCAGCCATGTCTGACTCTTCATTCCTTCTTTTGAGGTTTTCTTGGCATAGAGATGGGAGTGGTTTGCCATTTCCTTCTCTAGATCATTTTATGGTTGAGGAAACTGAGGCCATCAAGATTAGGGTAAAGTGATTTGCCCAGGGTCATACAGTCAGTAAGTGTCTGAAGCCAGAGTTGAACTCAAGAAGATGAGACTTGCTGATTCTAAGGCCAATGTTCTATCCACCGCAGTTCCACCCAACCACCCAATTCAGTGTTGCATTCTTTATTAGGAAAATAGTTTTGAACAATAAGGCCAAAGTGGATATATGATTTAGATATAAAGAGGGATACCATAAATAAATTAGAGGATCATAGAATAGTTTATCTGGCAGATCTATTGAGAAGGGGAAAACTTATGACCAAAAAAAAGATAGAGAATACTATATGATATAAAATGAATGATTGTGATTATATTAAATTTAAAAGCTTTTGTACAAACAAAAGCAATGTAACCAAGATTAACAGGAAAACAAACTGGGAAAAAATTTTTTAACAAATTTCTCTGATAAGCATCTAACTTCTCAAGTTCATAAAAAACTAAGTCAAATTTATAAGAATGCAAGTCTTTTCCCACTTGACAAATGGTCAAAAGATAAGTACAAGCAATTATCAGATGAAAAAAATCAAAGCTATCAATAATCAAATGAAAAAAATGTTCTAAATCCCTCTTGATTATAGAAATGCAAATTAAAACAATTCTGAGGTACCTGATAGTACCATCTCACACCTATCAGATTGGCCAAAATGACGGTAAAGGAAAGGAATAAATATTGGATGGGATATGGCAAAATTGGGACATTAATGCATTGTTGGTGGAGTTGTAAACTGATCCAACTATTCTGGAAGGTAATTTGGAACTATGCCCAAAGGGCCATTCAAACTGTGCATACTCTTTGATCCTATAATGCCACTACTGGGTCTGTATACCAAAGAGATCATAAAAAAAGGGAAAGGACTTGTACAAAAATTTAGAGCAGCTTTTTTTTTTTTTTGTGGTAGCAAAGTATTGGAAATTGAAAGGATGTTCATCAACTGGGGAATGGCTAAACAAATTATGAAATATGTTGGTGATGGAATACGATTGTGCTATAAGAAATGAGCAGAATGATTTCAGAAAAAGCTAGAAAGATCTACATGAACTAATTCAGAGTGAAATAAACAGAACTAGGAGAATATCGTACATAGTAGCAGCAATATTGTATGATGATCAACTGTGAAAGACTTTGCTACTTTCAGCGATGCAATGATCTGAGACAATTCTGAAGAATTTATGACAAAGAATGCTATCCACTTCCAGAGAAAGAACTGTTGGAGTCTGAATGCAGATCAAAATATTCTATCTGCCACATTAGCTTATTTACAGTTTTATTATGGTGTTTGGGGTTTATGTGAATATTTTCTTACAACAAAGACCAATATGGAAGTATGTTTTGCATGATAATGCATGTATAATCCAGATCAAATTATTTACTATCTCTGGGAGGGGGAAGGGAGGCAGGGAGACGATTTGGATCTTGTAATTTAAGAACACATATGTTGAAAATTGTTATTACATGTAATTGGGAAAATAAAATATTTTTGAATTAAAAAAAAGTTTTGACCTCATGGACCTCCTGAAAGGGTCTTGGGGAAACATACTTTGTGATTTGCTTTTAGACTGAAATACTGGGACACTGTCTGGGCAGCAGTCATAGTGCACAGAGAGTCAGGCTTGAAGTCAGAAAAACTCATCTTCCTGAGTTCTAATCTGGCCTGAGACGCTTACTAGCTAAGTAACCCTGGACAAGTCACTTAACTCTGCCTCAGTTTCCTTATCTGTAAAATGAGCCAGAGAAGGAAATGGCAGTGTCTTTGCCAAGAAAATCCCAAATGAGATTCAGACACGACTGAAACAACTCAACAATAGGCAATGAAGGCAATAATACTTGCACCATCTACCTCCCATTGCTTTGTCATTCATTGGAAGGATGCTCTTACTCTTCTTCCCTGCTCAAACTGGTCTTCATACTTTTCCTTACCCATGACACTCCATGCCCCATCTTCATATCCAATGGAATCTTCCATGCCTGCTCACCTTCACCTCAAAGAATTCCTTACTCCTCCTTCAGCTTCCACTTGAAGCCCTTCCTGTTCCCACTTTCCCCTCCCAACCTTGCAAGAGTGATCTCCTCCCTCCTCTGCTCCCTCAAATGTGCATTTATTCTTCATGTACTGAGATGAGCTGTTCCAAAATCTTAGTGCATTTTAAAGGTTTTAATAACCTCATAAGTATAGATGGTGCAACCTTACCCAAAAAAAAGCCCCGCATGATGTGAAAATTTATTTAAATTATTTTTACATTTATTTATTTTTGTGAATTTTGTATAATAAATTTTATATTTTAATTTTAATAAGATAGGGCACACTAACACTGTGTATTATACATGCGACAGTTTCTGGATGATGCTTTTCAGATTGGCTGGTGGGTAGAAGAAGAAGATGTCTTGATGGAGCTGTCTCAGTCACCCGATCCAGTTCCATTAGACTTTTTTCCTCGAGGGATTTTGTCAGAATTATGGAGTGTACATTAACACTGTGTTCTCTGGATAATCTTAAGGCAAAGGTTGCAAATGCAATTCTTTCTGATGCTGAGCAGCTGCTGATGAAAACTTTTGCAAAGCTCAAAAATCAGCAAGTGATTATATATTACAATAAATTTGTTTATTTATATCTATTTTATATAATTTATAAATTTATATATTTATTGTAATATATTCATATACATTTATATGTATTTATTATCTATAAATATCAATTGAGCCTCACAATAGCCAATAACCTCCCCCTCCCAGGCCTCAGTTTTACCACCTGACAAATGGGGGTCATAATTGTCTCCCACCACCACCACTGCCCCATCTCCCCCAAACAAATCTTGCCAAGCTACTAGGAGTTTGAAATAGGATAATGGATGGGAAAACATTCCTCCAAGTATTAAGTGCTGGTATTAAGTATTCTCACGCAGCTTCTTTCCTTAATAAATGGACCTCCCCATGTGTTGGACCAATGGAGGTGGACAGAGTGCCATCATCTGGAAGGGAGTTCCATAGCTGGATTGAAGGCTGCTGTCTTATAAACAGGAAACTAAAGATCCATTCAGAGCCTGCGCCTTAGGCCAAGTTTAACAAAGAGGGGAGCCAAGGAAATCATGCCAGCTTAGTGGCAAGAACGCTGGGTTTGGAGTTAAGGACCTCAGGAAAATGTTAGAGATTATCTGGTGTCCTTTTTTCTTTTCTCCAAGGAGACAACAAAAGCCATTGCAAGAGATTGAGTGACTTGCTTAAGGCTATATGGAATGAAAAGAGCACTGGGCTTGCACAGGGGGGCTTGGGTTCAAATTCCAGCTTATGGTACCATTAATTAGCTCTGTGACCAAAATCTAGTCCCCTAGGCCCCCTTTCTCTACTTGGCTTCATTCCTAGCATCTGGACTTCAAAACTATGTCTCTGGTACTGTCCCTTCTAGAATTTCCCTCAGAGCCTGGGGCCTCCTCACCCTGGAATACTCAGTTATCCCTTTAAGTCTTCTCAACCTGAAATATCCTTCCATTATGGTTTACTTCTTTCTCTTGTGGATGAGCTCCTCCTAGGACCTCCATTTTATAGGGAGGTTCAGGCTGCCTCTCATTGCCCTCTTGGCCCTATTCCTGGCTTCTAGACTTCAAAACCATGCTGAGAACCTTCATTTGTTGCCCACCACCTCCACCCTTTTGAGCTCTCTTTTGTCTTTTATTTCTCTCCCATTAAAATTTAAGTTCCTAGAGGGCAGGGGGCTATCTTTCTTTTTTTGCTTGTATCTTTAACCCCAAATGTTAGCACAGCGAATACTTGTTTTCCTTCTATTCCTTCCATTCTGGCCCTCAGTTTCTTCATCTGTAAAATAAGAGAGTGGAACTCAAGAGCCTCTCCCAACTCTAATCAGTTATGAATTTACAAATTGACTTGCTTTCCTTTTACAAAGGATGAACCATTCACTACAAAGCAGGGAAGAGAGCTGTCTGGAGTCAGGCACCCCAGTCTGTCCAACGATGACCTTTACCTTTAGCTAAAGTCTTTGTCCCTATGTAGATTCCAAAGTGATCATCCTAATGCAAATATTAATAACATGGAAGTAGGTCTTGATCAATGACACATGGAAAAACCAGCGGAATTGCTCATTGGCTCTGGGGCATGAGTGGGAGGAGGGGAGGGAAAGAACATGAATCATGTAACCATAGGAAAACATTCTAAATCAATTAATTAAATAAAATTTTTCAATTAAAAAAGATAAAAATAAAAATAAAGTCTTTGTCCCTGATTGGTGAAATAGGCCAGAAATAGTCATTGTTAGTTGGTCAATCTATGAGTCATATAACCTTTAGATTATAAACTCCTTGAGGGCAGGGATAGTCTTTATTAATGGCATCCCCAGTGCTTAATAAATGTTGATTGGACTGGATTGAATGTATTAAGCAATTCCTATGTGCCAAGCCACTAAACATTGAGAACACAAAGAAAGATAAAAATATGGTCCCTTCCCATGAAGCTTCTATTCTAATGGGAGAATCAACATAGAACTAACTTAGTACATAGTAGATTGATTCCAAGCATAGGATATCTGGGTAGCACAGAAGCTAGCATGCCAGGCTTAGAGAGGGGAGATCCCAGCTTCCAAACTGGCCTCAGACCCTTCCTAGCTGTATGGCCCTGGGCAAGTCACTTAATTCCAATTGCTTAGTCCTTGCTGCTCTTTTGTCTTAGAATTGATACTAACACAGAAGATAAGGGTTTGGGGGGGAAAAAAAAGATTAATATAGAACAGATGGAAAGTAATGTGAGAAAGGAAGGCACTAACAGCTGGTGAGGACAGAGAAGAATGTCCTAAGGAAGAGAGGATTTGAGCTAATTAAAGGAGAACCCATAAGCTAAGTGGTGGAGACCAAGGGACTCAGCATCACAAAGACAAGGGATGGTTAAGGCAAAGACAAAGAGTCAGAACATGGATTCTCACATTCAAAGCAATGAAGATAAGCCAATAGCACTGAATTATGGACTATGTAGAGGGGAATCAAGTCTGATGAGCCTGGAAAGGTAGGGAGAGGCTTGGTTGTGAAGATCCAATTATCAGATCACTGTAGGAACCTACCAGACCCATGAAGGAACCCATCACATTTCTGTTCTCTGTTGGTCCTGCTCTCTCCTTGATTTTCTCTTTTTGAGTAACATCTACCCACTGTGGCAGCAAGAACCTTGGCCAAGGTTTGTCCTCCATACTTAAAGAGATATAAAGAAGCTTGTTTGTCCAAAGTCAAAGAAAGCGTGTTCCCCCACATGCATGGCTCACTCTCTTCAATTACTCAGACCAAGTCTTCAGGGGCTCCTCCATAGGGGAAATCATGTTTCCTGTCAACAATGGCATCTGGGAGCAATTTGCCATGCCTGTGTCCTCCCCGCCCCCATTTTAGTGGTAAAATATCTTCAAAAAGGCGGAGAGGAGGGAAAGGGAAACAATGCAATAAATGTGATAACTCAAACCATCAAATCCATGAAGGGCTGAGCAGAGTCGGAGAACCAGTGTTTGAATCTTGGCTTGGCTACTTACTATCTGTGTGGTAAGAAACTTCCCCTCTCTGGGCCCGTTTCCTCCTCCGGGCAATGGAGGCTTGCACTCAATTGATCTCTTAGGTCCCTTTCAGCTATAAATCCTGTGATCCCCCCAAATCCCAGTCATGTAATTGGCCAATCCTCACCCCAACACCCCCCTGACTCCAGGGACCAATGGGGACAGTCCTATAAATCCTTTGCCTCCTCTTTCCTCAATCTGGATAAATAAGGTTGTCATCACCTCCCTGCTTCCCTTACTCAGCAACATCCCACCAAAAGCCAAAGGGTCCCAGAGGTTTGGAGCAAGGATTGGAATAAAATTACCAAGAAGCTCTGGAGTCCACAGGCAAGAGAGTGTTCCAGGAAATGCGTGCAACCTCCATCTGGGGGACTGGGAAGGTCTAGAGCTCTCCCTCCCAGCCTTATCCATCATGGCCCTTGCAGTTGGAAAGATGCAAACTCCCTTCCAGAGTAGAGTTCTTTCCCGAGCTGGAAGAGACCCAGAAGGGGAATGTGGGGGGCAAAAATGGGTAGAAAGAGGCAATAATGATTACATTTTCTAACTCTGGGGGAAAATGAGACAAAGAATTGGATTTGGGGGCCTGGATATATCCATCGACCCCGAAATCTCATCACCAGAGTTGGTTTTCAGTATAGCTATAATGAGCAGCAACTTACCCTGGTTAGATGTGAAGGACAGCTGGACATTCCCCTTTGTCTTAAAGCATCCTTCTGTAATTCACCTCCTTCCAGTCCCAACCCCATCCCAGCATACTCACATACCCATCTCCATTCCTGGAATTCCACCATGAAAGTGTCATATCCAGCCAAGGAAGATGTTACCATATGATGATAACATAAAAAGATAAATGCTGTCTCCAGTGGAGATATTTTGTGAGACAACCTGCCCTTTGATGGCCCCTTCTGCTGCCTTCTTCATACTCATGACGACACCTCCAAACCCTTCGGTACTCCCTTTAGAGGAACCTCCCTTGTTCACTCTTTTATGACTCATACTGAGCCTTCCAGATAGGTTTATCTCTCTCCATTGGACTCTCTGGCTTCATCTATGCCTGGAATCCTCTTCAATAATTCATGTCTATGCAGTCTTTTTTTAAAACCCTTGCCTTCCATCTTAGAATCAATATCAAGTATTGGTTTCAAGGCAGAAAAGTGGTAAGAGTTGGGCAGCTGAAGTGAAGTGACTTGCCCAGGATCATATCAGCCAGGAAGTGTCTGAGAAGAGATTTGAACCTAGCTCCTCCCATCTCTGGGTATTACTCTTTAAGCTCTGCAAAACATTTTCTTCATGAAAACTTTGTACTAGTGTTATTCACCCCCACTTAGAAGATAAGTAAATGAAGATTCAGTGGGTTAAATCCTCATAGCTAATATATATCTCAGCCACAGTTTGAGCCCATATTAGCTATCCCCAACTCCAGTCCTCCCTTTTAGTTTAGGGTTTGGGCCATTCACTTCCCCTTTTCTAGATTGTCCATTTCTTGCTAGGTTTGTTAATTGTCTCTTTATCAATGGCAGGTCTTGATGTATAGCAAACAGGCAACCAGAGCTTTGAATCTGGAAAGTTTTTGAGAATCTCAAAGAAGACAAGCCCCTCTGGCAAAGATCATAGAGTCATAAATAGAGGCCTTAGAGATTTTCTTATCTAACTTCTTCATTTTACTGATGAGGAAACTGAGGCTCAGGTTAAGTGACCTTCCTATAATCACATACATAGTGAATGATAGAGCTGGAATTAGAACCAAGGCTATCTGGCTTCCAAACCTATAATACTCTTTCCATTAGAAGCAAGTATCAGTTCATCTCAGAGCAAGGATGGGTTGTACTCATCTTTTGGGGAAGGTGGAAGATAGAAGAGGTATCTGGGTCATAGGATCATAGATCTAGAGCTGAAAGGAATTTTAGAAGACACCAAGTCCAATCCAATCATTTCACAGATAAGGAAAGAGTCACAGAAAATTTAAATGATTGGCCTGGAAACAAACAACTAGTAAGTAATTGAAATAGGATTTGAACTGTGCTGTTCCTGATTTGGGGGCAGCCTGGTGGCACAGTGGAGAGAGTACTAGTTGTGAAGTTGGGAAGACCTGAATTCAAATCTGACCTCAGATAATTTTTAGCTATGTGACCCTCCTTAAGAAATCTATTTGCTTCAGTTTCCTCATCTGAAAAATGAGCTGAAGAAGGAAATGGCAAACCACTCCAGTATCTCTACCAAGAAAACCCCAAAATGGGGTCATAAAGAGTCAAATCCAACTGAAATGACCGAAAAATAAGTCCACTATCCCATGCTGTCTTTCCTACTCTATAATGTCTCTATTAACTGGGAATAGAGGAGGTAGTGAGGGGGAGGAAGGGAGGAATGAGGAAGAGAGCAGGACATCACTGATGTTGGAAGAGATCAGAAAAGTCATCTGATCCGACCCCTCTCATTTTATAATTGAAGAACATGAGTTTCAGGGAGGAGAAGTGATTTGCCCCAGGATACACAGCTAGTTAATGGCAGAGGAAGGACTAGAACCCAGCTCTCTGGACTCTTCTCTACCATACTGCTTCACCAAATAAATGGTAACAGTATCCCTGACTACCCTTTTAGGCAGTAGAGCAGACTCATGGTATCAGCTCGCAGTTTCTTTCTCTCAGATCTCGCTGTTGCGAAGAAGTGTAGTTATCCCTTCCTGCCCCCATCTTCACATGTCCAACATTCGTCATCCCTCCGGACCTGAGAGCCATTGTTTAAAGATGTGCTTTCCATGGTGATCCCATAGGGGGTTCCCAAAAGTCTCATATAAAGCCTAAAACTAAGCTAAGGCTTTTGGGGACACCTCAAAAAACTGACCTTGGTGGAGCAAGCATCATGATGACCCCCAGGAATGAAAATTGCATCATCCCTTGACTTTACCAGTTCATTGGAGAGTTAGGAGTTTGGGGGACAAGAAAATGTGCACCAAGGGGTAGAAGGGGAGTCTGTGGCAGGTATCGTAGCATCACTATGTTTGAAAGTATTATACATACAATAGAAGACTTCTCTGGAGGTCTATGTATAGCTTATGTATATATTATTGTATATATTATTATATATTATGTATATCTTGATATTTATTGTGCAAAGAAGTGTAAGATGGAGTATTACTGTGTGTGAGTACATGGAAGGAGAATGGATTGTGTGGATGTTTACACGTGTGTATTTTGGATACGTGTGTGCACATACACAATGCTAAAACATGAAGGAAAACATGGGTTTTCTCAGTAGCTTCCAAAGTTTCAAGGTTCATACTTGCTTAAATAAATACTTTTTTCTTTCCTCTTTTGATGTTGCAGCCCCTCGAGAATTTTGAATCTACATTGGCTATACCTTGGACCCTGGGCACTACTCGTGCCGGGATCAAGGAGTCAGCCCAAACCGTCAGGTTGTCATGTTGCCCGTGGGCAGCACAGAGCCCAGTTCTATTGCACACAGGCCTGTATTATGTAGAGGCTGCCGGGACAACTCCCTGAAGCCGACAGCAAGCCTGGACCAGTCAAACTCCTACGTTAGGCCTGAAAGACATATTTGTTTTTTTTGCGGTCCTCATGAACTGGACTCATTCTGCAGAAAAGAAGGACACAGAGACCAGGTTGATAAATGAGGGGGAAATAGCAGGAGGGCAAAAGGAGGACTTTTTTCCTCCAAAATTTCACATGTTTATTAGTTTAGGACTGGCCAGGAAGGACAAAGAGTTTCTATTGACAGTGTTGATCAGCAATCCCAGCCCCTGGTGAGAGAGGATGGGAATAGGGAGGAGAAATGAGAGAGCTAGGCAAGATGGCCTCTGGGGTAGCTCTTGATCTAGGAACCTGGGGCAAGATGACCTGTGCATGTCTCACTTCTGACACTGACCATCATCTCTCACTGCCCCAGGCAACTCTCTAAGATTATAGATAGGCTAATCTCCATTAGTAAAGGGAGTTTCCTCATCCAGGAGTTCCTTATATTAATAAAAACATAATTCTAGTCCCTGGCCCTCTTTCTTTCCTTGCATGGCATATGATGGCTATAACACCTGCATATATATGCCCTCAAATTCTCTTTTGTGTGATTATATGGAAAGGAAGAAAGGAGGGAAGGAAGGAAGGAGGGGAATGGGGAAGGAAGGAAGGAAGGAAGGAAGGAAGGAAGGAAGGAAGGAAGGAAGGAAGGAAGGAAGGAAGTCTACTATATGCCAGGAACTTTACAAAGTCTGAAAGAACTCTTGCCTAATTAAAACCCTAAACACCATCACTTTCCTACTCTCAAACTTTCTGTGGTTCCCCACTGTCCACAGGACAAATGCCAAGCTCTTTACCATAGCATTCAAGTCTCCACTAATTGTTTTCAACCTATATTTCCAGCCTCCAGTCTTACTGCTCCTGCTCCAGGAATACATGCTCTAATCACCCTGGAGCACTCATGATTTCCCCAAACCCAGCCCACATCCTCCTGTCCCTGTCCCTTTGCTTACACTGTGCTCTGAAGGGAGGTTGTGAGGGTTCTCAGCACTTGTCCCTTTCTCAAGTAACTGTCCCAACTGGAACAAGTCAAACAGGTAGCCAGCCTCTTTTGGGATGTACTGTCACAGAGCTGCCATGGGGTCCAGGATATGCAGGGCTGCCTCTTGAGTACGGTTTGGGGTTCCAGGGACACAAGCAGCCCCAAAGCTTCCTGCTGACTGAGGCCTGAAATTCTTTCCCCAAAGGACAGAGCTTTTTCTTTACAAGGCTGAAATCAAGCTGAGACCAAGAAAGGAGATCAATCCATCCACAAACCTTTATTAAGGGCCTGCTATGTCCAGGAACTGTGTGAGGCACTAGGAAATCCCAGAACTGACACTATCGACAGACATCATCAGCAAGAGGGTAAAGAACAAACATTTATGTGATGCTTAAAACCTTTTCACACCTATCATGGCATCTAATCCTCTCAGAGAAAGGGAGGTCAGGAAGGAATTATTTCTTCTGTTTTACAATGGAAGAAACAGAAGTCCAGAAAGAAGAAGGGATTTCCTGGAGGTCACTCAGTCAGTGAGTGAGTGAGAGTGAGTGAGTGGCCAAGTTAAAACCCAAACCTAAATTTCCTGACTCACCACAAATCTGGGGGTTCAAATCTGGCCTCAGACACTCCCTAGATGTGTGACCCTGGGCAAGTCACTTAACCCCCACTGCCTAGCCCTTACTGCTCTTCTGCCTTGGAACCAATACACAGTACTGATTCTAAGACAAAAAATAAGGGTTGCTTTTGTTTGTTTTGTTGTTTTTTGTTGTTTTTTTTAAATAAGGAGGAGAATAACTTTGAATAGAAAGAATAAAATCCAAGTGTTCTAACTTAAGCTATTAGATTAGAACGTGGCCTCCCTGAGGGAAGGGACCATGTTTTTGCCCTGATTTCTACCCTCAGTGATTAACAGAGTAAACACATAATAAACTATTATCTTTAATTATTATATAATAACTATATAATAATAAATTGTTATATACATCATATATAATTTTATATGATATAATATATGATATATAATATTATATATAACATAAATTATATAAATATATAAAAAATAATAGTTTGTTGACAGACTGACTTAAGATCCTGTATTCTTTCCACTGCAAGATAATATTAAAGGTCTCTTCTCTTCTGACATGTCAGCTGGTCAGCTGTGCCAGCACTTGCTATTCCTGTCCTCCTTTGGGCTCTCATGATGCCCAGTAGGTCACATGCTGGAACCAAGGGATCCAATGATTCCAGCTGACAGTGACCAATGGAACAATCCGTCGCACACTCACAGGGACATTGGGAAATAGTTCTTGATGACCGAATGGGAGCCCCAATCAACCTGGTCATTACAGCGCCATTGAATGTGTGCATGTGTATATGTATGCCTATGTGTGTATGTCTGAGTGTGGGTGTGTATGGATGTATAGCCTTATAACTCTCAAATTAGGGATAGTTATAATGTGAGAAGCCTGGGTAGACTGAGAGATGCGAGGGGGACGTGTCTCTTCCCTTGGCTCCTAGCTCCCACTTTAAGAACCCCAGAAAATTTTCCACATTGAACTTATCCCCAGGTATATCAAGGCTAACTCCTCACTCCCAGGCATGCAGAAAATGTTATTGAAAGAAACAGGAGAATATTGCTGTACCACAAGAAATCATGTATATAAAAAATTCAGAAAAGAGTAAGACATATGAACAGTTAGAGTAAAGAAAGCAGAACCAGGAAAAGCACATACACAATGGCTCTAACAATGTAAAAAGCAAATATATTTTAAGAAGAAAAACAACATGAATGTTGGCTATGTAGAAGAACTGACAAAATATCCCTCCTTCTCTCCCTTCTTTGCCGAAGTGGGAGGGGGGAAGCCCTATGATTGTTATGTATACTCTCAGACACTGTCAATGCATTGGTTGGCTTTCCTGAAATATTTTTTCTTTATTTTTAAAATTCTTTGTTACATAGATAATGCACTAGGTAGAAGAGGGAAGAAAAGATAGATAGATGATAGATAGATAGATAGATAGATAGATAGATAGATAGATAGATAGATAGATAGATAACAAATATCTATGATGTTAAAAAAATATATTAAAATAAGGCAAAAATTTTGAAAGAAGAAAATAACCTCTTAGTTGAGAAAACATTGGTCCCAAAGATCTGTGTAAATCCTCAGAGAACTTTGAGTCCAAATATGAGGGCTAGTCTGGTTCCATTTCTAAGTTTCATGATTATTATTGCTGTTCTTCAAACAGCAATTGGCACTCCATGCTTTCTCACTAGCTGTCCCCCATTCCTGGAATGTCCCCCCTTCTCACCTCCATCTCTCGGAATCTCAAATTTCCCCCAAGGTCCAGCTCGAACATTCCCTTTTACATGAGGCATTTCCTGATCTCCTACAGTGGATTAAAAGTGCCTTCCACTCCCCTATCACCCCACCAAATCACTTTGAATCTATTTTATACATGCCCATATACATATATACATACAAGTACATACATATACATATATACCTATACATATACATTATGTATATACATATATATATACATATATATATATATATATATATATATATATATATATATATATATATACACCCACAGACATGTTGTCTCTCCCAGCTAGACTGTAAGCTCATTAAGGACAAGATCTGGTCTTGCTTTTGTCTTTGAATACTCAGCACTTAACATGGTTTCTGGAATAGAGTAAGTATATAGTAAATGCTTATTGATGGATTACTATTAAATGGATGAGAAAACTAAAAAAGAGAGAGAGGTAGAGGGAGTTGGCCAATGTCAATGTAGTCAATGGCACAGGAAGGTCTAGAACTCTTTGCTAATGCCTTGTCTAGATCTCTTTAACTCTTCCCACTCCCTCATGATACTGTAATAAATCTGGAGAGACCCATGTGATTAGGGTCAACAATGGTGGGAGGCCAGAAGTGACAGTGCATTTGGGTGGAAAGAATAAGTGGACTAGAAATCAGGGGTCCTGGGTTCCAAGGATTGACCTTATAGCCCCTAAAACTAGAATCTTAAGTCCTCGCTCCACCACTGACTTGCCCATTCTTACATCCTTGACCTTGGGAAAGTCACTTTCCCTCTCTGGGCTTTCGTTTCTTATAAAATGATAAAAATGGACTAAGGTCTCCTATCTAATGGTCTACACATGTGTGATTCCAAAGCCACAAACTACGTCACTTCAGTACAGACTTCTTAAAACAATAGAGTTATTTCAATTAACAAGGCATTGGGGAAGGGATTCTGGGTTAGAATCAAATATATCTCCTAAATATTGCTAAGTCTAGGAGAAATTATTTTTAGGTTAAGGATGCTTTCTTTGTTACTGTCCCTTAAGAGAACAGAGATACTGCAAGTAAATATGAAGACTTGATCTTTTCCTACCAAATGCTAACTATACAAAGACCATCACCTATATTGAATAGTGATTAAACCCATTTGTCCAAGCCTAAAGACAACAGAAATCAAAGAAAGTATATAGATTAGAATATGCAGACATGAGGCAAGCTAGGTAGCACAGTAGATAGAGGGCCAGGCCTGGGGTCAAGCCACTTGGGTTCAAATCTGGCCTCAAACACTTCCTAGCTGTGTAATCCTGGGCAAGTCACTTAACCCCAATTGCCTAGCCTTTGCAGTTATTCTCTTAGAACTTATACTAAGATAGGTTTAAAAAAAAAGAAAGAAAGAATATATAGACAATACACAGAATGAATGAACTCTCCCACTGAGAGCAAGATATCTCAACTGTGTAGAGAGACAGAGTGTCCAGTCTCATGAAAGAGGAAATTCCCTAAAGTCTCTATTATGGCAAACTAAAAATCAGGAACAGGTGGAGGCTCTGGCTCCTCTATGTGTTGAATTCTTCCTAAAGTCTTTCTCTCCCTCTAGGGAGAGGCTAGGATTATGATTTGTTCTCTCAAAGCTCTTGCCATCTCTCTACCTCCTTACATAGGCACTGATTAAGGAATAATTACTCTCCACCAATAAAGAGGCATGTGTGAATGATCAGGTGTGAATCCCAAATTAGAGAGAGAGAGAGAGAGAGAGAGAGAGAGAGAGAGAGAGAGAGAGAGAGAGAAGAGGGAAGAGAGAGGGGGAGGGAGAGGGAGAGAGAGGAAGAAAAAAAGAGAAAGAGATGGAGAGAGAGATAGGAACTAAATCTGTGATATCATCAGGAAAGAGAACTCCTGGATGAGAAAATTCTTTATTCCAACTCACATTCTCTGAAACCCATAATCTTAAAGAATTGCCTAGATCTGAGGTCACAGAGTCAGTATATATCAGGAACTGGATGGATGGGTGAGTGGATGGATAGACAGATAGAAAGATAGAGAAGCAGTGAGAGAGAGAGAGAGAGAGAGAGAGAGAGAGAGAGAGAGAGAGAGAGAGAGAGAACTGTATCTAACAAACTGTGATGATTGGAAGCACCCTGCAACCCTAATGCAATGTTTCTGCCCTACCCCAAGGTTCCTGAGATTAGATACAAATCTTTGGAATAGCCCCTGGGATTTGATATTTGGACAAGCTACAGGTTCCTTTCTTTGATCCCCAGAAAATAGTATTTTGCCTGACTTAGAATATTTGATTTGTTGATTTATTTTTGCTTATCAGTCTCCCAGGCATTGGTTGGTCCTCTCCTTATCCTTATAGGAATAGAGATATAATAAGAGATACTCTGAGGATACAAATATGAATCAGACCCACTCCCTTTCCTCAAGAGTTTGCAGTATAATAGATGGGGTAAGTATGATTCACTCAACAATATTTATTATTCCACTCTAATATTTATAAATATTCTATTATTCACTGGAAAGATTCTTTCACATATCTTTTCATTCTCCTATGGGCCACCTGAAATTCTGATCCTCTTGAGTTCCATGATTTTCAGACATTTGGCATCCCTGGAAGAAAATATTTATTCAAGAAATTAACTACTGTGGCAGAGAGCTTCTTGGGATCATTGAAAGAGCTCCTCAGTTTCCTAAATATGGTCTAATCTGTTCTCCTCCTGGGCTGAGTTCATTGTCTATCTACAATGCCTACCCAAGAGATATGTACTAATGGACTGACTCAATGAGAGGCCTATCCAACTGCATATCACAATCTGGACAATCTGCATTCTTCATCCATTTCATTTTTCCTATATGAATTGTTACACTGGTCTATTTGAGTAATCATTATTCTCGTTGAAGATGATTTGTAGTGTTCTCAAGGTTAATATAATCAGGAAGGAAGGAAGAAATGAAGAAAGGATGCCAAATATTGTGTTAAACACTTTAAAAATATATCATTTGATCCTCACAACAACCCTGTGAGGTATTATTATCTCCAATTTACAATTGGGGAAATTGAGGCAGTTTGATTTTTTTAAAGTAACTTTCCCAGGATCACACAGATTGTAAATATCTAAGACTGGATTAGAACTCAGGACTTACTAATTCCAGGCCCAATGCTCTATCCACTGCACCAAGTCATTGACAAATAGAACCATTTGCAGAACTTTTCCTTCTCTAGGAACCTTTCCTTTAAGAGCATGTGAAGGAGAATTTTCACAGTGAAGCTCTAAACTGGGAAAAAGAAAAAACTCAAATAAGGCACAGAAACTGTCCTCGGAGATGAGGCAATATGGTATAGTGGACAGAGTTCAAATTCTGACTGTGCCATCTATCACCAGGGGGACATTGGGCCCCACTGAACCTCTCTGGGCCAGGAAGACCTGAATTCAAATGTGGCCTCAGACACTTACTAGCTGTGTGACCCCAGACAAATCACTTAACACCTTTTGCCTCAGTTTCCTCACCTGGAAAATGGCCTAGAAAAAGAAATAGCAAACCACTTTGCCAAAGCATCTTTGCCAAGACAACCCAAAATGGGGTCCCAAAGAGTTGCACATGACTGAAAAATGACTGAACAACAAGATTAGATGGCCCTTCGAAGGTCCCTTCCAGCTTTAGACCTCTATAAGCTCACATTCTAGTTGGTGCTCAATCTATGTTTTTCTTGATTAAGTGAGGGATTGGCTAAAGTTGCTTGTTCTTTTTTCCCCAGACCACAGTACAGTTGACAAATGGTGACAGGCAAGAAGGAAACAGGTTTGTTCCATGTGGCTGCCCTCATCCCAGGGAGTTGCTAAGGCTCAGGAGTAAGCCAGAAAATTGCAATCCCTTTGGCAACCCCTAGGACGGACGATTCCCCTCTGAAGCCTTTGCATTAGCATCCCTGGCAAGGCAGCTCTGGGGCCACGGATGATGCAAATGATTCTGAGTCAGGCTCGAATTATGGGCCAAATCCTGACGGCTTCTTCTTATTAGTGTATACTTCCAATGGATGGAAAACAATTAGATGGCTTGTGAAGACACTGTGTCCACTGGATGTCATGACAGTTGGCTTGGCAATGCTGTGTTCTTTGGCAATGGCCTAGAAGGGGTGTTTTGTTTTGTTTTGCTTTCTTGGCCATTAAAAACACCGAATGATATTTAGAGCACTGGCTACCAAGACCCAGGCCTACTCCACAAGTCCCTTTAAAGCCCAGCTCAAATCCTGTATCCTCCAGGAAGCCTTCCAGGAAGACCCAGGTTTCACTGATTTTTTTTCCTTCTTTCAACTCTCACCACACTTACTGTCTACAGCTCTAATATAGGATAAGGCAGTATGCAGGAAGGAAAAATCTTGGCATTTGGTTTTAAGGGAGCTGGGACTTCTCCTTATGACTGTGGGCAAGTCATTTTATTTCCCAGAATCATACATTTAGCTCATAAGTAAGGTTCGTAATCTGGGTTCTTTTCTAGTATGTGCTCAGACATTTTCTCCCTCTTTTCTCCAGAGAAATCTTATTATAGGATATAATGCCCATATTCAGGAGCAACTCATAAATGGATCAGTGGGATCACATGGACTTTATCTGAAATGGATCTGAATGAACATTTGGACTACCTGCCTCTTAGATTCATTGAGAGAAAATAGTAAAATGCCTTCAAAAAGGAAGATGGCATTAATTACTGATGCTTATCATGACAATGATACAAATTTTGGATGAATTAGTCTTGCTAGCTCAAGGAGCCTTCACCAGCCTTTCTACTTCCTGCCTGCCCTTAGCCCCTGTCCTTAGACTCTTTGATGGATGGTGATAATGGTGGTACCATGATGGCAGTCATGGAGGTGGTGATGGTGGCAATAGTAATGATAGTGATGGCAGTGTTAATGGTGGTGGTGGTGGTGGTGGCAGTAATGAGAGTGTGGGTAGTGATGGTTCTTATTCGGGAGATGGATGGATGGATGGATGGATGGACAGACAGACGGAAGGACAGACAGACCGACAGATAGATAGATAGATAGATAGATAGATAGATAGATAGATAGATAGATAGATAGATANAGATAGATAGATAGATAGATAGATAGATAGATAGATAGATAGATAGATAGATAGATAGATAGATAGATAAGATGGATAGATAGATGGATAGATAGACAGATAGATAGACAGACAGACGGATGGATGGATGGATGGATGGATAGATAGATAACTATTTAAAGATAATTGGTTTCTTTTATAATCCTATGTATCTGGGGGGGCAGGTAGATGGCTTAGTGGATTGAGAGACAGACCTATAGACAGGAGGTCCTGGGTTCAAATCTGGTCTCAGACATTTCCTAGCTATGTGACCCTGGGCATGTCACCTAACCCCCATTACCTAGCCCTTATAGCGTTTCTGCCTTGAAATCAATATACAGTATTGATTCTAAGATGGGAAGTAAGAATTTTTTTTAAGTAGGGTTATAGATAACAAGAATATTGGAGAAGGGAAAGATCTTCAAAGTCATGTGATCCAACTCCTTTGACCAATAGAAGAGGAAATGAGGCCCAGTTAAATGGTATTTATAATGCTAGAATGAGAACTGGAGGATACTTTTGAGGCCACTGATTTCAGTTTACAAAGGAGGAAGCCTCTTGGGTCTCATTTTTAATTCTCAACAACCTGAAGAAATACAAAAGTCAGGCTCCTTTCAAGACAATGTCAGCCACTTCCTAGCTCAAGAGGACATGCCCAAGGTCTTATATACAGGTGACAGAGCTGGGATTTGAACCCTGGTTCTCTCACTCTGAATCCAATCCTTTTTCCACTTTCTCATACCAAAGTCCCATGATCTTACCCACAGGAAAACTCCTTCCACCAGTTCAACCCTTCCACACCTTCTCATCCTAGACTTTATTTGCCAAGGATTCCATCAACACTTTGAAAAAAACACAACTTACCTTCTGTCTTGGAATCAAGCTAGAAGAGATGTAAGGGCTAGGCAATTGGTGACTTACTCAGGGTCATACAGCTAGAAAGTGTCTAAGGCCAGATTTAAACCCAGGACTTAGCAACTCTAGGCCTGGCTCTCAATGCACTGAGCCATCTTACTGCTCTTCTATCACCTCTTTATAGGCTATCTATTCAACGTACAAGAGACTTTTCTCAGGCTCTTTTAATATGTCAAAATAAAGTAGACACTCCTAAATGCATAAGCTGTTAAATATAACCTTCTCTGCTTGGCATTTAAAGTCTCTAAGTATATAAGCTATTGAATATAAACTTCACTGTTTAGCAATTAAAGCAAGCTCCAACATACCTTTTCAAATTTATTTATACATTACTTACCTTCCTGCAGTCTGTGATCAAACCAAAATGGCTTTCACCTGGCAGTCCAGGTCCCATCTTTTTTACTTTTTGCTGGCTCTCCTCTACCCTAAAATGTGTTCTCTACTCAACTCTATTTGTTTCTTTCATGACTCAGCTCAAATTCCACCTTCTACAAGATTTTTTGATTTCCAACCCCTCGTCACAACTCCTAGCTCCCTCCCTCTTTGAATAATCTTTTATTAATTGTATTTATTTGTTGTTGTTCAGTTGGATCTGACTCTTTGTAACCCCATTTGAGATTTTCTTGGCAAAGATAATGCAGCAGTTTGCCATTTCCTTCTCCAGCTCTTTTTACAGATAAGGAAACTGAGGCATGTAGGATTAAGAGATTTGCCTAGGGTCACACAGCTAGCAAATATCAGAAGCAAGATTTGAAACCAGGAACATAAGTCCTGCTGACTTCCACTGTGCCATCTAGCTGCTTCAATGGCAATCAACTAGTAGCCTACAAATTTAAGTCCTAGTAAATTCTAGTTAAGACATTTTTTGTTGTTCAGTCATTTTAATCATGCCCAACCCTTCATGACTCCATTTGAAGTTTTCTTGACCAAGATACTAGTGTGGTTCTCCATTTCCTTCTCTAACTCATTTTTATAGATGAAGAAACTGAGGCAAACATAGTTAAGTCTTTCTGTGGTGGCAAAGAATTGGAACTAAAGAGATGTCCCTCAGTTGGGGAATGGCTGAGCAAATTGTGGTATGTGACAGTGATGGAATACTACTACGCTAAAACAAATGATAAACAGGATGATTTCAGAAAGAACTGGGAAGACCTATGTGAATTGACGCAGAGTGAAATTAGCAGGACCAAGAGAACATTATACACAGTAGCTGCAATATTGTGGAAGGATCAAATGTGGTAGACTTTGTTACTAACAGTAATACAATGATCCAGGACAGTTCTGAGGGATTTATGAAAAAGAATGCTATCCATTTCCAGAGAAAGACTGTGATGGTAGAAATGCAGATGAGAATATCTGCTTTTTCACTTGTTTATTTTGGTAAATGTTTGGGGGTTTGGGTTTTATAAGAGTATTTACTTAGAAAAATAAATAATATGGAAATATATTTTGCATGATAAAAAAAAAAAAAACCATGGTTAAGTAACTTGCCCAGGGTCACACAGCTGGTAAGTGTCTGAAGCAGGATTTGAACTTGGGAAGAATAATTCTTTCTGACTTCTGGTCCAGCACTCTATCCACTGAGCCATTTAGCTGCCTCATTTTTTTTTATCTACCTTGATGTACATGGAGGGTGAAAATTCTTGGTATAGATTTGAGTTTCATGGCTTAAAGGCAGCAATTCATTAACCTTGGCTCCAAAGTCCTTGTGTGGTTGTAAACTTTAATGATTTAAAGCTTAGTAGCTTTAATACCTGTGTTATACTATATTCTATTAAATTTAAATTGTCATTTTAAATATAATATTTTAAGCTATTAGAGCTTAAAGCTACACTAAGATTAAAATTGCACCATAAAATTTGTCTCCCCAGATAGAATTTAAGCTCCTTGAAAGTAAGGTCAGTTTTATTTTTGTCTTTGCATTCTTAGAATCTAGCATAATACTTGGCACATGGTTAAGACTCAATAAGTGTTTGGTTGAATGATTAGAAGACCTAGGATACCAAGGCAATGGGGACAGCAATGTGGTGCCATAGTGCATAAAGCACCAGGGCTGGAGTCAGGAAAAGTTATCTTCCTGAGTTCAAATCTGGTCTCAGATCACATATTAGCTGTTTGACCTTGGACAAGTCACTTCTAACCCTGTTTGCCTCAGTTTCCTCATTTCTAAAATGAGCTAGAGTAGGAAATGGCAAACCATTCCAGTATCTTTGCCAAGATTATAACTCAAATGGGTCATAAAGACTTGGACACAACTAAGAAACAACTGACAGAAGCAAGGCAATACTTGGTCTGACCACCCAACAAATTTGCCTTCTTTTCCAGGTCCAAATGTCATGGTGGATGATTTTTGCACCATGTTTGTGCAAAGATTGCCCATTTGGCAGTATGCCAGTCTTGTAGCCACCACACAGTCCTTTGGTTCTCCTGAAGCTGTGTTCCTCTGAGATTCTAGATTCTTCGAGATCTAGAGATCTCCACCTCAGAACTCAGAGCCACAGAGCATCATCAGAAGGGTTTGGGAGTTTAAGATGGAGTTTTGTGACAACACAGAGATAACTAGATTAGCACTCCGCATCAAGGTAGAAAAACACAATAGTATGACTCAGACAATGATAATGATAATACAATGGACAAGAGCCCCAGGGGAACTTACAGATCTTCTAATGCATCCTTCTCATTTTATAGACCAGGAAAGGAAGACCTCCAAAAGGGAAGAGATCTCCAGAGTCACCTGGGAATGAATAGCAGAGCCAGGCATTAAGTTTCCCCTCAAATCCCGTGGGTTTCCTGCCACCCCACACTGTCTGAATTCTGTCCCATGTAATGGGCTCTCCCACAGACAGAGAGGAAACTGAATGTTCTCCAGTTCCATTCAGAACCAAAGCCAACACTAAATAAACAAAGAAATCCAACAATAACAAGTAGGCATAAACTCCAACCAGTGAGACTTAGGTAAGATTTAGATAACAATTTCTAGGCAGTCTAAGTATTAAGCAATCAGTTGGGTATCAGGAAGCTTGAATAAACCTTAAAGATATTTTATCTCAATCTTCTCATTTTACAGATTAGGAAACTGAGGCCTAAAGACATTAAATGCTTTCTCCCAAGTAATACATGTTAAGTAGAAAAGTGGGAATGAGAAACCAAAGGCTAATGGCAAATTGCTTCATCACAGTTGCCTGAACTCCCTTGGCCTGTCTGGACCTGCCTGGACCTGGCCTGCAGTTGGTCACTGCTAAGTAAGCAGAATATGTGACTTCCAGTCTCAGGGAGGCTTTGTCTCGGATGCAAGGTTCTTTTGTGGCCGCCATGTCCCTCTTGGTCAGTCTACCGTGGTTAGAGAGCATAGAGGAGAAGTAGAAGAGAATACAGTGCCAAGGCATGGAGGTCTGGAGTCTTTCACTGTGCCCAGAAATGGAATAAGGTTCTAGATGATTACATTGGCACTTCCACTGGGAGCTGGCATTAGCCAGTGTACTTGAGGAAAGTAATCACCAAGAAAGCTACTGGTGCATTCTTTGATATCTAGTTTTCTTCTCTGTAGGTTGCCAACATTTCTATATGAGTTTGAGGAGACCAAAGAGGTATTTAACTACCAGAAATGTCAACTAAACAAGTATCAGTGAATCTCTTGTTGATAGGTATGTATAACAAAGATGGTATTGTAAAATAAAAGCAGAGGATAGGAGATCATTAACTCTGCCTACTTCTTTTGTTATTGTTCCCAGGTTTATCTACATGTCAACTAGAAATTTATGAAACCATGTCATCTGCTCCTGTCAGGGAGATGGGCCAAAAGGAGATGCAGACAAATCATCAGAAATTTAAAGACTGAAAAAATTAAAAGGGATGTCCATATGGCAAGTATGAGAGTTGCAGAGGGCAAGGACCTCTAATGACTACAATTAGAGAGTAAATTCAGAGGATAGACAATCTGAGTCTGGGGCTTCTGCTGGCCACGTGGCTTGGTTTATATAAAATGGCTTCAGGCTCTACATGCTAAAAAAATTAAATTTGAATTTTAAAAAATTTTAAAGAAGCTTGGTCCTCCCCTGAAAAGGAAGAGACTTCTAAGTAACTGCATTCCAGTAAGTGGCAAAATAGCAGAGGATACTGAAACAACTCTAGAGCTGAAGACCAGCTAGATGGTAGAAAAGAGCATCTTGGTGAACTCTGAAGCTAGAGACCAACTGAGGCACCCAACAGGATGCAGTAGCAGAAAGAGGCCAATGTTCAACAGAAAGGAACAGCAACCCACATGAGGATCTTGGTCAACTCTGTAGCTTCAGAGGTGAAAGTTGCCCTGACCACAAATATTTCCTCTATGTGTCACTTTTTGCTTGTGTATACATGTTCTCTACATTGCTAACATGGTAACCTGTAGGAGATCATGTATGAGAGTGTGTGTTCATTGGGGGAGGAAAGGATGTGGAATCTTTCTTGTGACACATTTTCCATATTTACATTATATCATTTCTATATCTGAATGTGACATGTTTCCATATTTTATAATACTTCTACATTCTATATTTCCATATTTTCTACATTATCCAAGTGAGATTTAGGAACATGATTAAGTAAAATATAAAGTCAGAGCACCTGGGGGTGACCCTTCTGTAGTGTTTATATGTTCATCCCAGTTGTCTCCCCTCCCCTCACATTGAGATCCTGGTAGTATGTATTTCTAAGATCTATGCATGCCTATACATTGATCTAATCCACAATATGGTAGTTCTCTAACTACAGAGGGATGGTACTGATAAGACCTGGCAAGAGTAGGGAAATCTGTAGCCCTGAGAACACTCTGAGCTACTCTCTGGTTATAATACCAAAAATCACTGGACTCTGATCATGAAAGGTCTAGGATGCTGACAATCTACTTCTATTGCCCTAACTATTGACTCGGCCTTGAACCCTCCTCTTTTGCCCTTCATTTCTTCCAAACGTGAGGCTTCTGTGCATTCTCTGAATCTGGACTCTCCCTTCAGTATGCCCCCATGCCAACATTTACCTTGACCTTCCTAAATGGTGGAGATGAAAGAGGGTCAGATTTTGAGTTAGAAAACCTTGATTGTGAGCCTGATCATTTATGTGACCATGGAAAAGATGCTTAATTTCTCTGGATCTGTTTCCTCTTTGGAGAAAGAAGATCAGGCTAGGTCATCTCTAAGTTACCCTTCATTTCTAATTCCTTTGATTCTAGTAATCACTCTTGCCCATGACCCAACATAATACCCACTTTGGTGATACAGCACAGAGTTAGCTCTACAAACAAAAAGACTTTGCACAATCTCACAAGAGTTCTATTGACTAATTGGATCAATGTGGACTTTGGACCAGTTTCAAGCACCTTTATGAGAGAGAAGAGGGATTGACCACAGACAACCTGAACAACCTGGTAGAGGCTACCAGGGTCATTTTGATCATCTTAGCCTTACTCATCATGACAGGTTCTCCAAATCTACAGTTATGAAAGAGCATCTAGTCAAACATTTTCCTTCCCTTAGGGTGTTAGAGCAAAACAAACCTTGGCCCAAGAATCAGAAGACCCGAGTTCTAGTTCCAGTCCCACTATTGACTTATTGTGTGGCCTTGGGCAGCCACTGAAACTCAGTTATCTACTCTACAAAGTCAGGGAGGTTGGACTAGTTATACTTTAAGTGTATCTTCCAGCTCTAAAAGTCTAAGGACCCTTCTAGTTCTGAAATTCCATGGAACTATGAAAATGTTTACCAGAATTTCTAGAGTGAAGTGTGAGAAGAGAGTCATTACTGGGATCCAGCTGCTGCATTATTTATCTTCTCCTTCTTCCCCACCCTATCCCCTCCTTTCCTGGCCAACAAATCATTTTGAACCTCCCGCATGCCTGAGTTTTCAGGACGTTTTCTGGCATGTAGGCAATGTAACTATCTCAAGGATTTCATCATCTCGTGAATTGGAAAAGTTTCCTGAAGAAGGGGAGACAGAGCCTGCCACACATTTTCAATGTCCTTGAGCACAGCTGGGCCCAACAACTGGGATTAAGTTAGACTTATTCCCCAAACTTCTTGAGTCAAGATCAAAGAAATGTCAAAACTAGATGGAGTGGGCAGGGATTTTAGAACATAGAATGTCAGAACTGAAAGGAACCTTAACACAGAATATTAGAGCAGAAAGAAACCTGAATGATGGTCTAGTCCAACCCCATCTCTTCATTTTACAGATGAGAAAACTGAAGCTTTCATTGTGGTCCACATGGGATGCTAGAATTTAGGACGCCATGGCCAGATCCCCACCGTTCTTTCCTCTCCATTCAGATGCCTTTTCTTTGGCTCTCATCTTTATTCGTGCCTTGGCTACTCACACCAGATGCCAACTTCCTGGGGATTAGCCTCCCCAGCTAATCAGAGTCTATACCAGGTGATAGCCTCATACTGCAGACTTATATAACCTTTGGGGAAATGTAGTCCAGAGAATTTCTTCCAATAATGTGAGCTTGCTCCATCCTGAAGCACTAAGGAAAATGGGTCCATGAACACATGTATATACATACCCATCCTCGGCCATAGTAAAAAATGAAAATAAGAATAATGCTACACTGCCTGTAATTTACATGAGATACACAGATAAATCTAGAAGCAGACTTTATAAGTATTCATCAATTGGCATATGAAATGGTCACAGTTAATTATCCCCAAAAACACAGTACATATGTAGGTATATAGGAAATAACATCCAAGTGAAAGTTGCATATAACAAACCCATCACGTAGATCACATATGAGACCGACCACAAGACAGTACATACAGCAATATACAACATGAAGTGTTGTACCAAATAGACTAATGGACTTCCTCTGGCTTTATTTATTATTCCTTCTCCTATTATTCTTTGAGTTTCACGAATCAGCCTGGTCACTGGCCAGATAACCCTGGACCTTTTGTGATTCCGTTTTGCATTCTCTTTCCTTGCATTCTCAGGCCAGTGACCCGCAGTCTCAATCCTGAGCTGTGCATGACCTAGCTTGGTTATCACTTTCTCTCGTCCCTAAGGAGTCCGTCTCTAACCGGGGTTTTTATTCCCTTGGGGCTTCCAGAGCCAGACTATTATGTAGAAAAAGAGTGGACTTTCAGAAGAGGCCAACTTCAGCTGAGGCTAGGCTTGCCAGGGTTCCCTGGCCCTCAGAAAATACCTACATATAATTTTTCTTCATCTGACTCTACTCCAAATAAGTCATTGTCCAGGTCTAATAATCCCCCTCTCTTTGTTGGATGGGCATTTTTTACTCCCAATCAGAAGGAGGTTTGATTAATTCCACCATGGGTAGAAGATCATTGCAAAGTACATTTTTTCCTAGACCTACCTAGGTATTATACCTACCTAATGGCATCATAATCATTCTGTGGACAGTATAATTGGGGTTTTTTTTACCTTATGATAGATCTGTTATGGTCCAGGATAGAACTCAGTTCCATCCTGTGCTCCTCTCTCAACATCAGGACATCATCTAAGGAATAAAGATTAGTCCCCAAGAGTCATACTCCCTTTTCTTAGCCTATGTCATCTCTTACTGGTCTTCATCATATAGTCGCTCCTACCACCAGTCATCTAAAGATGGTGGAATAAGAGATGATTGGTCCAATGCTATAAAATTCATATCATTCGATTACCCAGTCTCTGATAGGAGCCCTGGACTTTTAGCTTCAATTTCCCATGAGTATCTGATTGATAGTATTGTAGTAGATAGGTGTAGTATTCAGAATGGACTTGCCCAGGAGGTACTATCAGGATGTCATGGAAGAGGAAGATAAAGAAAAAATGACTTTCGTCTTCCCAGTGAAATTGTGGCCTTCTGAGCACATTTTCCAAGGAATCTAGGGGGTTCTGTTACTTCATTATACTTTTCCTTTTTAAAAATGCTATTGGGGGGCAGCTGGGTAGCTCAGTGGATTGAGAGTTAGGCCTAGAGACAGGAGGTCCTAGGTTCAAATCTGGCCTCAGACACTTCCCAGCTGTGTGACCCTGGGCAAGTCACTTGACCCCCATTGCCCACCCTTACCACTCTTCCACCTAGGAGCCAATACATAGAAGTTAAGGGTTTAAAAATGTAAAAAAATGCTATTGGTCTTTCCTCTATATTACCTTCACTTCTACATGTCAGATTTTTAGGAGGCTTTTAAAATTGCTTGTTGATTGGGTGATTGAATATATCCCCTTCTTCTCCTGAAGCCCAGAAAGCCATCTCTTAGAGTCCTTATTCCTTTTCAACAGCTAATGGAAAAGACAGCCAGTGATATAAACTACTTGGAAGTGCTAGTTTATCTGGATGATCTCATCATATTTGGAAAGATTTTGGAAGAACTTTTGGAGAAATGACTGAAAGCATTAGACCAGCTGGGAACCAACAACTCAAAACTATCAATTGACCCTTTCAGTTCTACAGAGCCTCTGTCAAGTATATGGGTTAGGTGGGTCACAATTGGGAGTAAGTGTGGACCCTCATGACTTGGCTACCTCCAAAGCCTTTTCAAAAGAAGGAGGCTTGGTATCTAGAAATTGGGATATTTGTAAAGTCCTATGCCATTATCAGTAAGCCTCCCTTAAGAGTAAGAAGCCCTGTAGCAACACTTGGAGATCACTGGGACAATAAATGGTGTCATGCCTGCAAGGAATTAGTAAGCTGTCCCATTTGTTCATTCGAAAGCACTTGTGATATGCTAGGCACTGTACCAAGCACTGGGCATACAAAGATAAAAAACAAAAATGGCCCCAGACCCTAAGGAGCTTACATTCTACAGGAGGAAAATACTATGTATGCAGATAAGTAAATTCAAAATAGCCAGGAAGTTGGGTTGGGGTGGACATGATTGAGGGTGTGGACTCGAAACTACCACACCAATGCAACTACCAACAATTTGGAAATAGGTCTTGATCAAGGACACATGACAAAACCAGTGGAAATGTTCGTCGGCCATGGGTGGGGGGAGTGCGGGGGGTGAAGGGGAAAGGAGGAGCATGAACCATGTAACCATGTTAAAAATGAATATTAATAAATGTTTAAATTTTAAAAAAATAGCCAGGAAATAAGATGAAGGCAGGGAAGGACCCTGGAGGAGATTTAGAAGGGCCTCATGTGGGAGGTTACACTAGAGCAGAGCCTTGAAGAAAACTAAGGATTCTATGAAGCAGCAGGAAAGTGGGCTCTTGGAAAATCCATGCAACCTCACAGAGATCAAAGACAGAATGTCACGTGGGAAACTGGAAGTAGGCCAGTCTGGTTGGAAGATGGAGCCAGGAATGGATGTAATGTGCAATAGGATTGGTTGAAGCCCAATGTGAAAGATCTTAAAGGTCCAGTGCTGCCTTTGGGGGTGCCCACCAATCCCATTGTATTATGTCCTCCTTCCAACTTAAAGGTCTCATACCAAGAGAGTAATGGAAGCCTATTGTGGTGGCTAGTAGAAGCCTCCCTGACAGCGAAACTCATTTTTCCAGCTTGCCTTTGAAGTGGCTTGTCACTAAGGAGCTCTGTACAAATCATCTTGGAACTTAAATGGAATAAGAAACCTTGAGGTATAGTAAATAGGGAGTTGGTCTCAGAGCCATGAAGACCTAAATGCAAGTCCCACCTCTGACACCTACTGGCTCTGTGATCCTGGGCAAGTCCCTTAAACACAGAGTGATTTAAGCAACTCTCTAAGTTGCTGAGAAAGCATCAGCCTGCAATGATACAAAGAATTTTCTTTATCAGTGAGATCCCAAGTTCCATTCCCATCTCTATCCTGTACATAGAATGGGGTTGTCATCCTACATTGATATTAACTTTATTGGGTAGGTAACACAAGTACATCCCCATTTTACAGAAAACAAAACTAAGACAAAGAAAAATGAAGCGACTTGACCATGGTCCTCCAGTTAGAAAGTGCCTTAAGTCAGACCAAAACCTTGGTCTCTTGCCTCCAGGCCCAGGACTCTTTCCACTCTGCCATAGTGATTAAAATCAAGATATTGATCTGTGAAGGGCCTCTAAGATCCATCCTGGGTCTTACAAGCTACAGTCATGACTCTGGCTCAGGATATTAAGCTAGGAAGTTGGGACTTCATAGAATCAAAGGACAAGTTAGGAAGGCCTGTGTTCAAATCCAGCCTTGGACACTTACTAACTGTGTGATCCTGGGCAAGTTACTTAACCTCCAGCTTAGCCTCAGTTGCCTCTTCTATAAAATGGAGATAATAATAGTGCCTTCCTCATAGGGTTGTTGTAAGGATCGTATGAGACAATAATAGTAAAATGATTAGCACTGTGTCTGGCACGCAGTGTTATATAAATATTAGCTCTTATTATCTGTTGTTGTCAACATTCATAATTGAAAGAAATGCTAAATTTCAGCTAGAAGACAGTGAAAATAAGGATAGAATTTTTCCCATCAAAGTTCAAAATGCCTCTGGAAATCTATCCATGATAGCCCACAGACCTCAGATTAAGAACCTCTAAGTTAGAAATTTGTGAACTCTTGGGCTTTTGTTTAATGTCATCCTTACAAGTTACGTGAACTCGTGGGTATACCTTTTATCTTGCCTTGCCTTGCCTCTGTCTATCTCTGTTTCCTTATCTTCAGGATTCTGTGATATTTAGGTATCAGGGACCCTCCTAGAGAGAGAGTTCTTTCAGCGTGTACCCAGAGGTTGTACCCAATCCATTTCTTATTTTCCCAAGAATCACAGTAAGGATGAAGGGAGAACTTATCCCAGTAGCAGAACCAGGGTGGAAACAGCCACAATATCAGCCAACACCTTAGTGTCTCATTTAATCCTCACAATCATCTCATGAGATTGGTGCTATTGCTAGCTCCATTTTGCAGATGAGAAAACAGAGTCTGAAGGAGGTTAAATAACTTGTCTAGGGGTCACACAGCTATCATGTGTGTGAGGCAGGCTTTTAACTCAAGTCTTCCAGCCTCCATATGGTAGCCCTCTAATCCACTTTGCCACCTTGCTGCCTGATCCCAAATTAAGAAGAGAAACCAGCCACCTCTTAGGGCATGCTTAAGCAGGATCACGTGGGATTCTGTAACTAGGCTGCACACCTATAATTGGCAGAGTGGCCTACAGCTCAAACTCGAGACGCCTCGTGCTGGGGCAAAGTTGTTTCTTATTTTGTGAATAGCTGAGGCTGGTGTTGTAGGTCGTGGGTTCCAGGGGACGGATCCTAAAGCATTAATGAGCAGAATTGACCTGAAAAAGGATATTCCCTAGCTATTTATCCTGAGTAAGGGCAAGAGACAAGACCAGCCTCTTTCCCTGGGACTCCTCTGTCTAGGAGCATTCCTGGTACAACTGGATGGTGCTCCTTCATGGCAGCAACTTCACAACAGGAGGCAGCCCTGGGTGTAGCATGGCAACCCATCCAGGCCCAAGGCTCTAAACCCTTGGTTTCAATGAATGCCTTACAAAAGAAACCAATTATTCTAGCGAGGCTTACCCAAGACCTGTTTCCCAGTTATTTAATGCATCAATCTTGAGTTGCACAGGCTTTTCCCCTAATTGCTTAATCCCTACCATGCCCAGCTGGAGGAGAAGAGTCACCCAGAGGAGGCAAAGATCATGCAGCCAAAGGTCATAGGGAGAGCGCTGGGACAGAATGCAAGCCAGGTTACTCTGTTGGTGGAGAGGGAAAAAATGGAGCCAAGGCAGCCTCAAGGAAGCACGGGTGAGTTAATCTTCAAGGAGTACTTATTAAAATTAGAAACAAAGTTTTCCATGTCACAAGCCAATTCCAAAAAAAATTTTTTTAAAGAAGAAAAGGAAGGCTGGGTGGCTGCCCAATGAACCTCACGATTTGACTCAATAAGAACGTGCAGCAGCTTTCAGCCTAGTGACCTTGGAATTCAATGCTTCCTGCCTCTTTGTAAGGAGAATGGGCAGCAAAGGGTGGGGAGGTGCTCCAAGGAGGTCCATCTCTGGCCACTCTCAGCTATGACAACAAGACAGCCACCAAGCAGCTTGCCTCCCACTAGAGATGCAGATGGGAAAAATATTGATAAACAGGGGCTTTACATGGACATAGGAACCAATGAACCCTTTCTCACAATGAGATCGAAGAAAGAAGAAAGGAGAAAAAGGAAAAGCGATGGCATATGGTGGAAAGGACCCTAGATTCTGAGCAAAATTCACCATCAAATCCAAACTCTACCCCAATCCATCACGCCATCTTGGTCAAGTTGTTTTTTCACTTGTCTAAGCCTGTTTCCTCATCTGTGAAGTGAGTATAATAATCGTCGCACTAACTACCTTGGGAAGTGCTTTGCTAACCTTGAAGCACCATAGAACTGTGAGCTATTACCTCTAAGGTCCCTACTAGTGTTGACAGTCTATGATTTGATGAGGACATATCCTCAAATGGATCTATAACCACATTAAAGTGGATCTTCCCTCCAATCATGCAGATTCTGACTTCTTCATGTCTCCCCACTCTCTGCAATTCTTTCCCTTCCCTCTCTTGGCCTTAGAGGGTTCACCTAGTACCATGGAGGCTTCTTTGCTTTTTTATGGTACCAGGATGATTTCAGTAGAACTTCACCTATTGTTCCTCACTCACACATGACTGATCCATCTTCTTTTTCAATCCTACATTTGGTCTTTTGCCTTAATCCAGTGGAGAAAGAAATTGCAAACCACTCCAATATCTTTGCCAAGAAAACCCCATGTTGAGTCACAAAGAGTCAGATGCAACTGAATAACAAAAATTTTGGTTTTCCATAATTGTTTCTTATTGTCTCCCATATTTGACTCTGAGCTCCCTGAGAACAGGGGTAAATTTCGGTTCTGCTTGTTTTCTTTTTGCCTTCCTCATCATTTAGCATAGTGCCTGGTACATAGTAGATGTGATTGTCAAATGCTAATTGACTGACTAACCAATGCATAAGATCAGCCAGGAAGATACAATAGACCAAAAAAAAAAAAAAAAAAAAAAAGGAAAAAAAAAGATACACTAGACAAAAAAAGAAAAAAAAGAAAATTAAAAAGCCCAGAAAAGAGCATTGGTAGTAACCGTGAAAGAGCATGTGGTAACATAGAGGAAAGCCTAGCCAAGGCGATAAAGGAGGAGATGCTGGGCAAATAGAAGGAGAACCAGGAGAAAAAAGAGAGTTTCCAGGAGGAGGTGATCAATAGTCTCAACACTTGGCCCTCCTTTTAGATGAGGGAACTATGACTCCAAGAGTTTAAGCCAATTGCCCAAGGTTACAGAGGTAACGAGTAGAAAATATAGGATTTGAACTTGAGTCCTATGAATCCAAGTTCTATATTCTTCTTGTTATATCACCCCAATCTAGACCATAGTTAAGCCATTTTTAATGATTGTGCCCCACTGGGTACTCTTCACAGTCAACTGCCACACTCAAAGATTACAATTAATGTTATAATGTGATGGGACATTTTGTTATAATGAAGTCATCAATGAGTCACTTGACACATGGGTCATTTATTAATGGTGACAACCCATTTGGAGGAGCATAATGCTCTCCCTTTTTTTTTTAAATCCAGATTTGTGATTTCTCCAGTATAGGGAATTCCCAACATAGAAACTTTCTCCATATGTTTAAGGAATTCCTCTATAATCTATCATTTTAGGGAGTTTCCAGAGTCATTGAGAGATTAAATAATTTGTTTCTGTCACACAGCTGCTTTGCATCAGAAACTAATTTTTATAAATAAAATAATTTACACATTTATAAAAATTTAAAAATTTATTTAAGAAATTTATAAATAAAATAAAAATCATAATTCAGGTCTTCCTGACTTCTTTTATTCTTTCTTTTTTAAAATCCTTACCTTCTATCTTACAATTGATACTAAGTATTGGTTCCAAGGCAGAAGAGTGATGAGGGCTAGGCAACTAAGATAAAATGACTTGCCCAGGGTCATATAGCTAAGAAATGTCTGGGGTTGGATTTGAATCCATAACCTCCTGTCTCCTTATCTGGTTCTCTATCCACTGAGCCACCTAGCTGCCCCAGACTCCATTCTTTCTATTCACTAGATATAAATCTATCTACTGGGAAGCAACTAGCACTGGACTCGGAGCCAGGAAACCTTAAATTCAATTCTGACCTCAGAAACTTACTATCAGTGTGACCTAGAGCAAGTCAATTAACTTGTGTTTGACATAAAATGGAGTTGTTGTATAACACTTAGCACAGTGCTTGGCATTTAGTAGGTGCTTAATAAATAATTTGCTCCCTGCTTTTTTTTACATATGAGGAAACTGAGGCAGAGAGCAGTTAGATGATTTGTCCAGGGTCATACAGCTATTAAATATCTTAGAATCCTGATGCTGGGCCTATCACTTTCTCCATTGTTCTATTTGGCTATCTGTATAAGTAGGAAAGACTGAATATAAATGTGACAGAATAGTTTATTGAACAGTCTTAGATTTCATAGGCGGGAATAGTAGTAAAGGTAAAAGAAAATGTCAAGAAGGAAAGTTATAGTCAGCCCAAGTAACTAACTGCTCCATCTAGTTGTTATTTTTTCCTCTATCTGTTTCCTCATCTGTAAAATAAGGATGGGCTCAATAATGTCTAAGCAAACAAGAGAACATTACTATTTAGAATTCTAGGCAATTTTGGAGAGCACACCATAGCCTGTGCTCTAGGAAAAGGTCTGGATCTAGGACTGGGGCATGACACAGAGCAGATATTCTTAACCTGGGGCCCTCCTTTCACAGGATCCATGAACTTGGATGGAAAAATTCAATCTTTATTTTCACCAACCTCAAACTGAAATTTAATATTTCCTTCAAGTATTTAACAATATTTTTCTACAAAAGGGTTCATAGGCTTCGCCAGACTTCCAAAGGTGTCCATGGCACAATAAAATTTAATAAACCTGGTCTAGAGGGATGGTGGAAGAGGGATTGTTTCAAAGCATTTGTGGAGATGAAGAGTTTACCCACCCGGCTACCTGGATAAGAGTAGGAGCTGCCAACCATGGAGTGACATGAGGCACCCTAATGAAGGCTTATGTAAAAGAAGCATAATAAAGGAATCTAGCCAAGAAATGTATGACGAAAAAGGCAGATGGGTATTTAGGTAGTAAAAACAAGAGAGAATAAATGAGCAGCCCACGTACTCCACAGATAACCCTGTGATGCCAAAAGATCCAGAGCCAAGCCCCCAAGGCATTGGGTGGACCACCATGAAGGATTTATGAGAGAACCCAGACAATTGTTGCACAGGATGAAATTTTGTTACTGTTCAGATGTTTCAGTTATGTCCAACTTTTCATGACTCTATTTGAGGGTTTCTTGGCAAAGATACTAAGGTGATTTGCCATTTCCTTCTCTAGCTCATTTGACAGAAAAAGAAACTAAGGAAAACAGTATTTAGTGACTTGCCTAAGGTCACACAGCTAGTAAGTGTCTGAGGTTGTATTTGAACTCAGGAAGATGAGTCTTCTTGACTTCAAGCCTGGCATTCTATCCATTCTACCACCTACCTGCCAGGAAGGAGGGAATGGATAAATTACAATCTTTTCTGTTGGAAGGATTTCTCACAGAGATGAAATCATGGGCCCACTGAAGTAAGAAGAACTATTATTAAATACACAAAATGGATCTAGAACCAGTCTGGGAGTTTCTTCCAATGATGGAAATTGCAACTAATCCATGTTTCCCCATCCTTTGGGAACAATTAGGAATAAGTGGGGTGGGGGAAATAGCAAATATTTTCTCATAGCTGTGTCCCTCCATAAGTTTACCAAACTGCTTTCTCCCTTTTTCTTGGCATAGTGAGGGTATCAGTGAAGTATCCAGTCTGTATACCAGTGATCTCTCACCCTCTCTTCTTGACCAGTCCATCTTTTCTTTCTATCCTATATTTCCTTCATGACTTCTTTAACTCCTATTCCTTAAACTTACACATTGGCTATAGATTGTAGCCTGCTTACACTCACTATGTATCTTTCAACTGCCCTCTGTATAATATTTATTTTTAATTCCATCTCTTACTAATATACTAGACATGCAGCAACACTGATAGAATGTTGGTATTAAAAAAATGGGCTGTTGATTCTATGGGAAACTTGAAACTCTTAAAAAAGAATACTTCAATTTCCTAAGGCAATCTAACTTGCTTTCCTCATCCTGTTCAACCATCAGTATTGTCTGTCCCAAATATACTTATAGACAAGCTCTATAAGTTTCCTATTCAAAAGTATATCATAATCTGGAGAATTAGACTTTTTTCATCCACTTGGTCTTTCCTGTGTGAATGGTTAGGCCAAACACTTTTGAATAGTTAGAAATTTCTTCCAGGAGACTCCACACTGCTCCAGGAATTGATGTAAAAAAGCAATGTCAGTCACAAACAGAACATATATGAAAGACCTCTCCATCCACAAAGAATTTCTCTTTAACTTGGATTCTGTGCTAATTCCCCTCTGTCACAATGGTGGACACTTTTGGAAAGCATCCATCTTCCTACTTTATGTCTCATTTGATTTTTATGATGAAAGGAACTGGAAAAGAAAAAGAAAACAGAAAAAAGAAAGGAGAAAAGAAAATACCTTAAAGGAGGTATTTTAGACTACCTAATGAAATGCTTTTTTCCCCTATAACTGACAAAACTACAATGTGACTTTATAATATCTACATCTTTCAATCACAAGCAAAATGGTAAAAATATAGTCTGTTATTGAAAATCACTTCTTAAAATTAAATTTTATTATTTCAATCAACAAAAATCTGCCTTCTCTCCCTCCCATTTCCCCCACCTCCACTGAAAAAGAAAAAAATCTAATCATGATAATGAACAACTATAATTCCAAAAGACTCATTATTAAACATGCTACCCACCTGTCAATAGAGAGGTGATGAACTCAGGGTATGAGTAGAGGCATTTTGTTTTTGGACATGGCCAACATGGGAATTTGTATTGCTTGAAAATCACTTTTGAAAGACTTCCTATTTCCTACTAATGTCCTCAATTCATGTATAAATGATTCACATAAAGATCTTTTTGTTAGTGGGATTATATGCATATAGGTACATAGCTCTTTATGTTTCTTTATCTTTTTATATTAATATGGTTAGGATCTTTTTCTATGATTTATAGCTACTTTTCTATTTGGTACCTTTATCCCCTTAAGGAAATCTTACATAATAATCCCTCGGCAGTTGCACAATTATGGCACCTTTAGCACAAGTTTTGATCCAATCCACTTGCTTTTCCCATCTTGGTTCTCCTTTAGTATTACTTCTGCCTTTTTTGTAAGCATACCCAGGAAAGTGAGGTTAAGGTCCAAATGTATATATTCCACTCTCTTTGATATTAAAAAGTTAATTATAGCCATCTTCATAGAGCTTTTCCATTTTCCTTCTTTTTTGTAAATTCATTAATTTTTTTTTTTAAATAGTACTGATAAGGTTGGTGTAATCTTACTAAGATTTCTCAGATTGGCATCTGAACCTGATAAAGTATCTTCCCCTCTCTGCTCAGGCTAGTGATAGGCTCTCTAAACATAGCTAGGCTAAGTAATTCATACAGCACTTACTTAGCACCATGCCTGGTCCATAATCACTGCTTCATAAATGCTAGTTGATTCGACAAATGGATATAATGTGATCTTTTACTAAAGTATTCTTCCTCCAGAAATGCCCCATAAGTACACCAAAGCTCATTAGCAGGACATTCATTCAGTGATAAATTCTTTGGTCATGGAAATGTCTCATCTTAATGTGACAATAATGTTGGCTTCTAAAAATCTTACCAGTAGAAGAGACCTCAAAAAGGCTTCAAGTACCCCAAAACGATGTGGTTATAACAGCCTAGCTAAATTCAAGAGGCTCATTCCCAGAAAGTTGGTGACCAGGGAATATTTTTAAGTTCATTTATTTAATTAATTTAAAATATTTTTCATGGTTACATGAATCATGTTGTTTCCCTCCCCTCCTCCCACCCCCCTCCCATAGCCAACAAGCAATTCCACTGGGTTTTATATGTGTCATTGATCAAGACCTATTTACATCTTATTAATATTTGCATTAGAGTGATCACTTAGACTCTACATCCCCAATCATATCCCCATCAACCCATGAGATCAAGCAATTGTTTTCTTCTGTGTTTCTACTCCCACAGTTCTTTCTCTGGATGTAGAACCATGGAATATTTTAAATTTTTTTTATTTTAAATTTAATTTTTTTAATTTAAAGATAAAAATTTAAATTTAAAAATAAAATAAAATAATTTTTAAGTTAATTTTTAAACCAACACTTTATAAAGATTATCTACCATGGCAGAGAAAGAGAATAATACTAATGAATTTAAATGTTTTGGGGGTATTATCATAATAGAATAGTATTAAAAAGGCCAAGTCATTACTAGTTATTGTTTCCAAAATGATCTTGTTGGAATGCAATGGTGACCAAGGAATTGGAGGGAAGCCTTGGGGGAATGCTTCGTTAGCACTTTATTGTGAAGAGGTTATTAGACTAGCAACTTCTCAGTTTAGAAAGTGAGAAGTTGCCTGGCCCTTAGGGGACAAAGTGTGGGACAAAGATGTTGACTAAAGAGAGGAGGCTTCTCTAGGGGGCCCCTAATACTTTGATCAGTGGAGTGGGAACTTGAGAGTTGTAGGCCAGAACTCCTCTTCACCTTCAAGGCTAGAAAATCATTATTTTTAGCACCTCATTAGCAGATGAATTAATGAGATGAGTCAATACCCTGGTACAGATTCATTCCTAGATTCTTTTCAGTTAAATTCACTTCAACAAAATATATTAAATATATTAAAGATTTATTATGTGCAAAGCTCTCAAAGATAATTATCAGGGACTTTTTTCTCCTGATATTTTTTTCAGTTACATATAGAAACAATTTTGACAATTGTTTTCTGACATCTTAGAATTGAGATTTTCTCCCTCCCTAATCCCTCTCTCCCCACTCCAGGCAGTGAATAGTCTGAAATATCTGTATTCTCATGAAATACGCATTTCCATATTGCTCATGTCATGATAGAAGTCACATATCACACATATCCTTCTCAGGAAGGAAATATATGAAGAGAGCATGTTTTGATCTGCACTCAAGACAGTTCCTTTTTAGGCTGTGGATAATATTTTCATAAGTCCTTTGTGATTACCTTGGAGACTTACTTTGTTGATGGTGGTCTAGTCCTTCACAGTTGATCATTGTATAACATTTCTGTTACTGTATACATTGCTCTAGTTCTGCTCACTTCACTTTGTATCTGTTCATATAAGTCTTTCCATGTTTCTTAAAACTCATCCTATTTGTTATTTCTTAAGGTACAATAGTATTCCATTACAAATATATACAATATCTTGTTTATCCATTCCTCAAGTGTTGGGCAACCCCTCAGTTTCTAATTCTTTGCCTCTCCAAAAAAAAAGCTGCTAAAAATATAACTTTCAGAGACTGTTAACAGGTTCTACCAAGATTTCCAAGAACCAGACTACAATAAGGACCTATAAGTACAGAGAAGGCCTATCGCCAATAGGATGCTCATTCAGTGACAAATTCTTTGACCGTGGAAACCTACAAAACACAGAAAAATAGAGTCATGTAAATACTCTTTTCTTCTGGGACAATGATAGAGTGCTAGGCAAGGAGGGAAAGGATGCTAAGAATTAGTTTCTAGGCCATTTATAGACTTTCACTTAGCCATTCTCAATTGATTGCTCTGTCCAATAACTAATAAGTGGATATAACTGCTGGGAGAAATCAATCATATCAATATTAGTATTCTTGCTATAAACAAAACCAGAAGACAGAAAGTAGTTGCAGCAAAATGGCAGATTGCTCATAAATCTTCTTTAGAAAGACTAAAAAAGAGAGACAGCTGGTCTTACCACATATCCAGAATCATCAAGACACATCAATTCCTGGAGTCTTTGATCATCTTGAAGAGCAGTACTCATAATAAGATTTGGCAAAAAGAACACAAGGAAAATAATTATAGCTTATCAATCACTTAATCAGTCATCACTTAAGCCCCTATTTTGTATCAAGTACTGTGCTAGGTGCTGAGGATATAATGACAAAAATGAAACAATTTTTGCACCAAAGGAGCTTACATTCCATCAAGGGAAATAGATGAGTAAATAAGTACAAGATAAATTTTTGGAAGGAGGGGTCCAGCAGCTGAGAGTGGAAGACCTCAAGAAAGTTTTCATGTAGAATGCTTGAGCTGTGTCTTGAAGAAAATAGACATTCTGGGAGGCAGAGGCAAGGAGAAAGTACTTTTCAGACATGAGAGACAACTTTGCACCAATATTGGTTGGAGAGGGTAAAAGGACAAGAAAATTCTAAGAACTCAGAAAGCTCTCACATATTACTTAGTGCAATGGGAAATAGAGGCCCCAGGTAAAGGAAGTGACTTGACCAAAGTCACACAGTAGCATAGTTAATCTTCTAATGTCCAAACCAGCATTCTTTCCATCACGCTATTCTGTCTCATAGAAGCTACTCAAAAAATGACTTGATCAAGGAAGACCTGAGAATCAAGCTAAGAAATTCAGCACAACACTATCACTGCCACAAAACAAACACCCCTAGCACCCTACATGTGTTCTTACCTCCAGGCCTTTGACCATATAATTCTTCCACTTGGAACAAACTATGGCATCTTGACTATAGAAGTCTCTTAATAAATATTTATGGAATGGATTTAATTTAATTGGGAAGACTCACTCTATTTTTCCTTTGTCCAAATCCTCTCCCTTCTTCAATACCTCCTGCCTGAATTATGACATAGCAGAAGGAACTCTGAGATTGGTTTTCCGGGTCTTAAATTCAAATCTCAGCTCTGTCACTCTTACCTGTGTGACTCTGGAAAAGCCATTTTCCTTCTCTGGGCATCAAGTTCCTTATGTGTAAAATGAAGAGCTCAAACTAAATTACCTTTTTTTAGAGTTCCCTTCCCATTCTAGAACTATGATCTGGTATTGTTAACTTTGAAAAAACACAGAACTATTAAATAGTCAGAAAAGCCACTCTTTAATTAAGGACAAGGAGAACAGGGCTGACTAGGCCTCCACTCAGAGCCGCGCCACGTGCCTTATGCAGAGTCCAAAGATTGAACTCTGCTTGCTCTGGTCCCTGACCCCCTGGGAGTGCCACCACAGGCTAGATGATGACTCCTCAGAACAAAAGAAATTGGGGATCTTATATACCATTTAAGAAGAAACAGGGGCTGGGAAAGATGATTGACATTATCATACCCACAGGATACAATCAAGCCTGGGAAGGGAATTGTAGCCAGAGCCTAAGGTGTAAGGGAAGGGGCTGCTTACTTACTGAGGATACTAAAGGATGGTCCCTGCCCTGGTGTGTCTTCCTGGGAAAGGGTCTCTGATACAATGGGAAGACTACCCAAGACAAAAGGGTATTCAGCTCTTTCCCCGGCTGGAATCATGGCTGGCACAGAAGAAAAGAAGAAGCTACCATATGTTCCAGAATCCCTTCTGAAAAAGCGAAAGGCCTTTGCAATACTGAAGGCCAAACGCTTGAAAAAGAAGATGGCTATAAAAAAGCTTCGAAAGATACAGAGAAAAGTAATCTATGAAAAAGCTAAAGCCTATCACAAGGAGTATAGACAGATGTACAGAAGTGAAATCCGGCTGGCTAGAATGGCACGCAAAGCTGGCAACTACTATGTACCTGCTGAACCCAAGTTGGCTTTTGTGATCAGAATCAGAGGGATCAATGGTGTTAGCCCAAAGGTCCGCAAAGTGTTGCAGCTTCTTCGTCTTCGCCAGATCTTCAGTGGCACATTTGTTAAGCTTAACAAGGCTTCAATCGACATGCTGAGGATTGTGGAACCATATATTGCATGGGGTTACCCCAACCTGAAGTCTGTGAATGACTTGACTTACAAACGGGGTTGTGGCAAGATCAAGAAACAGAGAATTGCCCTGACTGATAATGCCCTTATTGCAAAGTCTCTTGGTAAATATGGAATTATCTGCATGGAGGACTTGATACATGAGATCTACACTGTTGGCAAGCACTTCAAAGCCGCCAACAACTTCCTGTGGCCCTTCAAATTATCATCTCCACGGGGTGGAATGAAGAAAAAGACTACACATTTTGTGGAAGGTGGAGATGCTGGTAACAGGGAAGACCAGATCAACAGGCTTATTAGAAGAATGAACTAAAGGTCTCTACCATGATTGTTTTTCTAATGGTCTGTTAATAAAAATGCCTGTGATAAAAAAAAAAAAAAAAAAAAAAAAAAAAAAAAAAAAGGGTATTCAGCATTTACCCCAGGGTCCATTATTCAGTCTGCAACTGCTAGCCTGAGATTCCCTTCTGGGTGGATTCTCATGGGAACAGGGAACAGGGAACAAGCCCAAGCTTTGGGGGTCTCCAACCTACAAGCTATTCCTAAAACTTGGGGTTCATCAGATCTCACTAGGCCACAAGTTTGGGGTCTCTAGATTCCATGTTGATAGTATCATTCCATGATCTTTCCCAGACCCCTACAGCCCACATTGATCCTTCTGTCCTCTGATATCCTCTAGCACAATGAATCACCCAGCTAGCACTAAGCATAGAAGATCTTATATCATTAGCTTACATTTCACTTGTATGGATGTCACTCCTCAACTACTGATTTCCCTGAGCACAGACACTGGATCTTATTCTTAGCCATCTATAGGGCCATACTTAAAGAGTATGTGCTCAGAAAATAACTGGCAGTTAATTGGCCCATTTTAGCCATGCTGCAAAAAAAAAAAAAAAAAAGAAAGAAAGAAAGAAAGAAAGAAAGAAAGAAAGAAAGAAAGAAAGAAAGAAAGAAAGAAAGAAAGAAAGAAAGAAAGAAA
>NC_058130.1:60998311-61076924 GCF_016433145.1 Gracilinanus agilis
TCTCTCTCTCTCTCTCTCTCTCTCTCTCTCTCTCTCTCTCTCCCTCCCTCCCTCCCTCTCCCCATGACCAGAGGCCTTTTCCTTAAAATAACCTGAAACCACATATGTCCTCTCTTGAAGCAAGAAGCCAGAAGAAATCTCTCTCTTTTCTTAAGTTCTCATATAGGCACAGAGTGCAAAGCAATCATTCTTTTCACCAATGAAGCATCTTATGCAAATCTACTAGACTTGAAAAGACTACATCAAAGGCAGCTGGTACTGAATAAAAATATTTTTTAACTGGATCAGTAGAATAGACAGATAAGCAAGACTAAGAAACAAATTCCCAAAGTGATCACTAAACTAAAGGACACTTAGTATGGGGCAAATGACTCTTTATTACCAAGAACTCCTGAAAAATGGATAAAAGAAGAAGAATGGAATAGAGAAGAGTGAAAAGTTCTACCTTTTATAGGTATGAATGGAGGGGAGGGATTCCTAACTAGAACCTGGATAAAAAAGAATACGAAAGATAAATAATATTGATTATTAACAAAAGATTTTGCACAAACCATTGCAGCTAAAATCAGAAGACAGACTGGATAAAAATATTTGTATTAAATATTATCATGAGTTTGACATTCAAAATATATATGGAAAAGGGACCAAGCTATAAGCTCAAAAGTCATTCCTTAAAAGGCATGTGATCTAAGAATATGGATAATTTTCAAAGAGAAAAACAAATGATCATCAACAACTTGAAAAGCTGTTCAAAGTCACAAAGTAATCAACAAGTTTAAACAACTTTGAGGCATTTTCACACAGCCATAAAGTCATCAAAGAAAGAAAGCTCAGTGTTAGAGGGATCATGAATAGGCAATCACATTAATTACCTGCTGGTGGACCTGCCTTTGGTTCAATCAACCACTCTGGGAAACAGTTTGGAATTATGCAATAAAGGTCACTAAATTGCTCATGCCCTCTCCCAAAGATTTTACTACTAGGACAATATCCCAAGGAAATTAATGACATCAAGAAATGATCCATATATATATATATATATATATATATATGTATGTATGTACACATACATATATATATATATATATATTCATCACAGCATTGTTTTATTTTTTTGCTATAATAATGGCCTTTAATCAAGGTAGAAAGATTAATCTGGGAAGCCACACAGAACTTCAGTGGTGGGACTTTCCCATCATTTTAGATAATAAAAAGTGAAAACAAGACATGCCCAGTGACTGAACAAACTGTGGTGTATGAATGGAATAGAATATTACTGTGCCATAAAGATGAAGCTAGAAAAGTCAAAGAAACATAGAAAGATACATGAAATGATATCCGGTGAAGAAAACATAGTCAAAAGGTCAATATACACAATGATTACAGTGTATTTACAGTGTAAATAAAGATGGCCCTGAGAGGAAACACACTATTCAAATGCACCAGTCAGTGTAAGTATTGTAATCTCTGAGTTAAAGGACATCCCTTCTTTCTGTTAATAATCAATAAATTAAACAACTAATCCCAATACTAAACAAACTATTTGACAAAATAAGCAAAGAAGGAGTCTTACCAAATTCTTTTTTATGACACAAATATGGTACTGATTCCAAAGCCAGGCAGATCAAAAACAGAGAAAGAAAACTACAGACCAGTCTCCTTAATGAACATAGATGTAAAAATCTTAAATAGAACACTAGCAAAAAAGACTCCAGCAAGTGATCACAAGGGTTATTCATTATGATCAGGTGGGATTCATACCAGGAATGCAAGGATGGTTTAATATTAGGAAAACCATCCACATAATTGACCATATTAATAATCAAACCAACAGAAATCACATGATTATTTCAAAAGATGCAGAAAAAGCCTTTAACAAAATACAATACCCATTCCTATTGAAAACACTAGAAAGTATAGCAATAACTGAGCCCTTCCTCAAAATAATAAACAGCATATACTTTAAACCATCAGCAAGTGTCATTTGCAATGGGGAGAAGTTAGAAGCCTTTCCAATAAGATCAGGAGTGAAGCAAGGATACCCATTATCACCTCTATTATTTAATATTCTACTAGAAATGCAAGCTATAGCAATAAAAGAAGGAAAAGAAATTGAAGGGATTAAAGTAGGCAATGAGGAAACTAAACTATCACTCTTTGTAGATGATATGATGGTCAACTTAAAGAATCCGAGAAAATCAACTAAAAGGCTAGTGGAAATAATTGACAACTTTAGCACAGTTGCAAGGTAAAAAATAAACCCACATAAATTATCAGCATTTCTGTATATTTCGAACAAAACTCAGCAACAGGAGTTAGAAAGAGAAACTCCATTTAAAATCACTCTAGACAGGGGGCAGCTGAGTAGCTCAGTGGATTGAGAGCCAGGCCTAGAGATGGGAGGTCCTAGGTTCAAATCTGGCCTCAGACACTTCCCAGCTGTGTGACCCTGGGCAAGTCACTTGACCCCCATTGCGTACCCTTACCACTCTTCTGCCTTGGAGCCAATACACAGTATTGACTCCAAGACCGAAGGTAAAGGTTTAAAAAAAATCACTCTAGACGATATAAAAATATTTAGGAATCTACCTGCCAAGACAAACACAGGAATTATATGAACACAACTACAAAACACTTTTCACACAATTAAAACTAGTTCTAAACAATTGGAAAAACATTATTTTCTCATGGGTAAGATGAGATAATATAACAAAAATAAGAATCCTGCCCAAATTAATTTACTTATTCAGTGCCATACCTATCAAACTATCAAAAAAGTTTCTTATAGAATTAGAAAAAAGTACAACAAAGTTCATCTGGAAGAACAAGAGATCAAGAATATCAAGGGAAATAATGAAAAAAAGTAAAGGATGGGGGCCTAGCAGTACCAGATCTTAAACTGTACTCTTAAAGCAGTGGTCATCAAAACAATATGGTACTGGCTAAGAGCAGAAAGGTGGATCAATGGAATAAACTTGGGGTAAATTATCTCAGCAAGCTAGTATTTGATAAATCCAAAGATCTCAGCTTTGGGGACAAGAACTCACTATTTGACAAAAACTGCTGGGAAAATAGTATGGGAAAAATTAGTTTAGATCAACATCTCACAACCTATACCAAGATAAATTCAGAATAGATAAATGACTTAAATATAAAGAGTGAAATAATAAGTAAATTAGGTGAGCACAGAATTGTACACCTGTCATATCTGTGGGAAAGGAAGGAATTTAAGACCAAGTAAGAGATAGAGAACATTACAAAATGTAAAATAAATGATTTTTATTATATTAAATTAAAAAGGTTTTGTACAAACAAAACTACTGCAACCAAAATTAGAAAGAAAGCAACAAACCAGGAAAAAAAAATTATAACGAAACTCTCTGACAAAGGTTTAATTTCCCAAATATATAAGGAATTAAGTCAAATTTACCAAAAAAAAATCTAGCCATTCCCCAATTGACAAATGGTCAAAGGATATGAATAGGCAGTTTTCAGAAGAAAAAATCAAAAGTATCAATAAACACATGAAAAAGTGTTCTAAAGATTGACCAGTACTTTGTCTATTTTATCTGTTTTTTCAAAATACCAGCTTCTAGTCTTATTTATTAATTCAATAGTTCTTTTACTTTAGATTTTATTAATTTCTCCCTTGATTTTTAGTATTTCTAATTTAGTTTTCATCTGGGGATTTTTAATTTGCTCGCTTTCTAATTTTTTGGGTTGCATGCCCAATTCATTAATCTCTGCCCTCCTTAATTTGTTAATATATGCACTCAAGGATAGATATTTCCCCCTGAGTACTGCCTTAGCTGCATCCCACAGAGTTTGGTAGGATGTCTTATCATTGTCATTCTCTTCAATGAAATTGTTGATTGTTTCTATGATTTCTTCTTTGACTAATTGGTTTTGGAGAATCATATTATTTAATTTCCAATTAGTTTTTGATTTGCCTGTCCAGTTGCCCTTACTAATTATTATTTTTATTGCATTATGATCTGAGAAGGTTACATTTATTATTTCTGCTCTTTTGCATTTGTTTGCAATGTTTCTATGCCCTATTACATGGTCAATCTTTGTGAATGTACCATGTGCAGCTGAAAAGAAGGTGTATTCCTTTTTGTCCCTATTTATTTTTCTCCACATATCAATTAAATCTAATTTTTCTAGGACTTCATTCACCTCTCTTACCTCTTTCTTATTTATTTTTTGGTTTGATTTATCTAGATCTGAAAAAGGAAAGGAGCAGAGCCAGAAGAACATTGTACACAGAGACTGATATACTGTGGTAAAATCGAATGTAATGGACTTCTGTACTAGCAGCAATGCAATGACCCAGGACAATTCTGAGAGACTTATGGAAAAGAACGCTACCCACATTCAGAGGAAGGACTGTAGGAGAGGAGACATAGAAGATAAACAATTGCTTGAACGCATGGAATGAAGTGGACATGATTGGGGATGTAGACTAGAAACGACCACACCAATGCAATTAACAACAATTTGGAAATAGGTCTTGAACAAGGACACATGTTAAAACCAGTGGAAATGTGCATCGGCCATGGGTAGGGGGAGTGTGGGGGTTGAAGGGGAAAGAAGGAGCATGAATCATGCAACCATATTAAAAACGAATATTAATAATTTTTAAAAAGTGTTCTAAATCCCTCCTGATTAGAGAAATGCAAATTAAAACAATTCTGAGGTACCACCTCACACCTAGCAGACTGGCCAATATGACACCAAAGGGAAGTGATAAATGTCAGGGTTGGGGAGGGGAGATGTAGCAAAATTGGGACACTGCTGGTAGAGTTGTGAATTGATCCAACCATTCTGGAGCACAATTTGGAACTATGCCCAAAGTGCTTTAAAAAAATGACTGCCTTTGATCCAGCCATACCACTGCTGGGTTTATACCCCAAAGAGATAATAAAGAAAAATTTTTGTACAAAAATATTTATAGCCACACTTTTATAGTGGTGAAAAATTGGAAAATGAGGGGGTGTCCCTCAATTGGGGAATGAATGGCTGAACAAATTGTGGTATCTGATAGTGATGGAATATTATTGTACTGAAAGGGGTGATGAACTGGAGGAATTCCATGTGAACTGGAAAGACCTCCAGGAATGGTTGCAAAGCAAAAGGAGCAGAACCAGGAGAACATTGTACACAGAGACTAATACATTATGGCATAATCAAACGCAATGGATTTCTCTACTAACAGCAATGCAATGATCCAGGACAATCCAGAGGAACTTATAAGAAAGAACGCCCTCCATATCTAGAGAAAGAACTGTGGGAACAAAAACATAGAAGAAAAACATAGGATCGATCACATAGTTTGATATGGATATGATTGGGGTTTTTATGTTAAACGATCACTCTACTGCAAATATGAATAACTTGGAAACAGGTTTTGAACAATGATACATGTATAACACAGTGGAATTGCTTGTCAGCTCTGGGAGGCAGGGAGAGAAGTGAAGGGGGATCATGACTCATGTAATCATGGAAATTTTTTCTAAATTAATTAATTAATTTTAAAAATAAACTAAAAAAGTAGATGACATGCTTTTACTAATTTGACATTTTTCTTAAATATGTTTTGGAAAAGTACTTTGGAGGGGGTCTGGGATTTTTGACGCAACGTGTCTATCAAAGTATAGACATACCACTTTTTTAAGAATAAAACTAAATCTGGCCTCAGACACTTCCTAGCTGTGTGACCCCTCACTACTCTTCTACCTTGGAACCAGTTCACAGTATTGATTCTAAGACAAAAGGTAAGTTTTTTTTTATTATTATTATTATAAATGTGGAATCAGAAAGGTTCTTACAAGCCATCTAGTCCAACCCCACTATTTTACAGATGAGAAAACTGAAGCCTAGGAAGCCTAAGTTATTTGCCTGTGATCATAAAGCTGGTAAGCATCAGAGGGGAAATTTGAACTCAGGTCCTTTGACCCCTGAGTAAATATCCTTTCCACTGCATCCCATTGCATGAGAAGATAGTACAATGTAATAAGCTTGACTGTGAAAGAGATAAGAGGACATTTGATGGTGATTCCATGCCTCAAAGAGCTCATGCTCTAATGCAAAGACAAGACTGACACATGAAGTCAACCAGACAAGAGATGTCCAAGTGAGGTAGCACAGCAGATAGAGCACCAGACCTGGAGTGGAGAGACCCTAGATTCAAATCTGGCCTCAGATACTTCCTAGCTGTGTGATTCTGGGAAGGTCACAACCTCAATTGCCTAACCCTTATCACTCTATTGCCTTAAAATAAATACTTGGTACAAGACAGAAAGTAAGGATTTAAAAAACAAACAAGAGTTATCCAAAGTCAATGAAGGATAAGGAATAGAAAATAGAAAGTAGAGGGTTGATCAAAGAGTCTCCTGACCAACTTGATGAACCTACAGAGAGGTCAGCTTCCATTGACTACATATTCTAATGAAGGGTATGGACCAGTGGTTTGTTAAATTTTTAGTGTGGGCACTCACTCCTCGAAGGCAACAAATAATACAAATGAGGGCTTGAGTTCTTATTTTGTTGATTGTCTAGCTTTAAGAACAGTGCTTAAAAAATGTTATCAATGAGAATTAAATTTCATAATGGTGGTTTAACATTTCTACCACATTCCTTGTGTGGACGCAGAGAAATAACACAAGCCAAGACTGTGATCTACTGTCATTTTTATAGGACTTATACAGAGAGTGTCTGTGTCCTCCAACAGTCCCCAGCTAGCCAATTCATCCCCAAATATTAAGATTCATCCTACATGAGGGCCTAAGAATTCTTCCCATTTCCTACACAGGGAAATGTAATAAAGATCCCAAACAAGGGTTCCCCTTCAAGAAGCAACCTGGACTGGTGGAAAGAGTGGTGGGTTTAGAGCCAGAGAACCTGAGTTCAAATACCATCTCTGCTACATGCACTTCTGTGTCCTTGGGAAAATCACTACACTTTTTAAAGACTCTTTCCTCACTTGTAAAATGAAGGGGTTGGTCTCGATAGCCTCTAAGGTCCTTCTCTGATCCCGGGGGTTCCCTCTAGGACCAAGAAGGCTGCCTGAACTGCACACACACTTAGAAGAGAAATGCTATTGGACATGGTCTGAAAACCATTAAAGCTCAGAAGAATCATTGAAGGTCTGGTGTAGGACTTGGGACTTGACCACATTGTGCTTTTAATGCCTTTTGAAGGTGAACAGAAGGCAACCCTGCACCACCAAAGTCCACTATCTCTGGTTGAAACTTGGTACAGGCCATCTACCCCAGCCCCTAGCTTTGATTTCACAAAGGCTACTGATCTTGGGAGATGATCTTTGCTCAGCAGCTAGGTTATTGATTCTCAACTGAGGAACCTGAGTCATCATTACAAAGCAACAGAAGCATTTTCCCTCCCTGAGTTGGAATGCCCTCTGTTGGAAATACCAGCTGCTCCAGTAGGTTCTGCCACCTTCAGATAAGGTGTGTAATGGAGTACAAGGTTCTGCTCAATCTCTGCCTCTTCATCACCATCTCCTCTTCCCCAGAATTCTAGGATCCTAACAGATGCTAGTGCTCCAAAGGACCTTAGAGATTTCCCAGTCAACACTCTCATTTTACAGATAAGAAAACTGAGACCCAGAGAAGGGAAGGGACTTGGGCAAGGTCATACAACTAGTGGATTCAACACCAGGTTCTCAGATTCCAACCCTAAGAGCTAAGCTAGCGATTACATTAGGATGGCCCTGAAAATTCTAAAGGTCCTTCCCAGTAGCATTATTGGAGTAACTCCAGGATGGCAGGAGCTATAGATATTGTCACATAGTAGTCACTTAATCCTTTCCCTTCTCTGTCCTATATAGGGAAATATAATCAAGGTCCCAAAAATGGATAGCCTTCAACAAGTAGGATGGTTAGGGTGGCTAAGTGGTTCAGTGGATAGAAAGCCAGTCCCATTGATATATGTCAACAAACATGAATTCAGCTTTGACTATATGCAGATGCCTAGAATATTTTCTTTCTTATCTCTGCTGCTCTAGATTCTTTCAAGACTTAGCCAAAGCCGGGGCAGCTAGGTGACTCAATGGATTGAGAGACAGGATGAGAGACTGGAGGTCCTGGATTCAAAGTTGACCTCAGATACTTCCTAGCTATGTGACCTTGGGCAAGTCACTTGATCCCCACTGCCTAATCCTTAATACTCTTCTGCCTTGGAATCAATACACAGTATCGATTTTAAGATGGAAGGTAAGAGTATATAGAAAATGGGGGAGTGGATTTGATGGCCCCTGAGGTTCCCTCTAGTTAGATTCCTTTGATACGGAAAATAAGGAGATTGGAGTCCCGCTTTATAGTCCTTTCCAGCCCTAAATCCCACGTTGCTATGATCCTATAAGATTAGTGGGTATTAAAGCTTAGGAGCATCGCAAGGGAAGAGAAGAGACTCTGAGATATAATCAGAAGGTCAGAAAGCACTGAAAAGGAGTGGATAACTGTCAAAAAGAATACAGAGGCAAACTGTGGACAGAAAGTAGACAGCTGTCAAAGGGAATACTGAAAAAAAAACTGCATCCCACACTTGTGTACTCAAAGGGATCTCAAGCATTCATTCCCTCTTGGATGGAGGAGATATCATACTGGAACATCTGTTGGGTTTCATAAATGTCAGAGGGAGATCTGGCAGGGTTCAGAGAACCAAATGATTGCCTTTCATTTTGTTCCTCCCACTCTCCTCAGGAAATTTGACCTTGACAGCTTCTCCAGAGTTGTAGATCATTTTGTTAGTGAGCTAATCAGGCATTGCCCATTTTTCTTGGGGAAGAGGGTTGTGGAGGGGCATGGCAATTCTGTCTTGCAATCTGGCATCCTAAGATCAAAGCTCACTTGTTTTCGTGACCCTGCTCTGGGTTCTAAACCTATGTTGGAGCTGTTAGATTATTTCCTCTGGAGTCAGAAGAATCTGAGCTCACAAGGAATGTGAGTATTAAAAAAAAAAAAAAGCACTGGGGTCAACTAAGTGGTTCAGTGGATTGAGGGCCAGGCCTAGAGACCAGAGATCCTGGGTTCAAATCCAGCCCAGATGCTTCCTAGCTGTGTGACCCTGGACAAGACATTTGATCCCCATTGTTTGATCCTTAACACTTTTCTGCCTTGAAATCAATACTCAGTAACGGTTCTAAGACAAAAGTAAGAGGTTTTTTAAAATGAGAGAGTAGAGTAGCCCTAATAATAATTGACATTCCTCTCATCTCTCATTGGAGTCCCTTAACAACCCAGTGAGGTAGGTGCTATAGGTGTTATTTATTCCCTTCTTACAGAGGAGGCAGCTGAGACTTAAGTGACCTTTTTGCTATGGTAACACGACCAGTAGTGGGACTAGGGTTTGAACCAGATCTTTCCCGAGATTCCACCACTAACTTTAGACAAGAGCTTAAGTCAATTCTAGTTCTCAACATGTAGAACTGTGAAATGGGTCATGTAATATTCCTTAAGAAAACCAACTGTCTTTATTGATCTCAATGCAAAGCCCTGTGCATGGAAGGCACCGTGGAGGAGAGAGATGAATAGCACAAAGGTTCCTACTGGCTAAAAACTTAGAGAGTAACAATGAGGCTCAGATAAAAACATAAATGATTATAATGCTAATAATTATTGAATCCTCCATAGGGAGGATACCTGATGTAACAGAAAAAGCACAGGACATGTGAATTCAGGACAAATCACTTACTTCTGTGCCTCAGTTTCCTTTTTTGCAAAATGGAAAAAAATATCTGCTGTGCTCACCTTATTTGGTTGTGCGGTTCAAATGACTTGATGGATGTAAAGTACTGGCTATGTAAAAGTACTTGTCAATTTGCAAGAATCCAAAGCAGATCATTCCAAGATCTGAGCTCTTAGCCCTGCTCCTTGCTCAGCCTCTCCTCCTCTCAGAGCTCTAATATGGCCTTCCCATTTAAGGGGCATTGGAAAGCATTTTCACGTTCATTATCTTCCTTGATTCTCACAAGCCTGGGAAATAGTTTGGAGAGCTGTTATTGTCTCCATCTGGAAAATAAGGAACGTGTGGCCCTGAGAGGGCGAAGTGATTTGCCTAATGGCACACACTGAGTTAAGAGCAGACTCCAGACTCAAAATAATAATGATGACGATGACGATGACAGCGGCGAGTAGTAGGAGATGTCAGACGGGCAGAGAGAAATAAGCAGCACCGGAAGAACACGTTACACCATAACCACAACATGGGAAAGCTCTGCTTTGGGGTTGAATGGAGAATGGGCCAGATGGGGCCAGGTGGGTGGCCACCATCTCTGCACATCTATGTGTCTCTGATCAATGCAATGCTCGGTCTTCACCCCAGAGCACTGATGGTGAGACCTAGCTCCAGAGTCCCATGTCAGAGTTCTTTCTGTCACTTAATCCCAAATCTGACCAGTTCAGGAAAAAATCCTAATACCTCCCAGAAGTTAGCTTAACAGCTGGGAAGGAGAGCTGGGATTAGAAGCAAATTCTCTAGTTTACTATTTACTAACGGTGTGACACTGAACATGGAAAGTGTCATTAGTTCAACCTTGCTGGACTTCAATTTCTTCCTCTTTAAATAGAGAGAATATTTTAATCAAATTGCATTTATTAGGGGGCAGCTGGGTAGCTCAGTGGATTGAGAGCCATGCCTAGAGACTGGAGGTCCTAGGTTCAAATCCGGCCTCAGACACTTCCCAGTTGTGTGACTCTGGGCAAGTCACTTGACCCCCATTGCCTACCCTTACCACTCTTCCACCAAGTTGCCAATACACGGAAATTAAAGGTTTAAAAAAATAAATCGCATTTATTGCCATTTGACAGGCACTGCCCTAAGCTTATCTCCCTGTGTTGCTTGGGAGGAAAGCCCTTTATGACACTTTCTAATGGTACACAGGTGATCTCAAGAGTCTTAATACGGTTTGTTTTGGAGTTACTTCCTTGAAGGCGCTGAGACTTTGGGGACACCTTGGAGAAATGCCATGAGGTCTTGGGATTTAGGACAATGTGCTCCTTCTAGGGTGGGAAGCAGAGGAAGAGGGGATAGAGCGAAGTGGCGGCAGCCTCCTAAGAATTATGCAGATTCAGAACTAGAAGCTCATTTAGTTCAAGACCTTCATTTTGTAAGAGAGCCCCAGAGGGGGAAGTAACTAGTCCAAAGTCACCGTCAAGTGAATTCAGGGCTTGCTGAGAAGCCTGTGGTTGAGCTGAGCCTCAAACCCTAGACTTCTGCCTGCAAGTTCGAAGCTTTTTTTTTTTCCTCAATAGTCTTCCTTTCCCTTTCCCTCTCCCTCCCTTCCCTTCTCCTCCTCCGGGATGCCTACAGGCTATCCCCTCAAGAGAGGTCGAGGGGGAAAAAAAGACAGGAAAGCTCTCCGTTTCCCCCCTGAGTTCTAAGGCGCCCTTTTACTAAGGTTAAGATTTAACTACCTATAAAAGGAGCCTGGAATTCTGGCAAGCACTGCAGCAGTGTTTATAAATAGACTCCACCCCCAGCCACCCACCTCCCCTTTGCCAGCCCAACCACAACTCCCCGGGCGGCCGGTGAAAAGGCACTTCGGGGCTTCTCTGGAGTGAGGACCCCGACTGTGACAGTGGCAGTGATCCCTGGGAGCCCCGGAACCCCTGATCTCGGCGCCTGCCCCACAGAAGACGTCACCCTCCAGCCCTCCAGGTGAGTGCAGACGCTGCCTCCGCCCCACTCCCCTGACCCAAACCCATCTCTCGGAATCACTGGGAGAAGCGCCTTGTGGGAAGGTGGAAGAGGCGCTGGAGAGAGAGAGTGTCCCCTTTTCATAGTTTTCTTCCCTCTTCCCAGATTCCCAACGCTGTCGCTTTTCTCCTGTCCATTGCCAATATAAAGAAACAAGTGCTTGGCTTTCTTGTAATGGAAATAGATTGGATTTGGAGTTAGAGAACCAAAGAGACTCCTTCTTGAGCCTCAGTGTTCTCATCCGTAAAATGAAGTCTTCTCTGACTTCTGAAAGTCGTCTTCAAGGTTCAGTTCAGCTGCCTCCAACTGGAAGGCTCCACTCATCCTTCCCTCTTTGATCCCAATTCCTATTCAAACCCCCATAAAATGGACCCTTTTCCTATGCTCCCACTTTTCTCATCTTCACTCCCATGCCTCTGGGCTGGGGTTTGCATTATGTCTGTGTAGGTATGTGAGCCACCCTTATAAACCTAGAACCTCCTCACAGGCAAGGACTCAGTTTTTCATATTTTCATTCCCAAATCCCTGATTATGTGAGGTCATCCATCATTATTCTTATTTTGTTTGGTGTGGATCTAAGATTTATTGGTTGAAAGTATTGGTTTTTGAAGTGTGATCCAAAGACCTTTGGGGTTCCAAAGACTGTCCCAAGATGTCTGCGAGGTAAATTTTTCTTAATTTTCTTTTCTTAGAAAAACTATTTTCTTAATTAAAAATTTTTTAAATTTTCTTTTCTTGAGAAAATTTCTATTTTTTAATAATGTTAAAATGTTTTCATTTCCAATATCAGCAATTTTCAAGAGTATAAAAGGGGGAAAGCTGCAATAACCACTCATGTAAGAGAATTTATGATAAGGAAAGTCCAGCCAATACCAGCAAGCATCTTATACTTTTAGTTGCCTGGGGCACAGAAGGGTTAAATGATTTGCCACTGGATCACACAACCTATATGGGACTGAGACAGGATTTGAATACAGGACTTGTTGACTTTATCTATGCACTACAAGTATTATAATATTATACACTCGAATCAAAATTTATGGTTTACATAAGACTCTTTCCTCAGGCAAACCTTGAGACAGGTTGTTTTAAGTGTTTTGATCTATTTTATAGATAAGGAAACAGATTGAGAGACAGGAAGTGATTTGCTCACACTCAGTGGGAAAGATTTGAACTTAAGTCTAATGGCTTTTCCAATATGCGCTACTGTCTCTGAGCTGAAAGGGACCTTGGAAGTCATCCAATCCAGGCTCCTTGTTTTATAGAGGAGGAAACTGAGACCCAGAAGGGTTAAATGGTGAGTCCAAGGGCATAAGGTGTAAGATGGGATTTGAACCCAGTGCTTTGACTACACATCCAACCCAATACCAAAAGGCAAGGCTTAAACCCTAATCTCCAAGATAAGCATTTCTTCTTTTCTCACTCTATTCTGACACCTTTGGAATCTGGTCCAAGTCTTGGCTTTTTAAGATAAGGAATCTCAGGTTCAGAGAGACCAACCAAAGGTTACACAATGTGATATGCAGAAATGGGCAGCCATTTTATGTAGGTACAAAATAGCAGTTAACAATAAGTTAGTGGCATACTAGTATGACTGGTATGCCTCCTGCCTCCCAGGCCAGTGCTTTTTTCACAGCTTCACAATACTTCTGGAAAGTTTGTTCCAAAAAAGCTGTTCAGAAGAAGTATCTTTGAAAGAGAATAAAACAGCCCTGTGTTTTCCTGACCCTGCGTAGTTCCACTTGGAAAGGAGCCATGTCCGGAACATTGTTTAGGGAAATCCCTTTTTTCCTGATTGGCTGAATGCCTGGAAGGTCTTGGGTCAGGGTCTTTTCTGATTGGAAGAAAGAAATAGTACCACAGGAAGGGAATGTCTACAGTAGGGGTTATTAACCTTTTCTGTGTTACAGATACCTTCAGCAGTCAGGGGAAGCCTTTGGACACTTCTCAGGAAAAAAGAAAGTCTTTTAAAGCATAAAATAAAATATAAAGTGTTCCCCAAATCTCAGTACAATTGTGACACCCTGCTTGAAGGATAAATCACAAAGGAAACCTATAGAACACTATAAATCTATAATTTATGAAACTGTAAAAACCATGTTGAAATACAGCTATCAAAATAGTTTTTTTAAGAATCTACAAGTTCATGAATCCCAGGTTAAGAACTCCTGAATGAGTTTCCAGTTTCCCTAGATAAGGAAGACCCAGACAGTAAACAGGGAAGAAGTAGTGGAAGAATTTATATGCTAAGGACTCAGAATTGAATTTCAACCTTAGGCAATAAATATCATTGAATTTGACTTGATTTCATTTCATCTTCAAAACATCCCAGTGAGGAATGTTGTTCAGAACAATTATTGCTTTCTAGCTGCGTGAACTTGGGCAAGTCACTTAATTCCAAATGTCTAGCCCTTACCACTGGATACTTCATATCAATTCTAAGACAGAAGATGAATTGGCAAAGGGAATTTCTTCATCTGGGAGTTCCCTATGCCAACAAAGTCCTAAAACTGGTCCCTATCTCTGCTTTGTATTTTTCCTAAATCTCTTCTCTGGCTGTGTGTGTGTCTGTGTGCACGTGTGCATGCGTGTGTGTGTGTGTGTGTGTGTGTGTGTGAATTAGAATCTTCCTTTAATGTGATAATCCAATGTATTTTTCCTTTTAGTATTTTCCTAGTATTTGTGGGATGGATTCTGTTGGCATTTGTCATCATTTTGTCCCTTGTTTCTTTTCTACTGAACATTTTAAAAACAAATCCAGTTCTCTGACTTGGTAACTATCTATTAGACAGGGCTGTTCTTTCCCTTTGTTAATTCAATGTTTTTTCCTCACCTTAAATAACCTGAAAGACAAATTGCCCTAGACTTAAGGTGACTGACTTAAGAAGGTAAGGTTCTTCCTTTTGTTTTTTAATAATTATTATTCTTGTTTTTACAGAGGGAGAAATTGAGGTTCAGACCGAGGTGATAGGAATTGCCCAAAGTCACAAACTAGTAAGTATCCAAAATTGAACCCAGGTATCACTCCAAATTCGATGCTTTCCTCCCCCACACCTCCCCAACATCAGAAACTGCCTTTTTAATAGGCTAGTTGCTTAACCTTAAACTCCACATTTCACTTTCTTCCTCATTAAAAGAGAGGTGGAGGGAGTGGACTAAAGGTCCCCCTAAAATCTCAGCAAGCCTTTCCTGATTCCCCCTTAATTCTGGTCCTCTCTCCCTCTCTCTCCCTTTCCCCCCACCCCTCCCTCCCTCCCTCCCTCCCTCTCTCTCTCTCTCTCTCTCTCTCTCTTTCTCTGTCTCCCCTCCCTCCCCTTCTCCCCTTCCTTCTCTCTCCCCCTCTTTCTCTTTCCCTCTCTTTTCCAGCTTATCTTGTATATAACTTGTTTGTTAATAATTGTTTGCATATTATCTCCTCCATTACACATAATTTCAGTAATTGCCACACTGTCAGACACCTTTAGGCTAGGAGCTCTTTGAGGGCAAGGACTTTTACTTTTCTTTTCTCCAGTACTTAGCACCATGCCTGTGTAAGGGTTAAATTAAGGAGTTTGACAAAGTGAGGAGAACAGTTTAACAGAAACTTTGTTTAATCTAAGAAAGAAGTACAGATAGAAAAATAGAAAAGAGGAAAGAGAAATTATTAATCTTATACCCTATAACTAAACCTAAAATTCCTAATACTACCTAAAATTTCCTAATACTATCTCTTAACTGTCTTCTCAGGACAGTTTCTTCTGCCTGGCACACCAGGCCTAATCTATTCTACTCTACTACTTAACTTCCTAAAATAACAGAGAGCCACCACTTACTCACTCCTTCAATCAGTTTTCTATAGCAGCCCAACTGTCAGTAGCCAACTGCCAGCAGATCCTTGCCTCAGAGACAGATCTTCTGCTCTCTAGAGATCTCAGAGACAAAAGATCTTCTTCCTTCAGCTACTGCTTCCTTTATCTCCTCACTGACCAATTGACCCCCCCTGACTTCCTGTCAGAGGGCAGGCTTCTTCCTCTCCTCAGTTCTAGTCTCCCTAGTAATGGGATCTTCAGCTCTGGCTCACTGACTCCTGTCAGTTCTAATCTGCTTGGAAACCCTGCTGTATTGTCTCTCATGCTAAACAGAGGGAGAAATTAAGAAAATTCCTTTAACATATCCCCTGTGAGATCCTTTGGGAGACTAGTCCCCCAATGGATCTTTCAAACATAACTATTTTATACTCATATTCCTAGTCAAAGTTGCCTATACTATTAATTCTTTCTAATAGAAAACTATACTAATATGAGAAACAGGGAGAAGTAAAGAGAGAAAGAAAGCAAAACAAATCTTGGTTTGCAAGTCTCAAATTACAAACAATTACAAAAAATTATAGTTACAAAATTACATATAATTACAGTTACAAATAAAACAATCCTGACTATATTTATACAGAAATAAGAACCTGAAGATATTCATCCAAATTCAACAAATACCACATAAAAATTTATAATTATTATTATGTACAAAAAATATACAAAAATATTGTATAAATACAATATCCCCCTGAGGCAGGTGTTGACCAACATTATAACATTTTGTAACACTTTACCATTTACCTATCATTCAGTTATTTTAACTTTTTCTATAATCCTAAAAAAGTATATTTATTTCTTTTTTTTTTTTTATTTATTTTAAACCCTTAACTTCTGTGTATTGACTTATAGGTGGGAGAGTGGTAAGGGTAGGCAATGGGGGTCAAGTGACTTGCCCAGGGTCACACAGCTGGGAAGTGTCTGAGGCCAGATTTGAACTTAGGACCTCCCATCTCTAGGCCTGGCTCTCACTCCACTGAGCTACCCAGCTGCCAATATATTTATTTCTAAACAGAAATTCGATAATATAATATAAATTATGTACTTAATTTGATAATATAATATAAATTATTACTCATTGGATTTCAAAATCAGACCTTTTATTGAAAAAAATATAAGTTCAAGAGTTCGATGTCATTGAAAATAGTGCCCAGTTGTCTCTGTAGTCTTATCCTTGATGCATGCAATCAATCATTTCTGATAGAAGCTACTCTTTTCACATGAGAGCAATGGATCCACAATATCTTTTCTCCAATTTTTATTTTGGTTTGTTATTTGTATTTGGGTTGTTAACAGTACTTGGAATGGACCTTCCCAGGTTGGCTGAGTTGCTCCTCTGTGCTGGAAATACTTTAAATATACTGTGTCTCCTGGATTTAAACCATGAAGAGAAAAGTCTATAGGTCCAACTTGCACCACAGCTCCAGATTCCTGAATTTCTTGTATTTTAATTTGCAGATCTTGTACATATGAGGCAATAGTAGTATCTCCTCCTAGCAAGGATGTATACACAGCCTTAAATGGTTTAGCATGAATTGGTGGATGACCAAACAGTATCTCAAATGGTGATATGTGTAGATCTCCCCTGGGCCTGCTTCAAATGTAGAATAGCACTAGAGGGAGAGCTTCAGGTCATTTCAAATGAGCCTCAGTGCATAATTTTCCAATCATTGTTTTAAGTTATCTGTTCATTCTTTCAACTTGCCCTGAACTCTAGGGATGGGGTGGTACATGAAACTTTAGAGTAATCCCTAAACATGAGTAAATTTGTGGTAAAACTGAATCATTAAAATGAGTTCCCCTGTCTGAATCAATCCATGCTGGCAGGCCAAATTGAGGTATGATTACTCTTAAAAGCACTTTGGCAATAAACAAAGTGCTGTTGCTCTAACAGTTGGAAACACTTCTGGTCATCTGGTTAGCTGGTCTACTATGACTAAGCAAAATTTGTAATGTCCAGGCTTTGGCATTTTAATGAAATTTATTTACAGATGTTCAAAAGGTGTGTAAGCCAAAGGATGTCCACCAAAAGCTTTTCCATGAAAGGTTATATGCTTGGCAGGTGGGACAGGCTGCACACACTTTAGAGGTGATATTAGTTATGCCAGGGGCTATCCATACTTTTTTCACAGAGTCTACAATGCCTTGGGTTCCAAAATGACCATTTTTATGGATAGATTGACAGTTTTGATGATAAAAACTTCTAAGGAGTAGGGGTTTACCTTCAGATGCCACCCATATTCCATTAATCTGTTTTGCCTTGAAGTTTTGTTTTTTTTTTATTTCTTTTTCATTATGGATAAATGAGTCATTGATAGTTGCCAATTTTAAGAATAATTTAGGGCCTTCTATAGCAGTGAGTTTTGCAGCAGCATCTGCTCAGTGGTTTCCTCTAGAGACAGAGTCAGTTCCACCTATATGGGCAGAGTAATGTATAGCAGCCCCAGGGTTTCAGGTAGTTGGAGAGCAGAAAGAACCTCATTGATGATTTTAGCATTTGTGATACTTTTGCCAACTGATGTTAAAAATTCCTTTTGAGGCCAAAGGATGCCAACAGCGTGACATATTCCAAAGGCATATCTGAAGTCAGTGTAGATTGTTGCTTTTTTGTCTCTTGTGATTACACAAGCATGTTTCAAAGCTATTAATTCTGCACTTTGAGCTCTTATATTTGATGACAGTGAAGCTGACCACAGAGTGGCAAATTCTGTGACTACAGATGTTCCAGTGTAACGTATACCATCTGTCATAATGGAAGAACCATCCATAAACAAAACTAAATCTGAATTTTCCAAAGGAGTGTCCAGGAGAATATCACAAGGTTTTTCGGCCATGGACACTAATGATTCACAACTATACAATGGTTCTCCTGTGATTAGTAAATCTGGAAGCAAGGTGACAGGATTGAGTGTTGTGCGGTATTTTAAAGTGATGTTTTCATTGCCTAATAAAGTTATTTCATACCTTATAAGTCTTTGGTCAGAGAATGCCTGTGTTCTATGCCTTAGCAACAATGCTTCAACTTTATGAGGACACATTATCCTTAGTGAACATCCCAATACTAAATCCACAGATTTTGTTACTAGCAAAGCTGTTGCAGCTACTCCTCTAAGACATGGTGGTGTTCCTGAAGCTTTTGGGTCTAGTTGAACCAAATAATATGCAATTGGACATTGAACAGGTCCTGAAACTTGGGTTAAAACACCTGAAGCTGCTTCTCTCTGTTCATGTACATGTAAGAGTGAATGGTTTGTTGTAATCTTGGATGCCTAGAGCAAGGGTAGGCAGGATAACCTGTTTTAATTTAGTAATCTCCTTAATTCATCAAGGTCCATATTCAGCCAGTTAGGACAGCTGGTTTTGAAATAGTCCTTGACCACCCTACAACAAATTTTCACAAACTACCTTCTCAATTGTCTAACATCCCTTTCTCTGATCAAATCTAGGTCTATATATCTTCCTCCCAATTCTATAAGTCTGTCCATGAACTAGGAAGTATTTTCACCAAACTCTTGTCTGAGTTTGTCAAACTACATTCAGCTATCCATTCCATCAGAACATGCCCTCATGGCTTTCAGTACTGACTTCCTAGCCTGACACAATCTAGTGTAATCAGTTTCATTATTAAAATTCCATTTGGAGTCTTTTAGCTGCCAGTGAACTGCTCCTCTTCCCCAAGCCTCATTATTAAGTGAGATAACCTTATCTTTATCCCTTTTTGTTAACAACTCCTCTAACAAAGGTTCAAAATCAATCCAGGTTGGATCAAATTGTTGACATATGCTTTCTAGCTTTTTAATAACAACTATGTGATCATCCTCAAAAGAAGTGCTCTGCTTAAATCTCTCAATATCCTGAGGGGTAAATGGTTTTTGATGTCTTATGGTAACTAACTCTTCTTTAGGATTAAAGGTTGGTACTTCTCTTAAGGGGAATAGGCTTGTATCTTGATTATTTCTTCTTGTTTGCTTCTCTTGGGTTTCTGCTTGAGTTATCCTGAAACTGCTGGAGGAAGTAGGAACAGCAGGAGAGACAGGTTGATTAGAGTGAGAGATAGTTTCAGTAAGTTGAGAAATAATTTGGGCCATTTGAGAGATACAGTCTTCAAGGTATGCAACTGGAGACTCAATTAAGCTATATTTCTATTGTTTCTTCTTCTTAGAGAGAACTAGGTAAATTCCTATAAGAAAAAATACTCCCCAAAATGAAAGCAGCCTGAAAAAATCAGAAACTGGGAGCTGTGCCAGCTCATCAATGCTCTCAAGGAACTAGAGTTGTTTGAGATAGAATGGAGCCTCCTCCTTTACTACATGTGCCATAATTTCTAGCACCATATTGAATTGCCTATAAAAATTTAGGAACCGAAGATTAACAGGCTAATCAAACTCCTACCTGCTTGCCAACAATTGTAAAAGTTAAATTAAGGAGTTTGAGAAATTGAGGAGAGCATTTAAGGGAAATTTTGTTTAAGAAAGAAGTGTGGATAAAAAGATAGAAAAGAGGAAAGAGAGATTATTAATCTTATACCCTATAACTATACCTAAAATTCCTAGTACTACCTAAAATTTCCTAAAACTATCTCTTAACTGTCTTCTCAAGACCAACACCAGGCCTAATCTACTCTACTCTAACTATAATTATTCACTAACTACTCTAACTATAAAGAATTCACTAACTAATGTTAAGATTAAAAATTATAAAGACTGATATAATAAGAGAAATTAGTAGTTTAATTAAAACCATGGCCATGTTGGTAAAATATATATATGATCGCGCTTATCTTTTAAATTTACCGCCAGAGCCCATCCTATCCCTCTGGTACGCCAGCCAGCCACTCTGCAAAACCCAGAAAAAGGCTTTCTCTAGGCCCTCCTCCGAATTTAAATTGCCCCATACGTGGGGACGCTGGACGTCCCCACGCCTTAAACCGGAAACCCATAGGGATCACGGGAAATGTAGTCTCAAAGTCCCCACGTGTCCATAGGGAATCTGCTAGACACTTCCCTGAATTTAAAACAAACACTACCTAACTCCCTAAAATAATAGATAGCCACCAGTTTTCTGTAGCAGCCCATCTGTCAGTAGCCAACTGCCAGCAGATCCTTGCCTCAGAGCAGATCTCCTGCTCTCTAGAGATCCCAGAGGCAAAAGACCTTCTTCCCTCAGTGGCTGCTTCCTTTATCTCTTCACTAACCAACTTTCCCCCTCACTTTCTGTCAGAGGGCAGGCTACTTCCTCTCCTCACTCCTGGTCTCCCTGGTAACAACAGAATCTTTAGCTCTGGCTCACTAACTCCTGCCAGTTCTGATCTACTTAGAAACCTGCTGAATTGCTTCTCATTCTAGACAGAGGAAGAGATTAAGAAAATCCCTTTAACACCTGTAAGCACTTAACAATGGCTCCACTGCCAGCTCCAAATCCTGTAATGCTCAGTTTTCAGCCTAAGAGCCCCAGACACTACAGAGACCTCCTTTTTCTTGCCTCAGTGGTCCTTGCATTTTCTGAGACTCCAACCAAAAAAAGAATCCTGATTATTTTTTTTAAAACCCTGACCTTCCATTTTAGAATCAATACTAAGTATTGGTTCCAAGGCAGAAGAGCAGTAAGGGCTAGGTAATTGGAGTTAAGGGACTTGCCCAGAGTTACACAGCTAGGAAGTATCTGAAGTTAAATTCAAACTCAGGACCTTCCATCTCCAGGCCTGGCTCTCTATCCACCGAGCCTCTGAACTACTCCTTGATCATCTTTTAAACTTGCCTTCCCCTACCCTTTATCTGCTACTCCATTTGGGGAGAATAGGTGATAATAAGCCCATACACTTAGATCTCTTATTTATCATTTTCAAAGGGCTTTTATGCTCATCCTCTTGGAATAATCACAACAGTCCTGAGTTGGGCTGGGCAACCCAATGTGACCCACTAGATAGAGAGTGGGAAGAAATTAGTTCTAATGTACCATTTACTAACTATGCATTGCATCCCATCTCTGTATCTCTAGGTCCAATTACAAATCATCAATCAATCAACAAATATTTATTAAGCACCTACTGTGTGCCAGGCACTGTACTGTGGGCTAGGAAAACAAAGAAAAACAAAAACAGACTGTGTCCTCAAGGATCTTACATTTACTGGGGGAGACCAAATGTACATAAGTAGATACAGAGTTGATTTGTGAAAAGTGAATGGAAGGGAACCTTTAGACATTACAGCTCTAGTAACAGGGTGACTCTTGCAGAAAGCAATGTTGAATTTGAGCCTTAAAGGAAACTAAGTGTTCTAAGAGGCAGAGAAAGTTCATTCCAGATACAGGAGGACTCCAGTAAAAAAAAAGGAGGGGGGGAGGTCTGGGAGATGGGGCATTCTTTTTTATTAATTAAGTTAATTAATTAGTTTGTTACATTCAAATTTCCAGGTATCTCCTTCTGTCACCGAGTCCCCTCCCCACACTAGAGCAGGCATTATTTGACAAAAAGATCTTTTGACAAATGATGCCTCTCTAATGGAGAGATGGAGGCAGTTAACTGAGTATCTTAATATTTCAAATGTCACAAACATGTAAATAATTTTTAAAAGATATATTTATACATAAAATTATGTCTTGCTAGTTTCTGTTTATCAGTTTTCTCTGAAGGTAGACATGCACAAGTCATTCTTCAAGCAATATTTTTTTTTCTATCTGTATTATTTTCTTGGATCTGCTTGTTTCGACTTCATAATTTCATGTAGGTCTTTATCTGATTTTTAAAAATTAACCTGTTCATCATTTCTTATGGCACAGTAGTATTCCATCACAGTCATATAACACAATTTGTTTAGCCATTCTCCAGTTGATGGACATCTCCTCAATATCCAGTTCTCTGCCACCACAAAGGGAGCTGATGTAAATGTTTTAAGACATTTGATGTTCTTTTCCTTTTCCCTGATCACCTTAGGAATTCTCCTAATATTGGCATTTCTGGGCCAAAAAAGTAAATGCAACTTTATAACTAGATGGAGCATTCTGTATGAGAAACAGTAAGCAGGCAAGTATGTAGGAATTCTAAGCTGATAGAGGAGAGTAAAGTAGAAGATGCCTGGAAAGGTATAAGAAGGGGACAGGATGTGAAGAAGTTTTAATGCCAGAAGAAATTGGATATAGGAGGTAATAAAGAGTCTCAGGAGTCTATTAGTGGGAGAAGAAAAAATGACATGATCAGAGGAAAAAATGGTTATCTGTAAAGAGTCCTTCCATGCCTCAACTAGGAGGCTCAGTAGATAGAACACTGGGTTTGGAGTCAGGATCTTCCTGAGTTCAAACCTGGACTCAGACTCTAGCTGTGTGACCCTAAGCAAGTCATTTAACTTTGTTTGTCTCTGTTCCGTCATCTGTAAAAAGTGCTAGGAAAGAAAATTACAAACCACTCTGGTATATTTGCCAGGAAAATCCAAAATGGGGTCATGAAGAATCAGACATGACTGAACAACAAAAAAAAATCCCTAAGAGGATTTTCTAGTTCAAAAACCTACATGATCCCCATTTTACAGATGAAGGCTTAGAGGGGTTAAATGATATCATAGAACCCTAGAATAAGGGGCTCAGGTATCATGTAGTCCAGTGGTGTCAAACTCAAATAGAAATGGGGAACACTAAACAAACCATAACTAAGGATCCCTACAGGTCACGACTTGACTTAGAAATCCATATATTTACATCATCTATGTTCAAGTGTATTATTATTGTATTGAATATTTACCAATGGCATTTTAATATATGTAGCATACCTCTGATCGAGTCTGGGAGTTCTTCATCTTTCTTTGTGTCCTGGATCCTTTGGTTTTCTAGGGAAACTGATGGACTCTCTCCCCAAAAAAGGTTTTTAAATGCACAAAATAAAATTCAGAGACATAAGGAAAAGGCTGTGAAAATAAAAGTGTAAAATTTTCCCTTCTGAGTTAAATTTTACAGACTCCTCAAAATCAATCCATGAGTGAAGAACCTCTGAACTACTCTAATGCCTATGTTTTATAGATGAGGAAATCAAGATCCACAGAAGGGAAAACAAACACTCCACCAAGATCACAGATCCAGTTAGTGTCAAACATTCTTTAGACTCCTAGGCTTCTTGAACCTGGGCAGGAAAATTGATTCTCTTTGTCCAAGCTGGCATAGAACCTAATTTGAGAGAGAAAGAAGGATATGAAGTCCCCATGAAGGGCTCTCTTGGAGAGAGGGAGAGAGTAGAGACAGACTTTTGCTCTGGCACACTCTTTGAGCACTCACTCACTCACTCTGAGGCTGTGCTGCACAATAGGAAGGAAGCCCTGATCAGGTTAGAAAAATGTGTGACTTGAGTAGACAATCCATGTCAAAGCAAGTGAGCTTGAAAAGAAAAATCAAGGCAAAGAGTAAAATCCTCTATGATAATGGAAATGTCCCTAGGAAAGGAATATCTTAATATTGATTTTTTGTTGCTCAGTCATTTTTCAGTTGTATTTGATCTTTGTGACCCCCATGCCATTTATAAAGATTTCTAATTTACAAAATGCTTTCCTTACCACAATCCTTCGAAGTAAGTAGAGCCCATTTAACAGGTAAGGAAACTGCGTCCATAAAGGTAAAGCAACTTGCTTATGGTCATGAAAGTAGTATCAAGAACAGGATTCGAACCTACTATATCACACATTGCTGTTCAGTTGTTTCAGTCATATCCAACTCTTTGTGACTCCATTTGGGGTTTTCTTGGCAACAATAATAGAGTAGTTTGCCATTTCATTCTCCAGCTCATTTTATAGATGAGGAACTGAGACAGAGTTAAGTGACTTGCCCAGGGTCACACAGCAAGTAAGTGCCTGAGGCTAGATTTGAACTTGGGTCTTCCTGACTCTAGATCTGGCAGATCCAGAGAGTACTTGTCACCTGAAGATGACTCTCAAATCCACCCTTCATCTTTTGACATTGAGTTTTTCCATTTCTTTGTCATCTTTTTCAACTTGAGTACGAGGTTTCAGAGTTTTTAGATTCTGTACTTTCTGATTAGTAGTAACAAATATTTTTCAGATATTGATAGGTTGCATTTCTTCTTTTGAGAATCGTTTTAATATCCTTTAACCGTCTGTTGTTAGGAGATCTATATATCATGGGAAATAATTTAACATACACAGATATTTGTCAACAGAAAATGTCAATATCTATTATATCCTCAGCCACCTTTGAAAAACTTTGGCCTTGGGGCAATTTGATTTCCATCTTTATATTTCAAAAGTACTCAGTGTTTTTTGAAGACACCATGACCAACTTCATTCTTTCCCAGAATCCTTTGGTTTATATTCCTGCCCCATATAATCAACACTTAAGAAAAAAAAAAATCACACTTCTCTGATTGCTGTGTGCCAAGTTGATCAGGTCTCTGGCTATTTTTCAACACATACACATTTATTTACTTCTATGTATATTTATGTGTGTATGTATGCATATATATATGTGTGTGTGTGTACATATATCTATATGATATAACTTTAATTGGTAACCCTATAGCACCTCTTCAATTCAAATTGTTTGCATTCACATTTCAGTTTTTACAAAACAGCTTCTTAGACACCATTCTGCTGGCATAGAAGGGAACCCATCTGATCTATGTTGTGATAAGCGCAGTTCTTATGCTAATGAATAAACTGCATTCTAATCTCTTAACTTTGGAATACTATTAAATGTGGCTCATAGATGACCTTGAGTTTTTGCTCACTCCCAAATAGAATTCTGGTTTCTAAATTAAATATTCAAAATTCTTTTTATTAGACAGATAACTAGCCTTCCATCTTGGTTCCTTTTATGTTCAGAATAATTTTAAAAAGGAATTATGATGTGTATGTTAAGAAAATCTTTTCTACAGGTCTCATTTATTTCCAAATACACGTTTTGGAACAATTCATCTGTAATAGGGCCATTAATTCTACCAGAGTTCCAGAAAGCATTCTCTTACATTTCTGGAGTTTGACAAAAATTAAATGTCCATGTTTGTAAACTAAGGAACTTCCAGTATGGAGACTCGCTTCACTTATGCTGATCTGAAAGGAAACTAAAACTTAAAGTGTTCATTGCCTGAGACACTGAGAAGTCAGGTGATTTCTCTATAAATATAGAACTAGTGTGTATATCGCACAGGACCGCAAACCAGGTCTTCCGGACCCCAAGGCCATCCTTTTATCTATTATGCCATGTTATCTCTGATAGTTAAGTAAAAATATGCTTGAAAAATGCATTAATTTTTCCATAACACCTTCAAACCCCAAGGTACTACTATATCACTGAAAAGTGTACTATCCAATTAAATCTCTAATTATTCTTAAAGTTTTTAAGATACAGCAGTTTCTTCTTATAATGGATGTCATTATCCACTTTTTTTCTATAATACTCAGTATATTAACATCTAATTAGCTTCCACGTCAGCTACCTAAATTTAAGATAGCTCTGTACTGGCTCAATTAAATGTGAAAAAATGGGTATTTCACACCTCTTTCCTCTTTTCTCCACCTGGGAATCACAAGAGGCTCAAGGTGTTAGATTTAAATTAGCAAGGAAATGTAGTCCTTAGACCTATCTCTCACTGGCTTGGTCTAGAAATTAAAATGCATGGATTTTCTTAGTGGAAAAAAAATGTGATTCCTTAATAAGAATAAACACAATACATGGCACCTGCTTCTTTGCATGAAAGGCAATCAGGGTCTAAGGCATAAGATCCAGATTCTGTGGCTATCTTCCAAATGACCCCAGTAAGGATTTACATACTCAAACTTTGAAGCGGAGTTTTAGTTTTGCAAAATGTCTGGATGAGCCCCAAAGCATCCTTTGAATTTCTCCAAGAATAGCAGCCAGGTGCTGCCGAGTATTTGTATAAGAAATCTGCCTCAACAGGTATTTTCTGGCATGTTATGTCATCATCATTGCCCCTGTCTGTCTCAGTAAATGCCATGATCCACCTGTGTACATACCTGAAAAGTAAAAAAGCTTTGGTGTCTCCTGTCAGAGAGTTCTTTGCTTACTCCCTCTAAAGAAACTTGTTAATCTTTTCAACTCACGGGCTCCGTCCTTGCCAAACATGATTCTTTCTTCACCATGGCTTAGGAGTGCACAAATGAAACTGCTCCGTGGGCCATGATCTTCTTTAGAAACACTGGGCGATCCTTCAATTGCTTCTTTAGATGTCAGATTATTTTTAATCATATTTGAATCTCTTGAATGTAACCCTGGGGCTTCCAACATCTACAACTGTACCAGACAGAAACGACATGCCAATGCTCGGGGAAAGTCTTTACTATTGATTTTTTCCACCTAGTCCCTTTTCTAAATGATCCATTTTGTAATTATCTAATTAGAGTCCAGCCTGCACTGACTAACTACCAAGGAATATCTTTACTCCTAATTTTGGGCAGATTTTGAATTTACTGGCATTTCAGTATTCGCCAAGGCATTTCTGTTGCTGTCCGATCTTGACCTACCTCTGGATCCAGCTCAGCTCTATTGTATACACTCTTTTTTTTTTTTTTTTTAAATTAACTCTTACCTTCTGTCTTGGAACCAATACTAAAGTATCCGTTCAAGGAAGAAGAATGGTAAGGGCTAGGCAATTAAGGTTAAGTAATTTGTCCAGGATCACAGAGCAAGGAAGAGTCTGAGGCCAATTTTGAACTCAGGAAGATGAGCCTGGCACTCTATTCACTGAGCAGTAGAGATACAACTGGGTAAAATATTTTTTTTGCCTATACCCTATTTTTTTTCTCCATCTCTTTCTGCATTGACTTGTCCCCAACCTGAGCACCTCATACCTTCTTACCTTCCTGTGCCTCTTCTTTTCACAGAAAGGGGCAACTCATTCAAACAATCTGTCAATCAATCAATTTAATAAAGCTGCTACTGTGTGCCAGTCACTCTGATAAGCACAGGAGAGGCAATAATTTACACTCGAAAGAAGGATCATAGTGCAGTGGAAAGGAAGCTGGCTAGACATTCAGGGGGACCCAACTTAAGGAACACTTTACAAGTTATTTAAACTCTATGTGCTTCAGTTTCCTCATCTGTTGAATGGGGATAAGAATAGCTTCACTATTTACCATGAAGCGTTGGAATAAAATAAAATGGAAATGGGATCAATTTTTAGGTTACTCCTCTTAAGATAGTTAAAAGAATACCCAAGGAGGGGTCAATCTTTAACCAAGGGAAAGTACTTCCTTATTTTTTTTTAAAGCCTTACCGTCTATCTTAGAATCAATACTTGGTATTGATTCCAAGGTAGAAGAACAGTAAGGGCTAGGCAATGGGGATTAAGTGACTTGCCTAGGATCACACTGCTAGAAAGTATCTGAGGACACATTTGAACTTCCTATCTCCAAGCCTGGCTCTCTCCACCTAGTTGCTCCCAGAAAGTACTTTCTAATGGTGGAATTTGAGGCACCATGACTAACAGGTAGGGGAGATATTTAGGGATCTTCCTGACAGTCTTTAATCATTATGACACAATGGAAAGAACATTGACCCAGAATCATAGGGACAAGGACTGAACCTGTGATTTCATTAATAAAGAGAACTGCCAGGTGTGGATGCTCCCTTCTTCAATGCAACTTAGAGCTAATGCCTACTGATCAACTAGGAGCTGGGGATACAGAGATGGAAGGTAGCACAGTCCCTGCCCAAAAGAAGGTTACATTTACTGGAGGAAATGAACACAGATAATTATAACACAAAGAGGCATCGGGATGGCCTCTAAGCCAAGAAATCCAGGATTCAAGAACCGATTCATAGATGACACATACCTGTTGTTTGATTCTGGACAAGTCACCAGTGACCCCCTCATTGGGAGACAGAGGCTAACAGTTCTCTAAGATGGCCAATGTGAATTAGCAGAGAGAGTTTCTTCACCCCAAGAGTTCCTTTTCTTAATTAAATTACAGATGCGGTCCACATCCTGATACAAATAGGACAGACTATTACTGCACTATAAGCAGGCAGGAATGCGAGGTCTTTGAAAATTGTGAGAAGTCTGTTATGAACTGTTATGGACTAAAGTTAGTTCAACAAGGGGAACCATCTATCTCAGGACTATGATAACATCAATTATAAAATGGCTAAAATGAAGCTGGAAGTAGAGCAACTGTAAGAACCAATCTTGACCCCCAAAAAGAGGAAGAAGTACTTTTCTCCATTTGGTGGAGAGGGTGGGTGGCTGTGGGTATGGAATGTCGTATGCTATGTTATATATGGTGACCGTATCAGTTCCTTTTGCTTAACTGTTTTTCTGTTACAAGAGAAGACCTATTTGGTGGAGATGTGATAGCAATATTCTACAATGACTGTGATGTAAAAATAAAAGGCATAAAAAAGAAACAACATTTGTTTAAAAAAAAAATTGAACCGAATTACCATGTAGCCAACCCTCAGCAAGGTTTACGGGGAGATAAGGACAGAAGAGGTCCCAATCTTAATGGAGTTTGCAGTCTATTTAAGCCTACAGACCAGACACAGAAAGTCATTAAAGAAAAATCAAAGGTAGCCTGAAATTAAGTGTGGAGAGATCAATGAGCCTTAAAACAGTATGGAAGATTTCTTGCAGGAGGTAGGACTTGGTTGTAAATGCAAATCATCCTGTGACAAGCACCAGAGATGCTTGTCAAGGGATCTTGCCTCAAGCCTGTTTGGAACAGGAGCTGGTGAGTTTGAGAAGGAGTCCGCAGAAGAAAGTGCTGGATGCCTGAGGCACAGAATGGAATATCACAGCTGTCTGCCACAAGGAAGTTCCTTAAACTAACTCATCAGCTGCATCCCTCCATAGACTTCTCTACCCTTTTCCTCATCTCACATCCTTCAGAAACTTTCCTCAACTATCTCCTCCACGACCCCCTCTCACATGAAGAGGTGACCCTTCTTCTTGCCAAGGCAAACTTCTCTACACACACTAGTGATCCCATCCTATCCCATTTCTCTAGCAGCTTGCCCCTTCTATTATCTCTTCTTTCACACTAATCTTCAATCTCTTCCTATTTACTGGCTCCTTCCGAGTAGATATCCATCTCTCCCCTAGCCTTAAAAACCCCATAATTTTACAGCCGTCCCTGCTATCTATTCTTGTATATCTCCTCTCGCCTTCTCAGCTAAATTCCTTAAGAAAGGAGCTTAAAGCTACACTTGGGCTTTTAGGACTCCCTCCTTGACTTTTCTGCAGTCTTTGACCTGTTAATCCCCCTCTCCTGGATACTCTCTTCTCTCTAGGTTTTCCTATCTTTACTTTCTCCCAGTTCTCATTCCTCTCTGCCTACTTCTTATTCTCTTTTGCTGGATCATCTTCCATGAAATACTCATTCATGATGGCTTTTCCTCCTAGGTTGAGTCCTTGACCTCTTCTCTTTTCCCTCTATTCTCTCTCACTTTATAATCTCATCAGCTCCTATGGATTTAATTGTTATCTCAATTCCTTATCTTAGACATCTTGAAATCCCATTTCCCATAGACATCTCAAACTCAACATTTTCAAAAGAGAACTCGTTCTCTTCCCCCCCCAAATCCTCTCCTCTCCAATTCCCCATAATTACCATCTTCCCAATCACCCAAGATTACAACTCTGATATCCTATTCAACTCTTCACTTAAACTCACCACATATATCCATTCCGTTCTCAAATGTTGTGGTTTTTACCTTCCCAACATCTCTTGCCCACTCTTTCCACTTACACCATACTTGTACAAGTCCTCTTCATCTCTAACCTAGACCATTTCAGTAGCCTTCTAATTGGTCTCCCTGACATGACTCTCTCCCAACTCCAATCATCCTCCCCTCAGATGCTAAAGTGATTTTCCTAAAATGCAGTTCCGACCATTTCATTCCTCTACTCAATAAAGTCCAATGGCTCCCCATTACCTCAAGGATTAATCATTTCTTTTGTTTTTGTTTTAAATTTATTTATTTATTTTTAAAGATTTTTCCATGTTTACATGATTCATTTTCTTTCCCTCCCCTCTTCTCTACCCCCTCCCAGAGCCAACAATCAATTCCACTGGTCAACTAATTCTTTTGGCATCTCTTAGATTTTGGCACCTCTTAGATCATCTGACTCATTCTTATCTTTAACACCCTCTGATCTAGTTACATTGATCTACTTGCTATTCCTCACACAGGATATCACTTTTCCCTACTGCATGCATTTCTACTAACTGTCTCTTCTCACCCCTCACTCCATGCCTAGAAAGTTCTCCCTCCTAACCTTTGGCTCTTAATTTCCCTGATTTCCTTCAAGACCCAGCTCAGAACCCACCTTCTGCAGGAAGCCTAACTCTCTTTACCTCCATCCCCAAAGGGCCTTCCCTCTGAGCTTACTTTCTAGACTACATCTAATGTATATGTTTGTAGTTATCTCCATGGAATCTCCCCACTAGAATGGGAGCTTTTTGATGGCAGGGCCAGTGGTTTTGCTTTTCTTTCATACTTAGCACAGTGCTGGGTGTATAGTGAGTGCTTAATAAGGCAGTTTGGAAGATGGGATGGATTAAAGCACAGTAGAATGACTTTAATTTTAGTGATGTTGACTTAGGGATACCCATGGGACATCCAGATGGACACAATCCACAGGCAGTTGCCAGGACTGGGCTATGAAAAGACAGACATGCTATTTCACTACAAATCAAGTTGTGTGTTGGTTCAACTCTTTTGGAAAACATGTTGGAATTAATAAAGAAATATAATTAAATTATTCATGCCATTTAACACATAAATCCCCCAGCAAGAAAAGACTTTCCTATACAAAAATAGTCAGTTTGCCTTATGGGGTGCTCTGCAGGACTAGCACCTCTAGTGTGAGGGCTTCAAATTCAAGGCTGCCCATCACCTTGGTGTCCATGAGGCACTCAACTCTCGCCTATGCCTCCAAGAAGCTGCAACTTGTACAACAGCCCAGTAAAACTGTCTTAGCAGATGGGTCAAACCAGATTGAGGTTAACCAATGGGTCTCAGACCTGTCAGTGAATTAGAGAGACGTCTACCCCAAGCATGTGAAGACTCTCCCTGGTGGAATGGATGGATATGAACAATTTGTTACAATGGCCGTGAAGGCAGCTGAAGTAGGTCCTGCAGAGTATTTAGAGCTCAGTGAGCCATTAAAGATGCCAAGGCCATCCACTGTTAATCATCTTGACTTCTGTCTTACCACTGGACTTCAGTGACTGGAAAGTGACTGGAAAAGGCTGAAAACTGTGCAATTCTGCCTCATTCACAATTCCAATTCACAAGCATGTCTTCGGTCCTTTTTGAAAATAAAGGAAAGGGGGCAGCTGGGTAGCTCAGTGGATTGAGAGCCAGGCCTAGAGATGGGAGGTCCTAGGTTCAAATCCGGCCTCAGATACTTCCCAGCTGTGTGACCCTGGGCAAGTCACTTGACCCCCATTGCCTACCCTTACCACTCTTCTGCCTTGGAGCCTATATTTATATATATATATATGTATATATATATATATATAAACATTCATTTAAACACCTAACAATATATCTATATCTATATATATATATACATATATATATATATAGTTAGGTGTTTAAATGAATGTTTCCTTCCTTATTTCCTAAAAGCTGGAAAGAAAAAATGTGCCTAATAATGGAATGAATAAATAAATGAAGAATGACTAAACAAATTATGGAATATGAATGTGATTTCAGTATTGCTGAAGCATAAGGGACGATGGAGATGAAGAATTCAGAGAGCCTCAGCAAGTGATATAGAGTGGGCAACAATATACACCATGCCCACAATGCCAATGAAGTCCATGCTAAAAGGCAATAAATCCGGACCACATACAAATATGATGTGCCCTGCTTACTATTAAAAACAAACTAACAAATAAAAACCCAGCATTACAAAAGTGGAATGTGGCCTGTACTAGAAGTCTGGTTTCATTTTTTTAATGAGGAGCTCTGCTGGGAATATGAATTCTGGTTGTTTAGGTATTTATTGATAAGTATCTATTTTTTCAAAACAAAATGACTAAATAAAGCCTTCTGAGATTACCTCTAATTTACCCTGTATGTATCCCATTTGTATGTAGTTGTTTGTATCTAGTCTCCTCCATTAAGGGCAGGAACCATCCCCCCCTTTTTTTTTTAATGCTTAGCTTCCGTATTTGAATTAATACTGTGTTTTGGTTCCAAGGTAGAAGAGTGTTAAGGGCTAGGCAATGGGGTTAAGTGACTTGCCCAGGGTCACACAGCTGGGAAGTGTCTGAGGTTACATTTGAACCCAGGACCTCCTAACTCTGGGTCTGCCTCTCAAACCGTTGAGTCACCCAGCTGCCCCCAGGACCATTCTTTGCATTCCCAGCACTTACTCAGCAGAATGACTGGCTCATGTTGTTCAGTCATTTTTTCACTGGCATAGCTGAGCACTGAATCAGTACTTGTTGACTGAGTGATTGAATCATTCAGATGTCAGGGTCTGGTTACACATATAAATAAATATCTATTTACAAACACTCCCTGGCCCTAACTCTGTGTCTCGACCCTTCCAGGTCTATAGCCACCACCATGAGGATAGCCATCATCGGTCAGAGCCTGTTTGGCCAAGAAGTTTATTCCCGACTCCGGAAGGAAGGCCACCAGGTGGTGGGAGTATTCACCATTCCTGATAAGGATGGGAAAGCAGACCCACTGGGTAAGCCAAGAATGGGGCACTGCACACAGTGGGCTCTTAACCAGTGTTTGCTGTCTGGAAATGAGTTGTGGTATCTGAAGGGCTAACAGATCAGAATCATTTGAGAACCAGGCCTCAGTCAGCTGAGAAACGGGGCAGACCAGCCGTAACCAGGACTGGAAGATTTAAGAAATCGAGCAGGGGAGGGGAGGCGGCCAGGAAAATATTTAGCGGCATAAAACAGGAGGCAGTCTTGGTAAACAATACCGGCATCCCTTCTGCATCATGGGAGAGTTAGGCATGTAAATCCCATGAAAAAATTGTTGGCCCTCTCTGGATACTAGAAAAGAAATCTGAATTTTTTCTTTTTGTTTCATGGATGTTTATCGTCCCCACCCTGTCCCTTGCAGCTTTACAACCTGAGTCTCACTTCTCTTGTTGGCTGTCCTCTGAGGTATTTTTTTTTCCAATATAGGGCACTTTTATCAGCACTGAATATCTGTTCCGCTTCATAGCCTTTCTCTTCAATGAGTTTCTTCAGGGTTTCAGGAAACTCTCTAGCTGCCGCTTGATCAGCAGACGTTGCCTCTATTTTATGCATTTCTGAGTTTCTAAACTTTTTTATTTTATCTGCTGGACTTCATGTGTTGTCTGAGGCTTCTGCTAAACTCCCCAAAAATTCTCATTTAATTTCTTGTGCCCATTGGTGATATATCAAAACCACAATGGGGAAAGTTGAGATGTAGAAGGGATCGTTGTAATTACCAACAGAGAAGTCAAGAAACAGGGAAGAAGTAGCTATCCCAGCATTAGGATAGAGGGTGTCCTCGGTAAAGGGTGTCAAGCAGCAGATTCGGACAGGCAATTCATAATGGAAGGAAAAGCTGATAGATTATTTAGTTAGTAGAAGGATAATTCAGAAAACCCCAAGGAAGAAGACCAGGCTAGGGACAGTGGCTGAATATATCACCTACTGAGAAGAGGAATGTTGATCATGGACATATGATGGAGGAATGCTGTGTTCGGTACCTCCATCATGGGTGCTTAGCTGGTCCAGGGATGGCTACATCTGTCCCGAGCCACAGAGGGGCTTCCTGAGAAGAGAAGTAGAGGAAGAAAAGAAGAAGATAGAAGGGAAGAAAAAGGAAGGAAGGAAATCAAATGGTAGAGAAGGCCTTTATTCCTTGATGTCTTCCACAGCCCTGGAGGCAGAGAAGGACCACGTACCAGTGTTTAAGTTTCCTCGGTGGAGGTTGAAAGGGAAGGCCCTGCCAGAGGTGGTAGAACAATACAAGTCTTTGGGAGCCCAGTTGAATGTCCTGCCCTTCTGCAGTCAATTCATCCCCATGGAGGTCATCAATGCACCTGAACACGGCTCCATCATCTACCATCCATCACTCTTGCCCCGGCATCGTGGAGCTTCAGCCATCAATTGGTAAGATGGGCCTGCAAAGATATGCTGTACTTCTCCACTTCTGGGCCTTTGCTCATGCAGTTTTGTATATCTGAAATGCACTCCTTTTTGACCTGTTGAGTTTCTAATCCATCCTTTAAAGCCCAAAATTGCTGCCACCTCCTCCAAGGTTTCCCTGACTCCCTCCAATCAGTAGCAACCTTCTCCTTGGGATCTCCTATAATTGTTGGTCTTTTACCTTTCTATCTTTTTTTTTTAAACCCTTACCTTCCGTTTTAGAGTCAATACTGTGTATTGGCTCCAAGGCAGAAGAGTGGTAAGGGTACGCAATGGGGGTCAAGTGACTTGCCCAGGGTCACACAGCTGGGAAGTGCCTGAGGTCAGATTTGAAACCAGGATCTCCCATCTCTAGGCCTGGCTCTCAATCCACTAAGCTACCCAGCTGCCCCCAGTCTTTTACCTTTCTAATGTATCATCTATTAGGTTTTTTTTTTTAAACCCTTACCTTTCATCTTAGAATAAATACTTTGCATTAGTTCCAAGGCAGATCAATAGGGGCTAGACAATGGAGGTTACACTTACCCAGGGTCACACAGCTAGAAAGGATCTGAGGCCAGATTTGAACCCAGGACCTCCCATCTCTAGACCTGGCTCTCAACCCACTGAGCCATCCAACTATCCCTTTCAAATGTTATCTCATTAGATCTTTGTTTTGGTTTGAAAACTCTTACATTCTGTCTTAGAATCTATGTAGGCAATTGGGATGAAGTGACTTGCCCAGGGTCACATAGCTAGGAAGTATCTGAGGCTAAATTTGAACGTAGGGCTTCCAATCTTCAAGTCTACCTCTCTGGCCTTTTGAGAAGCCTAGCTGAGCCCTAGTTAATTTATTTCCCTATTAGACTACAAGCTCCATAAGGAAAAGGTTAATAACTTGTACATACTATGTATCTCCTCCAGAATCTACCTAGTAAATGCTAGACACTTAATAAATAAACGCTTGTTACAGTTTTTAATTACTGAAGATAGAGCCAACAACGAGGTAGTTTGGAAGGGCAGTAAACTGGAAGTGAGAGAACCCGGGTTCAAATCTCAGCCCTGCTACTTACTAGCTCTACAGGATATCTTCCAAAGAATTAAAAAAATCTCGGAGTTGAAAGTGACCACCTAGTCTAATTTGTACTCGAACCAAAATCCCTCCTCTAGTTAAACTGACAAAAACCGGCCTCTGTTTGAGGACTTTCCATGAGTGGCAACTGACTGCTTCTCCAGGCAGCCCATTCCACTTTGGGATCGCTCCATTTGGCAGGATCTCCAATGGATGGAGGGTCTCCTCAATGTGGTTATTCCCTCCAATGATGCAGATGGCAACCCAGCCATGCCTGCCTGTACTAAATCACCTATCTCTCTGTAAGTTCCACCCATCGGTCAATCGACACAATTTTATTAAGTGCCCACGTTGTACCAAGTATCCATTGCTCCAGGTTTTACCTTTAGGGGCCCAGCAGAATGAGTGTGATCTCTCTTCTAAATGACCACTCTTCATGGAAGAACTTTATGGAAGTTCTCGAGTTCCCCCCACCAAAGGTTAGCCATCCCTAATCCTTTTAGCCAAGCTCTTGGTGTGGATAGCATACTCTCTAGCCCTCAGCATACTAGTTGCCCTCTTTTAGGCACTATTTTCTTATTATTAAAATCAGGATAATAACATTGTCCAACTTGACCAGAGTGATATGAAGAAATATTTTTTAAAGCTTAAAATGAGCTGTTGTTCTTCCTCACCCCAGGACCCTGATCCATGGGGATAAGAAAGGAGGCTTTACTGTCTTCTGGGCAGATGACGGCTTGGACACAGGAGACATCCTACTCCAGAAAGAGTGTGACGTTCTGCCTGATGACACTGTGACCTCACTCTACAATCGGTTCCTTTTCCCTGAAGGAGTCAATGGAATGGTAATTTCTTTTCTTTAAAAACAGATTTATGGAAGCCTTTAAAAAGTAAAACCATCATTACCAAATACTATATATACCCCACTTCCCATCCCCTCCTCAGTGTGTCTTACTTTCTAACTGGATTTTAAAATTAATATCCATTAACTAAATAATATATTTTTATAAAGTTTTATTAATATTAAACCAACAAAAGAGACTAACTAAAAGGTACTAACCAGCCCACTCCCAAGAGCAAAAAAAGAAAGAAAGAGGCAGAGCCTCAGAACTTACACAAAACGTGACCATGCATAGGTAGACAAAAGGAAAAGCATTGTAGGTAATACAGAAAGGAAGTTTGGGTAAGGTAGTTTTTTAGGGAGTCAAGATATTTCTAACTATACAAAACAAAGAAAAACAGTAAACCAAAATCAAGTGACACAGTTCACGTCTAATAGCATCTGTACCATTCTATACCCAAGAGGGAGGAGCATTTCAGCATTTCTTCTCTTGGGTCAGCACTGCTCAGTACAATCATACAGTGTTGGGCTTCATTTAATGTTCATGTATTATTTTCCATGATCTGTTTCATTCTATGACAATTCCTATAAGCCTTCCCACAATTCTCGGAATTTCTCATTTCATAAGTGCTTACAAAACAAGAATGTACCATTATGGTAGCCATATACCACAGTTCATTCATCAGATGGAAATTTCCAAAGCCAACCTCCTCCTGAAACTCCATCCATCCTGCTATATTCTGTGGAGATTTTATTTTTATATATACATATATATATGTATGTATGTATGTATATCCACTCCAGCTAGTCCTCTGACTTGGTGACCACTAACAGTGATAGAAGATTTATAGTGAGATGGGCAATTGGTCTTGTCTCCTGTGGCATATCCTATGGCTCCATGAATCCCAGGATATTCTTGTAAAAACTTTTAAGGCTATTCTGATATTGGCATAACTTTTATTTCTACTAACCACAATTATTGGAAACAACATGGTACGGTAGAAAGGATAAACCTGAAGTCAAAGGACCTGAGTTTGAATCCCAATTTCATGGTCTTTGGCAAGTCACTTTAACCCTGAGAGGCCTCAGTTTCCTCACCTGTAAACTGAGGGAGTTATAGTCATGGAAGGATATATTTAGAGCCAGAGGGGGCATTTTGGCTGTCTAGTAGTCCTGTTCCTTCATCTTACAGATAAAGAAACTGAGGCTAAGAGAAATTAAGTGCCTTTCCCAAAATTACACAGTCAGTAGCATAAGAGGTGCTATCTGAGCTCAAGTTCTCTGACTCTAAAACCAATACTATTTCTACTACGCCCCACATCATCCCTGGGTAAAGTGACCCAGCTATTTGTCCTTAGAATCATGGTATGAAGGATTGGGGTTACTAAGTGATTCTTCTAATATATAAACTCCTTTCCAAGTAAGAGCCCTTGTGATCTGATTGTTCAAAAAGCTAACAGAGGGGGAAAAAATTAAAAGTACCTATTAAAGATCTTAAAAAAAAAAAAAAAAAGCTAACAGAACCTTAGACCTCCCTAATCCTCCTTGTTCAGTAATCATTCCCCTTTGGACTTCACACAGCCCTTTGTTTTGTGCCTCTCTGGTTTATTGTGTAACACTGCATATTCTAGGATCATAAAATCTTAGGGTTCAAATGGACCTCGGAGGCCATTTAGTTCAGCTTCCTCTGAGTGTTGAAATCCTGCCCCCAACATCCATTACTTTAATACCTCTATTAATGGGAAATTTATTCCCATCAGAGGCCTCCCATGCCATTGCTACATAGCTCAGATTGTTAGAAATTCCCTGAATTAACAGAGCTTTAGAAGCCAAGTGTCCTAAATGGGAGAAAGATAGAACTGGTGTATTCAGCCATAATCAGACCACAGCTGGCCTATTTTGCCTCCTTCTTGGTGCCACACTTTAGGAGTGTCTCTGGCAAACCTATTAGCTTCATCTCCTGCCCACAAATGTATACTCTCAGGATGAAGTCACTGTGACCTCAATTATTTCTCTCCAGGTGGAGGCAGTAAGACTAATTGCTGAGGGAAAAGCCCCCAAAATACGTCAACCTGAAGAGGGGGCAACATATGAAGGAATACAGAAGAAGGAAAATGCCAAGGTAAGGTCAGAAGAGCAATTGGCAAATACCACTCAAATTTAATTTGCCTATAACATTGTCTCTCTACACCAAAGGGGGGAAAAAACCTCTTTCTTTTGAATTTCCTTTTGAAAGTTAATTTGAATTTTGAAATTTGAAATTTGAATTTTTCTGTGAATAGCACCCCTGCTATCTTCACACTGAGATAGAAATTTTTCCACAGAAGAAGGAGGCTGAGTTGTGATCAGAACTTTAAAATTCCAATGGAAGCAGCTAGGTGGCTCAATGCATTCTGGAAACAAGGCCTAGAGATGGGAGAACATGGGTTCAAATCTGGCCTCAGACACTTCCTAGCTGTATGGCCCTGGGCAAATCACTTAACTCCCATTGCTGCTCTTTTGCCTTGGAAATGATACTTGTATCAATTCTAAGATGGAATATGTGTTTAAAAAAAATGAATGTCTTCCTTTTCTTTTCCTCAAAGTGGAGGTAGGAGGAAAAAGGAAGGCTCCTCTCTCCCTTGAGATCTAGAAGTCTCCCTGTTTTCCATCCTCCAATAAAAGCTGTACCTGACCTTTCTGTGTACAGATAACACTGTTGTGACATCTTCAGGAGGACACCTCAAGGCACAGCAAGTGTCGTGTCTCTTTAGAAGTGTATAGGTTTGTATTGAACCCCACACACCTCCATTGTCACCAGTGGCACGCATCAGACAATGGATCTAACATCTCCTGGATATAGTCCCTCTTTGCTACTCTTCAGATACCACTCTAGCTCACGGTCTCCTCACCCCTGCCTTAGACTGCTGTGATACCTTCCAATCTGTCTCCAAAACTTAAGCCTCTCCTACATCGAATCCATCCGCTCAGCCACCTAAGGGATTTTTCTAAAGCACAGACCTTACCGTGTCATCTCCCTATAAACACACACATACACAAACACAAATACATGACTCCCGTGGCTTCCTCTTAACTCTAGAATCAAATTAAACCCCCTCTGTTTGTCATTTAAAGTTTTCACAGCCTGACCCTGATTTACCATTCTAGTTTCATTATATCTTACTCCTCTCTGAAATCCAACCAGATGAGCCTATTTCCTTTTCACATGCCTGATGCTCCATTTCCCATCTCCACACCGGCTGTGCCTCTTCCTTGGAATATACTCTTTCCTCACCTCCTTCTCTCTGAACCCCTGATTTTCCTTAAGACTAAGTTCAAGCACCATCATGTACAGAAAGTCTTTTCTGATCTCCCTTGGTGACTAGCATTCTTTCTCCCTTTCTAAATGACCTTCTATTCAGTTTGTTTATACTCATTACGTACTTCTGGGGTTTTTTTTTTGTTTGGTTTTTTTGTTTTTGTTTGGTTTTTTTAAACCCTTAACTTCTGTGTATCGGCTCCTTGGTGGAAGAGTGGTAAGGGTGGGCAATGAGGGTCAAGTGACTTGCCCAGGGTCACACAGCTGGGAAGTGTCTGAGGCTGGATTTGAACCTAGGACCTCCCATCTCTAGGCCTGACTCTCAATCCACTGAGCCACCCAGCTGCCCCCTCATTATGGACTTCTATGTGTACCTGTTGTCTCCCTTTTTAGACCAGAAGTCCCTTGAGGGCAGGGACTGTTTCACTTTTGTCTCTATGCCCCCAGCACTTATTGCAGAGCCTGGCACATTGTAGGCACTTTTAAAATGTTTGTTGATTGACAGATTTAGTTTCTACAAGGTGCCCAACCCATTCTCATCCTTTGTCAGATCTCTGCTTCTATAGGAAGTTAACAGGAGAGAGGTGGCTATCCCAGCAAGAGGATGGAGGATATTCTCAGTAAGGGGTGTCAAGCAGCAGAGAAAATTCAGGCAAGGCAAATGTGGCCCCAAGGAGGAGAACTGATATGACTTGACTGAAGTGACATTGTGAGTGGCACTATAGTTACTGACTAATTAAAGGAACTGGGCTACAGAGGGATGGCTTCTGTTCTAGACCATCCATCAACTGCCTTCCAAGCCCCTCAGTCCACCATATCCTTATGTCTGTGTTTAGTATGTAAGGTTTGGATAGGGAGTGGAGATATTTCAACCCTCATATAGAAGCAGCTATATGGTACATTAGATGGAGTTCTAGGACTTCTGGAGACAGGAAGACCGGAGTTCAAATACAGCTTCAGGCACTTACTGTGAAACCAACAAATCATTAAGTATTTATTAAAGATTAATATGTACCTGTCGCTGCACTAAGCACTGAGAATACAAATATAAGCAAAAAGAGAATCTTGGCCCTCCAGGAGCTTATATTCTAATGGGAAAAGACAATATAAAAAAGAAAGCTGAAAATATTGGGGCTAAGAACATAATGAGAAGGGGTATACTCAAGGACACAGAGAAAGTCCTGAGAATCAAGAGTCAACCCTGAAAAGCCTCATCATGTAAACTTCTCTGTGCCTCAATTTCCTCATCTGTAAAATGAGAGAGTTGGACTCAGTGTCCTCTAAGGTATTTTTCAATTCAAATCTAGAATTCTCTGATTCCTTGGGAAGGTGACCTCTGGTTTGACTCAGGAGCTCTTAGGGGTGGTTAAAGATTAGCTAAGAGCCCAAGAGGTTAAAAAAGACAGGGTCACGTGGTGGAAAAAGCAGTAGGCTCCAGAGTCAGAAAACCTGGCTTCACATCTGACTCTGACACTTAATTATTTGTATGACTGTGGACAAGTAGTTTGACTTCCCTGAACCTCAGTTTCCTCATTTATCAAAATGGAGATCATAATTCTTGTTTTCCACTTTTCTCATAGCAGTGTTTGAAGGAAGATCATACACAATCTTTCAAATTCATTCAGGTGTGAATTGTTACTACCATGCTTTCTTACAGATCAACTGGGACCAGCCAGCGGAAGCCATCCACAACTGGATTAGAGGAAATGACAAGGTTCCAGGAGCCTGGACAGAAGCTAATGGGCAGGTAGGTATATTGGAGACTGGGGGACCTGAAAGAGCAGAGCCTGTCCTTGATCCTGACCCTGTTTTCTCATCTCCTTTCTTTTTTTTCCCCACATGTCAATTCAATTTAATAGTCATTATCTAACATGTTGCAATTCTTTTTCCCTCCTACACTTCCCCCCAAGACAGCAGGTAATATGATATATAGTACATGTGTTACCAAACAATCCTTATTTCCATGTTCGTTATAAAAGAAAATATGTATAGCTTACACTAGAGAAATGGAGCAAATAAAGTGAAGGATGGTAGGCTTCAATCTGCATTCAGACTCTGTCAGTTCCTTCAGAGGATAGCCTTTGTTGTCATGAGCCTTTGGAGTTGTCCTGAATGCTTACATTGCTGATAATAGTTCATTCATTCAGAGTCAATCATCATACATTATTGTAATCTAATCTAGGTGTCACATCACTGCATGGATGGCAACAGGTTGAGAAGACCAGGGAAAGGAAAGGGACCCACAGGTGAATAGAGAGCAAGGGTCAGGAGTCAGCTAGATAAGACTAAAGCTAATGGGAGTTGTCAGGTTCAGATCCCGCCCCCCCCAAAAAAGGAGGAATTTAGGGAGGCAGGGCAAGATATCCAGGAGAAACAGATCTAGGGCTCCATCAGCACTGGACAGAGCCCAGGGTGGCAGTCCAAATAGCTGATCTGAATCAAGTCTAGCTTGGAAGCAAGCCAGTGATAATTTTGGGCCCAGTGTGGATTAATGCCTGGTGCCAGGCCAACCAAGGAGGATGCAACAGGAATTAGTCTCATTGGACTCTCATAAAATAGGGTCTTTTCATGCACAGGAAAGAACTCCAAAACACCTAGGTCCAAATCTCAGCTCCAAAATTGGACCACTTTGAGATCCTACTCAGTTCCCTTTGACTGCCTGAGCTTCAGTTTCCTTATTGGCAAAATGACCAATAAGTATTTATTGAGCACCTTCTGTTCTATAAAAGTGACACAGTCCCTGACCTCAAGGAGTTTATTTTCCATTTATATAATAATAATTGCATCGCCTACTCCATAAGTTGTTATGAGAAAAGTGCTTCATAAACTGTAAAACACTACATATATGAGTTATTGTCATTAGTTTTTATCATCTCTGTTTTACTATGAGGAAACTGAGTTCCAGGGGTTAAGTAAACACTCTACTCAAGGTTGCACAGTGAGTCAGTGGCAGAGCTGTGACTTAAACTTCCGGGCCAGGGAATAGAAAGAACATGCCTTGACATTAATTCTATACATCTGGTCTTGGCCAATAGAGATTTGAATGATTAGGTTATCTGTGCTTAATTTCCTAATGTCAAGGCAGCAGCATCTGTTCATTGACACCAGAACATCTGATTGATCATTCCAACCAACTTTGCCCAACTGACAGTTAATTCAATGACAAAAACTCCATTTGAATGAAATGACCGAAAGGGTTGAATACATTATCTCATGGAGCTCCAACCTAGGGTCATAGAATTAGAGGCCAACTTTCTTTTTTAAGCATTTAGACATCTGATCTGGCCTCAGATACTTCCTAGTTGTGTGACCCTGGCCAAGTCACTTAATCCCCATTGCCTAACCCTGTGTTGGCGAACCTATAACATGCCTGCTGGAAGGGACTGCTCCCCTCCACCTCGCCTGAAGACATTGTTCACCTCACCCACCCCTCTTCCCAGCAGTACAATGAGAGTCCCTCCCCTGTCTGGGCTAAAGCTCACAGGAGCGTGAGGGTTGTGGTTGGGGCACTCAGTCTCTACAAGGTTCACCATAACAGGCCTAGCCCTTACCACTCTGCCTTGGAACCACAGTATTGATTCTAAGATGGAAGATAAGGATTAAAAAATAAAGAAAAGAATTTAGGCAGGGCAGTACATGTCTCAGTAGCTAAAGAGCAGGCCTAGAGACAGGAGGTTGTGGGTTTATATCTGCCCTCAGATATAAACTTCCTAGCTGTGTGACCCTGGGCAAGTCACTTAACCCTAATTGCCTATCTCTTACCACTCTTCTGCCTTGAAACCAATACTTAGTATTGGAAAAATAAGTATTAAAAGAAAAGAATTTAGGTGGTAATTGAAGTCAAAGTTGTTTTTTTATTTGACCTAGTAAGGTTATCTTCTCCATCCCTTCTGCCTCAAGGCTTGGGTAGGTACTCTCTCTACAAGGAATATTTGTAACCTCAGACTTTAAGTTAAGATTTCTATCCGGTCAGTGCAATCAGCCTTCAATCCCTAGTGGATAATGAGTCACAGAGAGATTGTTGCCTTTGAGCTCTGGTGTGCTTAGAAGGTGTTAAGATGTTGTCCTTAACCTTATAATACAGTCATCCCTGCCCCAACCCCTTTGTCACATTTCACGACCATAACCTCAGGCAGTTTCTATCACAGACCAATGAGTGAGACTGTCCAGGGACACACAAGCAAAGAAATTCATTCAGGAACCTGGACTCCACCAAGCAGTAGTGCTCTGTCATTAAAAAAACAAACACATAAATGCAAACCTCAAATTCACAGAACATAGAGCTGGAAAAGACCTTAGAAGATCCAAGAGATCCTCTAAGATCCAAGGGAAGATCCTCTCTTCTTGTATATTAGAAATGGAGGACTAGAGAGGTCTAGGCTACCTTTGCTTTAAATAAACTGGGTGAGAGAGACACCAATACCCTCATTAGGTGTATTGAAAATGCTATTGTCTTCTGCCCCTTGATCTCAAATCCCCCATATTCACAACTGAACTGACAGCTTGGTGACATTGGCAACTGTTTCTCCATCTAAGAACTTCAAATGACAGCTCACACCCTTCATGCCTTGAATCCATTCTCTCCCTCAGATGCTGACATTTTTTGGATCAACCCTTAATGACAATGGTCTTGTGCCAGAGGGAGACACGCTGGACATCCCTGGAGCGAGTCAGCCAGGCATTGTCACCAAAGTGGGACTTGTCCTCTTTGGAAATGATGGCAAAATGGTAGGTAGTTTTATTTGCTGCTTTTCTTCCTTTGATCCAGGATTTGCTCTCCATACACATGTGTCTAAGAATTTGCACAAGGATTACCATGAGTCTCTGTTGGGTATCTGCCATATGTCCAGCTTCTTGCTATGCAGAGGAGGGAGTTAAGGAGAAGGAGAGAGAAATCAGGGTTGTAGAAATAGATCCAAGAGTCAGAAGGCCTGTGTTTAAATCCTAGACCCAGCGCCTACTAACTATATGACCCTGGGAAAGTAATCTGTGGGCCTCAGGTTTCTTCAGTACAAATACTTTCTCTCCTTATTTTATGGGATTGTTATAAGAAAACAGGTAACTACATGGCAGAGTGGATAGAGTGCTGGCCTTAGCCAAGAGGTATTGAGGGTTTGTACTAGGATGGTAGAGGTGTGAGTGTAGAAAAGATGACATAAATCAAAGATGTAAAAAAGGCTAAAATGGCAAGATTTGGGAACTGATTGGACATGTGTGGAGAACATAAGGGAGAATGAAGAGACAAATATGACTCTAAGGTTGCAAGCATGGGCAGCTAAGAGGATTGTAAGGCCCTTGACAGAAATAGGGGAGGGATAAGATAAATTTTGAGTTCTCTTTTGGGCAAGTTGAGTTTGAGATGTCCAAAAGGCAGTTATAGTATCTTGGAAGAGAGACTGGTAGTGTAGACCTGGAAATCGTATGCAGAGAGATGATAATTGAACTTGCAAGAGATAGATAGATAGATAGATAGATAGATAGATAGATAGATAGATAGATAGATAGATAGATAGATAGATGGGGATGTGCATGGGGCTATATAATTATGCTTCACATGTATCATAGATAGTTATGATCTAGAATTTGGCACACTTCTGTGGAGGGTAGGGAGTCAGCTGTGCCATCTTGACCTGCAGCCTAGCTGGAGAGAAAGGCAAACAGGATCTAGTACCACAGAGGCTGGAATTCTTTCCTCCAGTTCTCAAGAGGGATATTGGGGCAGAAAATATCTACAGTGGGGGCAGCTAGGTAGCTCAGTGGATTGAGAGCCAGGCCTAGAGACGGGAGGTCCTAAGTTCAAATCTGGCTTCAGACACTTCCCAGCTGTGTGACCCTGGGCAAGTCACTTGACCCCCATTGCCTACCTTTACCACTCTTCTGCCTTGGAGTCAATACACAGTATTGATTCCAAGATGGAAAGTAAGGATTTAAAAAAAAAGAAGAAAAGAAAATATCTACAGTATGTGTCACCCCACAAACATCTTTAGGAATATGATAGATTCAAAATAAAAATGACTTTTCTGATTGCTCTTAAGGGGGAAGGCAGCCCTCAGTTTATTCTGGTTAGTTTAGCTTGTCTCCTCCCATGAAATACTGGTTCCACAAACGACTTTCACAAATTGTGAATACTAAATAAATCAATTTATCCAAGCAAAATAGCCAACAGAAAGCCGTGAAGCTCAACAGATTAGAATATCCCAAAGAAGAGAAAAGAGTAAATGAACTCAAATAAACCTTAGCCCAAACCAGAAGAAAGACAATGGCCTCACCCAGAGAGGTTCATTCTCATCAAGTCTCAAAGAGTATAAGCTCTAGGGATCAAAGGATATGACAAGGCTAGCTTTTCATACACATCCATGGCTTCAGTATAGTTCTCTCTCAAAGTCTCTATTCCCAACTAAAGCTAAGACTCTTAGAGAGGTTACTTAGTGTTGCATTCAGCATTTTCAGCTAATCACAAGTCCCTGCATTCATGTAGCATGAAGCACAGCGCTATCTTTCCAAATGCTGTCCAATGTGTTATAAACCTTTGGGAGCTGAAGAGACCATTGAAAAAGATAGTTTGGACAAAAAGATGAGAGGTCTCAGGACAAGACTCCCATGAAGCCTTGAGGGACTTCTACAGTTAGTGTACCTATCGTGGAGAAGGAATCAGTTAAGGATAATGAGAAAAATGTCTCAGATATGATGAAAATCAGGGAAGAACCAAATCATGAATGCCAAGAAAGGAGAGCATGTATAGGAAAAGAAAGTGATCAGCAGTGTCATATTCTGTGGAGAAATCAAGAAAGATGAAGCTTAAGAAAAAGCCATTTGATTTGGTAATTAAAAGCTCCAGAGATAACTTTGGAGACAGCTGGTTCAGTTGAATGATAAGATAAGAAACCAAGATTATAGAGGCGCTATTAGAAAGTAAGAGGAGAAGAAGCAGAATCATCTAGGGTAGATAGCATGCTCCAGATGTTTATCTATAAAGAGGAGGAGGGAGAGAGAGAGAATGATATCTGGCAGGGTTGGTATAATCAAATGAAGATGTTTTAAGGATGGAGGGAGACATAGGCGTGTTTATAGATAGCAGCAAAGGAGTCAATCCAGAGAAAGAGATTAAAGATGGTGGGAATGATAATGGAGACAATTTTCTGGAGAAGGGAGCTGGTCAAGGGTGTATATAAAGTGATTGGCATTGATTAGAAGGGCCACCTCATCCTCAGTCCCTGCACATAGAAGATGCTTAATTAATGTTTATTGATTGGTTTGTTGACTAACTAGAGTGAAGTAGGAGGCAATGCAGGAAAATGATTAAGTGATGTGAGATGAGGAGGGAGTTCTTGGTGTAAATGCCAAGAGATAGGGACATTTAGTCATATCTGACTGTGACAAAGTCCATGGGGACAAAGTGGTTTGCCATCCTTCTCCATTGTGTCCCTATTTTACAAATGAGGAACTGAGGCAAATATAGGGTTAAGTGACTTGCCCAGGGTCATACAACTAATAAATATCTTAGGCCAGTGGTTCCCAAACTTTTTTGGCCTACTGTCTCCTTTCCAGAAAAAAAATTACTTAGCGCCCTGGAAATGAAATTTTTTTTTATTTTAATAGCAATTAATAGGAAAGATAAATGCACCTGTGGCCATCACCACACCCCTGGATCGCTGCAGCACCCACCAGGGGGCGGTGACACCCACTTTGGGAATCACTGTCTTGGGCCATATTTAAACTCAGATCCTCCTGACTCCAGGCCCAGGACTATCCACTGTAATATCGATAGATATAGATATTTGTATGTATGTACATCAGATGAGGAATGGGAAATAAAGACCAGGTGTTTCAAATTAAAATATAAGAGAAATAAATATAAGAATTGTGCCCTTTATAGCTGGTGGTGAAAAATATACAGCTAGAAGATGGCAAAATGATCCCAGCATCTCACTTCTTCAAATCAGCAGATAGTACTACCCTGGAGCTGACTGAAGAGGAACTGGCCACTGCAGAGACCATTCGGGTGAGAAGAGAATTTGTACCCATTTGAATGTTTCTCCCTGCCTTATTCCTTCCAGGCAACAGGGCCACATTTCAATAGAATTTAGAAGTTACTAAGAACCTATGAGGTGCAAAGCACTGTTCTAGGTACTGGGGATATTATGGTGAAAAATAGCACCGTATCTGCCTTCAAGGGGCCCACAGTCTAAAGGCACCTAATAGATTAGAAATAGATAATGAAAAATCATGGGAAGCAATTGTGGTGGATAACAAAGAAGCAAAAATGGAGGTAGATGGAACAGTGAGGTAGTTCAACGGTCCAAGAAAAATGGTGTGGGAAATATAAGGTCACCTTCAGCTAATGGAAGTGATGGAGATGATCAAAGAAGATCAAAAGAGGAGTTGTGCCATAATTGGGCCTTGAAGCAAGGAAGGGATGCCAGCAGATGCAGGTTGGGGGGGGGGGCGGGAAGGCATGCAATCTATTCCAAAAATGGGAGACAGTGTGAGGAAAGGCACAGAACAAGATGGTGAAATGAGAAAGGACAAAAACATAGAGCAAAAGATAAAAAGAGAAGATTGAGCAAAGGAGTAGAACCAGATTGTAGAAGTCCTTGAACATTAGGATGAAGAGTTCCACTTGTATTAAGTGGACAATGGAGAACTACTAAACATTCCCAAATAGAAGAGTGACATGATTACATGATACCCTCAGAAGAAGGGTGTGCATTGGAGGTCTAGATTGGAGATAAGAACAGTTAGACTATTGTGGAAGTTCAAGAGGAAAGAAGAGGTCCTGAGTCAGTGTGCTTGCTTTGGGAGAAGAGAAATGCCTCCCCCCGAACCCCTTTTTTCTATTATTGTCCCTTAGACTAGGTGCCCAGGCTTGTTGTTATGGCCTCAAGAAGCCCTAATTTTAAACTCTGCAAGGGAACTGTAGGTTAGACAGGAATGCCAGCATGGTACAATGGTACAATGGTACATGGTACAATGATGAGGGCATGGACCCAGAGCCCCAGGAACTGACAAAGGAATAGAGGTAGAAATTTCCCTCTCATGTCCTCATGATAGCTAAAAACAGTGAAGAGGCTGACCCAGCTATAGCAATTGGTGTAGAAGGGGGAGTAAGAGAAGCCAGAAAATAGCAGATCAAGACTAACAGTGCCAGGGTAGATCTATGTGCCAAAGACCAAAGGGGTGGCAGTCATGTGAGCAGGCTTATCTTCCTTCTTCCCATTTCTCAACTCCATCCCTCAATTCCAGTCCAACCAGTCTCTTCACTTCTCCCTGTGCACCAAAGCTCACACATATACTGATATGTGAGCAGTTGGGCACCCAGGCCAATTAGCCTCTTCCCTGTAACCTGAAGAGTTAGAGGTGGTCTTGTCTGGCCTTACCTTTCAGGATGCTTGGCAGAGGATTTTGCCCAATGTTGCCAAGATTGAAAGCTCCACTGATTTCTTCAAATCAGGAGCAGCATCTGTGGATGTTGTGAGGTGAGTAAATGGGCCAAGGTTTTGGAAAGTTGGCTTTGGAGACCTTCGGGGTGAAGGGATGGAATAATGTCCCATTTCTTACCTACCCGCTCCTTCTTCTTCCATAAAGGGATCCAGAGTCAACTCTGTCCTCCATTGTTTAGAACCAAGAGTTGAGTTACAGGCATCTCCCACATATTAATTGGAGAGAAATGGTGCTAAGAGTATAGAAGCATGGATTTAGCTTTAGAAGTGACCTTGAAGGACATCTTGTCCCAACCTCTTATTTTTCAGAGAGAAAAACTGAGTCCCAAAAGGAGGAAACAGCATGCCCCAAGTTTCATTGGTATCACACAGAACTAGGATTTGAACTTGGGTCTCCTGGGTTCCACATCCAGGACTTTTTCTATTGCACCTCAATTGATCAATTCTTCATGGATCAGAAGCCTTGCCAAGTCCCCCCATTTTATAGAACCAACAGAAAGTTAGACCCAAAAGCACCTGAGAACACCACATTTCTTCTGATTACTCAAGGAGATGATCATTGTAGGATTTTGAGCTGGAAGGGACCTTCGTGATTACGAAATCTAAATCTTTTTTTTGTAAATGAATGCCAAGAGAGAGGACAGGATTGGCCCAAGGTCACATAGCAAGTTAATAGCAGCATAGAGACTCGAACCATGACCCCTGAACTCCAGAATAGAGTTCTTTCTATTCCCTTACACTGTTACTCTTTGTTCCTTCCAACAGTTCCTTGGGTCAATTGCTCATTTCTCTTAAGAATCCATTCTCTCACTTGATATTTTGACATACTCACATTTTCCCATGGAAAAATGCTTGTGGTCACAAATCTTTTATCAGGGTATCCGAAAGGAGATAACCTTCTAACTGGTTCTCCGTGATGTGTTCTCATGTTACATGGCCAAATAGGTTTTTTGAAGATTATGTTCCACCAAGGCTTCGTGTCCTCAAATGTCTGGCTTGGTTTATTCTTAAGTAAACATGCCAAACATTTATAGGATTGTAGGTTTAGAACAGAAAGCAACCTCTGAAGTTATCTAGTACCCCATTTTACAAACGAGGGAATTGAGGCCCAGAAAGAGTAAACAACTTGCCTAAAGTCATAAAGGTACATAGATGGCAAAAAGTGGGATTTGAACCCTCATCCCCGGACTCCAAATCCAGTATTCTTTCCACTGTCTCACTAGTCCTCAGAGCTAGTTTTTAAAATAGGATACACATCATAAAGACACTATTAACTCAATGATACTGTGACTTTTAGTTGTCATTTAATAACAAATCATGTCTCTGATACATGCTATAATCATGTCATTTTAAAAAAAAAGTCTAGGGGCAACTAGGTAGCACAGTAGATAGAGTGCCAGACCTGGAGACAGGAGACTTGGGTTCAGATCTGGCCCTAGACATTTCCTAACTGTATGACCCTGGGCAAGTCATTTAACCTCAATTATCTAGCCCTTACCACTCTTCTGCCTTGAAACCAATACACAGTATTGGTTCTAAGATGGAACATAAGGGTTTAAAAAAACAGTCTTTACAAGAAAATTAACATTTGAGAGGTATATGTCAAGTCACTTAGAAGCTAGGAGAGTTGAGAGAGACTTCTGAGGTCATTTCATCCTCATGTGGCAGAGAACACTGAAAGCTGGGCTTAATCTTCGCCTTTCCATTAGCTGTCTGTGTGGCACTGGGCAATTCACTTTCCCTGTTTGCATCTGTTTCCTAATCTTCAAGCATAAAGTAGTACACTTGGGTTAGAAAGGTCTGGATTCAAATTCCGCATCACTTACTAGTTGTATGACCGTGGACAAGTCACTTAAGCTTTTTCAGCCTCAGTTTCTTCATGCATTAAATGGGTATAATAACAACTGTAGTATTGACCTCTGAGGAATCTTATACGGTTCAAATGAAATAATGTGTGCAAAGTGCTTTAAAAACTTTAAAACACTCTCTAAATGAACACCACAGAGGCAGGCTAACTCATGTTTATGATTTCTTCAGCCTGTGAAGGCGAAGTTTTAAAAATCTGAAGTGGAAAAAAGGCAAGATGGGAGAGTGAACAGAAGGTCACCCAACTCAGCCTTGAGATCGCCTCCTGAGCACTCTCTGAGTACTCTGGGACAAATTATTACACATGGATTTTACAGCCTCCATCAGCATGGCTGTATGGTTAGTACAGGCAAGTCTCTTAACTTCTTAAGGTCCCAGGCAATTCTCCAATACTATAAATTACAAGACCGCCTCCGCAGAGTGGGTTTCTTCATAGGGAGTTTCCTCTATTGATGAAATCACAGGTCCAGACCAAAACAAATTAAAATGGAGATTAAAAGCAATTTCTTCCCTTCCTTCTCCCTCTGACAACAGTTTATGGTGTTTTTTTCTGGGTTGTAAAAGTACCAATAAACTTACCAACCATAACCTCTCTCAGCTGCCTCCCCCTCTAGCCATAAATCCTTCCCTGGCTTACAGAGAACTCATGCCAGGACCGTGGTGATGTCTTTCCCAAGGAGAGCCTCATTTCCCAGTCCCTACTCCAGCCCCAGGCCATCTGGAACTCATTAGAGATTGCCTCCTGCTGGTCCCCCTTGGAACTCCAAGACAAATTATTGCAGAGTAAATTTCCCAGCTTGACTGACTCTTCTCAGTTTCATTGGCCAACATGGCTCCCTGGCTCTTATTTACTTTAATCTAGCCCAGCAAACCATTCCCCACAAGAGGCAGGAGGGGACAGAAGACAGAGCATTAAATGTGGAACCAGGAAAATGAGGTCGGAGTTGATAGCTTTCTGCCGCCTTCGCTAGAACCAATGATACATGGAATCTCAGGTCTTGGAGGGATTTTAGAGAACAAGTTCCCTCCCAGCCCATTCTAGGATCATCTCCATAGCAGACATTCTTTTTTTTTTTTTTAATTTTTATTTAGAATATTTTTCCATGGTTATATGATTCATGATCTACCCCCGCTTTCTCCTCTCCCCTCCCCTCCAAAGCAGACAAGCAGTTCCACTGGGTTATATGTGTATCATTGTTCAAAACCTATTTCCATGTTTATATTTGCAGAAGAGTAATCATTTAACATCAAAACTCTAATCACATTCCTGTCGCACTATGTGGTTGATCATATGTTTTTCTTCTGCATTTCTGCTCCCACAGTTCTTTCTCAGGATGTGGATAGTGTTCTTTCTCCTAAGTTCCTCTGGATTGTCCTGGGTCATTGCATTGCTACTGGTAGAAAAGTCCATTACATTCGATTGTGCCATAATGTATCAGTCTCTGTGTACAATGTTCTCCTGGTTCTATAGCAGACATTCTTAACCTGGAGTCTGTGAACTCATATTTTGGTAACTATTTCATTATAATTGGTTCTCTTTGTAATCCTTTGTATTTATACATTTAAAAAAAAACATTATTCAGAGAAGGGGATAGGTAGGTGATAAAGTGTTTAGAGTATGGGACTTGGAGTCAGGGAGATCTGAGTTGGAATCTCGCTTCAGACATTACTAGTTGTATGACACTGGGTAAGTCATTTTACCTCTGCCTCAGTTTCCTCATTTGTAAAATGAGGATAATATTAGTAATTATCCACCTAACAGGGTGGCTGTGAAGAACAAATGAGATATTTGTCAGATTGTCAAAGGGGAGAAGTGGATATGATATAAAACTTCTATTTTATATCATCCCTGACACGATGGTCATGTAGCGCCTACTTGAATACTTCCAACAACAAAAATATAGTAATGATTATGCTGATAGACAATAATAATAGCTAGTATTTATATAATACCTTAAGGTTCGCAAAGCACTTTACAAATGCTATTATTATCCTCATTTTACTTGTGAAGAAACTGAGGCAGACAAGAGGTTAAATGACTTATCCAAGGCCGTACAAATAATGTCTGAAGCAAGATTCAAACTCAGGTCTTCTTGACTCCAAGTCCGATACTGTACCACTTAGCCACCCCTTATCTAGTCCATTCTATTGCAAGATAGTGCTCATTTTTAAAAAGAGTTCTGTTTCCACTGATCTGAACTCTTCCCCCTGTGACAACACCCTCCCTCCCTCATCCAAATTTGTCCTAGTTCTATTCTAAGCTCTGATATCCAACTGCCAATCAATAGTGCAGCCAGTCGCCACATTCTGCGCATGGAAGGAACTTTAGAGTTATATGAAATGTTCCCCTTCAGATATCCAAATCTAATGTCTAATATATATAATTATGTTGATGATTATTATAAATATAATTTATTATTTATAATTACATATAACATTTTGTAAAATTATCAATTATGTAATAATCTAATAATAATATCTAACACATGATCCTTCAGATATCCAAAGACCAAGCTCTTATCTTCTTTTCTCCAGGCTAAACAGTCTTTAACTGATCCTCACATAGCACAGCCTCCTGATACTATCCTTGACCACCTACTTTGGGTCATATTCAAATTTGTCAGGATCCCCCTTAAAATATGGCCTCCAGATCCTTTTAAATCCTAATCCAAAACCTCCTTCAGAAGCTTTCTTCAGTTAACCCAGATCTCCCTATTGCCCAACACCCATTGTAGCAAGTGTGACCCTTGGTTTTGCTGTTAATATTTATAGGCCATTTAACTCTGTTCATTGTTTGCATGATGACTGATAGTTGTATTTTTTGGTGTCTTCTTCCTTCCGGAGCAGAAAGTCCTTAAAGACAGAAGAGATAGCAGAGAAATGAGCTGTTCTAAAGTATTTTACAAACTTTTAAGCAGTCCGTTATTACCAATTACTTATTAATAATTATTATTCAAGTGTAGTATAGCCCCATAGTCTATGGGAGGACAGTCCAACATGCTGGAAGATGATAGTGACAATGATGGAGCTGGTAAGGAGAATGATGGAGACTGGTGGTCAGTGCCATCTCGCTAGACTTTAGCTTTAGTCTTGGTCTCTGCAGATGCAGGTATATGCAGAAGATCATATCCTGCTCTCCCAAATGGCAGCTGAGATCAACATTTCTGGAGAAGTCTGTCATGTGTTCTTGAACTTCTTTTTACTAGGCTTATAGAAGAAGTGAAATTGCAATGCAATGGCCTGGAATTAGAGAATGAAGATGTTTACATGGCAACTACCTTTGGGGACTTCATCCAGATGCTGATTAGAAAACTGAGAGGAGAAGATGGCGAGGAAGAACAAGCCATAGACTATGTAGGTGGTAAAGCATGCCTTCTCCAAAAAGTAATAGGATACCTTCTACACAAACCCCATATGGTGGCAGCACTCATTTTCTTTCAAATCCAAAATGGCAGCCGGGATCAACATTTCTAGAGAAGTCTAAGAACTGCATTTAAGATTCCTTTCTTCCATGGCCTTATTCTCTGTATCCACTAGGGATATTGTGACTTATTAAAGTAGAAATATGTTGGGACAGCTAGGTGGCTCAGTGGATAGAGAGCCAGGTTCAAATGTGGCCTCGTGTTGATCAATGACACGTGTAAAACCCAGTGGAATTACACAGTGGCTACGGCAGGGAGTGGGAGGAGGGGAGAGAAAGAACATAAATCGTGTAACCATGGAGAAATCCTCTTAATTAATCAATTAAATAAAATTTTAAAAATATATAAGCCCACTCTCCTCAACCCCCAGGTACATTGGGGAAAGTATGCCTCAGCTCACTGGAGGGCAATATATATTTATATTTCTGCTCTTGCTATATCTTCTCAATAAATATTTCCTTCGTGGGGGAAAAAATTTGGCCTCAGATACTTCCTAGCTGTGTGGCCCTGGGCAAGTCACTTAATCCCAGATGTCTAGCCTTATTGCTTTTCTGCCTTGGAACCTTTACTTGGTATTAATTCTAAGGCAGAAGATATGGGGTTTTTGTTTGTTTGTTTTTTACAGGAGGAGTATGTTTAGGGGAACCTTATATATCCTATTTGTACTTAATTGAATGATATAGGAAGAAAAAAGTCCTGACACTGTGTTCCTCCAATGATCCAAGGTCTGAGAAAGGACAGAGTTTTGAACCAGGGTACAAGATGAAAAAGTTCATTATAGAGAGTGAAAAAAAACTGATTGCTCTGTTTCATTCACATTTTGTTCTACTCAGTAACTTGAAACCTTTACCTAAAAACTCTGTGTTTTTTCTATTTCTATTTTATTTTCAAATTTGTTATTTTTTCTCTGATATAAGCTCATTTGGAAGTTAATCCCAAGGTACTCTGTCTAAAAGTTTGTATTCTAGGCAGGCAGTAAATGTGAAATTGCTGAGATCCCCTGAAGCACTGAATCCCCCTATTATCCAATAGCATAGCCAAATGCTACATTCTCCACCTAGGATTGCACACTTTTGAACTTAAAAGGGCATTAGAGGTCATCTAATCCAAACTTCTAATTTCACACATGAGGAAGCTTGGGTCCAATGACTTGTGCAAGGTCACACAAAGCAATGAATGGCAAAATGGGATTCAGACACCAAATCTAGTCACTTCCCCTCCCCAGTGTGCCACACTGTAGGGAAAGTTTCCTGTCTTCTTTAAAAATGGAAAATTGTGGGGCAGCTAGGTAGCCCAATGGATTGAAAGCCAGACTGAGAGATGGGAAGTCTTGGGTTCAAATCTGACCTCAGACTCTTCCTAGTTTTGTAACCCTGAACAAGTCACTTATCCCACATTGCCTACCCCTTACTGCTCTTTGCCTTGGAACCAGTACCCAGTATTGATTCTAAGACAAAAGGTAAGGGTTTTAAAAAAAAATAAAAGAATGGAAAATGGCTAGAAAGAATCCTAGAGCCTCAAAGGTGGTAGATACCTTAAGACACCATCTAGTCCAGTACATATGTGAAGAAAAATCCCTTCTACAGTATGTCTGGCAATTAGCCCTCTAGTATTTGCTTAAAGGCTTCCATCAAGAGGAAATCCACTATTTTCTAGAACAACCCATTACACTTTTGAATAATCCTAATTATTAACAAATTTGTCCTTACCTGAAGGCTACATTTACTTTTTTTATTGTTGTTTTTATTATACTGTTGATCTGGGTTGAGTTAATGGTCTATTCAGACCACCAGATCTTTTTCAAATGAACTGCTATCTAGCCATTCTTTCCCCCATCTTTGCTGGGAATTGATTTTTGGAACCCAAACATATGACTTTACATTTATCCCTATTATATTTCTTTCTGTTAGTTTCAGTCCACTGTTCCATTCTGTCAAAAACTCTTTTAGATCCTGACTCTGTTGCCAACATGTTGGCTTTCTCTCCCAGCCTTGTGCCATGTGAAAACCTGAGAAGCCTCTTCCTTTTGTATTTCATTTTGATTGGGCAATAATAGTCATGGAGTCATGGGAGCTCATGCTGTGTAGATGGCGCTCTATCAGCTATGCCACTAAATCTTTTCTGTTGCTGTCCTTGAACAGGGAGATAAGAAAGCTGAGAGAAGGTGATACTCTCTTTTTCTTCCTCCTAACTTCTATTTCCCAAAGTTGTATGAAAGTCTTTGCAAGACAACCCCAAAGCGATTGATGGTCCAAGTATCTTCAGGCTGCCTCAGATCTATGGAGCCGGACACTATGATGCACTCTAGGAATTTTTGCAGATGGAAGCTAGTGTAGCCCCCAACTGTAACCCGGGCCCCACAGCACAGTTAGCAGGAAAAGCTGAGAATCACTGACCATCTGTCAGCAATTCTCCCCACACCTCAGCTGCCATAACAACCATCCCCTTTGTCCAAAAGAACAAACAAGAGAGTTGAAGCCTAAATCTCAGGCTTCGAAGGGATGAGGGTCAATTAGGCTCTTTTCTTCCCAGGTGGAGAAGTCCATCAACAACCTGACCATTCGTATGCCTCACCAACTCTTCATCAAGGGGATGTTTGTGGATGCCGAAGGAGCTAAGACCTACGAAACCATCAACCCAACAGATGGGACCGTGAGTCCTGGCAGGACTGCCTAACCCTTTCCTCTCCTCTTCCCGTTCAGTGCTGGTTTGTATCTCATCCCTTATTTGCTCTGAGACCTTCAGTAAATGATTTAGTCTCTCTCAGTTTCCCCATTTGTAAAATCAAGATGATAATCTCTACACTCCTAAGCTTATAGGGCAACGATTAAAGACTCAACTGAGACAAGAAAGAAAATTATTCTTTTGAAGCAATAAAGTACTATCACAATGTGAGGAAGACCCAGAGAGGTTAGATAACTTGCCTAAGGTCACATGGGGAGGGGAAGTAAACATTGACTAAGGGCCTGCCATGGACCAGGCACTCTTCAAATATTATCTCATTTGATCCTCACAACAACCTCTTAAGGTAAGTGCCATTATTATCCCCATTTTACAGTGGAGAGAACTGAGGCAGACAGAGGTTAAGGGACTTGCCCAGAGTCATGCACCTGTTAATTGTCTGAGGTTGGATTTGAATTCGGTTCTTCCTAGCAGGGTTCATACTCTATTAACTTTGCAAGCTGGGAAAGGGAAAGAAAATCTGGGAAAAGATAAGAATGTGCCCTAAGTGGCTTGCACGCACTTCATTGGGGAAACAGAGTTTAAAATAGCCAGCACAGATTTGGAGAAATGATCCTAAAGTCCCAAGAGACTTGCCCAAGGTCACAGAGCTAATAGGTGACTTAACCAGAACAGTCTTCCCAGTTCTTCCTTATCGTTTTACCTCAGCTGGGAAGAGGAGAGCCAGTCAGACCACGTCTAGCCTAAGTGCCCCCAAAAGGTCCTAGTGACAGAGGGCCTGAGCCTTAAACCACTCAGGAAATCTCGCGTCTGTCTTTGCTTCTCACAGGCCATCTGCAAAGTGTCGCTCGCCCAGCTCTCTGATGTTGACCAAGCCGTAGCTGCAGCCAAAGATGCCTTCGAGAATGGAGTGTGGGGGAAGATAAACGCCAGAGATAGGGGACGGCTCCTATACAAGTAAGTGGGATGGCTTTCCTCATCTTTGGGAGGGTGGGGGCTTCAGACCTAAAGCACTGGAAAGGGGGACTCAGAGCTTTCCTGTCCAGGCCCTCCCTTCAGCCAGAAGGTAACCACTATTCCTGGAAAACCAGTGGACTTAGCAATACAGGACCTATACAGAGAAAAATTACCAACGAGGGAAAATATGAGAAATGTCAACTACTTCCATCTACCAAACCAAGAGTCTCAGAATCATAATATGTCAAAGCTGGAAGGGCCTTTAGAACCTAGAATGCCAGAGCTGGAAATACCTTAAAACATAGGCTTGTCAAAGATGGAAGGCTCCTTAGAATATAGAACAGAACCTAGAATGTCAAAGCTGGAAATGCCTTAAAACATAGGCAGGAGGGCACTGAGAATATAGAATTATATAGAATATGGAAGGACCCTTAGTGCTAGAAGGACTCTTAAAATAGTGTCAGAGCTAGGAAGGACCCTAACTCTAATCCTAACCCTGGTAGAACTCGTGGAAAGTAGAATATCAGAGTTGGAAGAGCCTATAGATCACAGAATGTTAGAACTGAAAGGACCTTTAAAAAATAGAACATGAGATGTTCATTCTAAAACATAGAACATAGACAATTAGACCCTAGCATTAAATGGGACCTTCTGTGGACAACAGAACATTGGCCTTAGTAAAAGATGAGGCTGCCATATGTCTCAAATGGCCTGTGACTGTGAAATGGCTGTTAGACTGCTATGTCCCCAGTATCCCATGGATTTAATCCAGTCATTCAACCAATCCGTCAAGCTCCTATTGTGATTCGAGTATTGTGCTAGGCATTGTCTTATTAAATTCCAATAACTCAATTCAGCTCAATAAACATTTATTAAGGGCTGACTAGGTGCCATGTGCCAAGCACTAAGAATATGAAGGCAAAAGTGAAAATCTCTTTATGGGTAACAGCTTGAGCAAAGACGTGAAGGCTAGAAAGCCCCACAAACATTTGGGAAGGTGAATCCAAGTTTCCTGGAGTTTTAGAATATGTGAAGGAAAAAAGTGTAAGATAAAGGTTTGAAGGACAGAGTGACGCCATATTAAGAGAGGCCTTGAATATCTAGAAAAGAACTTTAAACTTTACCAGGTAGTCATAGGGACGCATTGAAGATTTTCTTCATAGGAAGTTACCGTTTGTCATTTCATTCATTGTTCAGTCATTTTGGTTATGTCTGACTCTGGGGTTTTCTTGGCAAAAATACTGGAGTGTCTTGCCTTTTCCTTCTCCAGATCACTTTACAGATAAGGAAACTGAGGCAAACAGGGTTAAGTGACTTGCCTAGGGTGACATAGTTAATAAATGTCTCAGGTCATATTTGATCTTGGGAAAATGAGTCTTCCTGATTCCAGGCCAAGTACTCTATCCACTGCACCCCCTAGCTACAACCTAGTCATAGCCAGATATAAATAAAGTAAATGTGCCTTATAAAGAATATTTTGGAAAAGGGAAAAAATAAATGTGGAAAAATCTATCAGGCAACTATTACAATGGTCTAGGCAGGTGCTAAGGAGCACTGGCAATGAACCAGTGGCCATGGGAATGGAGAGGAGGAGATGGGCACAAGAGAAGTTTTTAAAAAGTGGAATCTATAGGTCTGGGGGACTTCTTCATCTTGTCTCATATTCAAGGATAACCCTAGGTGGGAGACTGGGTAAATGATGGAACCAGAGACAAAACTGGCAAAGTCAGAAGGAGAAGCAGGTTTGGAGAGAAAGACGAGGTTGGTTTTGAATTCCTTCCTGATGTCTCTCCTTTCATTCCAAGTGCTTAATGCCCCTAAACTCTCTCTTCCAGACCCCCCTGAGAAATCTTCCCTGAAGTCCTAGTTCATACTGAAGTAGACAGAACAGCTCAGAACATAACCCTTCCAATGGGATTGGTATTTTAACAAGGATCAAGCTAAAGAGATGGAACTCTAAGAATAGAATTTCAGAAACCACTCAATGAATGAAGGAGGGACTGGGGGAGTGGTGCAGGGCCACAAGACCTTCCTAGCACCCCTGAAAAGTGTGTTATATTAGGAACCACACCAGTTTGGGAGTCAGACAATCTGGATTCTACTCTTGGTGCTGACACAAATTATCATGTGTCTTTGGGCAAATCTCCTCTCTGGGCCTCAGTTTCCTCAGCTATAAAAAGCGAGATTTAGATTAGATGAACTTTAGAGTCCCACCTAGCTTTAAATCCCATGATCCCTGTGAGTTCTGGGACACCTTCCAACTCTCATCTCTGCCAGAATGCAAGGGGCCTCCTATTCCCTTACTTTCTCAGATCTGAGTAAGATGATCTCTGAGGCTTTCATTAGCTTCAAATAATAGGCTGGCAGGCATTTAGAAGCAGGGCCAGACCTGTGAATTGACACACTATTCGACTCTGGCACTCTTCCCATCTTTTCTTTTCTTTCTCCTTCCATTCCTGCCTTTAATCCTTCTTCCTCTCCCCTCCTCCTGTTCCCCCTTCCCTTGAGGGTCTTGCTGTCGATTAATCTCCCAAGATAGTAGTTGATAGGGCTTAAAGTGTACCTGCCTTCATTTTTCCCAAAGTGACTGCTTTTCCAAAGTGGATGTTAGGGGAGGAAACTTTTCCAGCCTCCAAAGCATTCCAGCAACACACACCCTCCCCTTTTTGTTATTCACTCATTTCAGTCACGTCTGACTCTTCATGACCCCATTTGGAATTTTCTTGGCAAAGATATCAGAATACTTTGCCATTTCCTTCTCCAGGTCATTTTTTACAGATGAGGAAACTGAGGCAAACAGAGTTAAAAGACTACACACGCCCTGGTTCCTTTTGGCCCAGGTATCTGTGTCAGGCTGATTTTCATAATGGCTACCATTGTGGCAAAGGTCAAGAACTGGTTGAGTTCTCAAGGGTCTTCGTCTCTAAGAGGAAAAAATAAAGGCTTTGAGATTATCTTAGAGAAGTTGAAGAAGGAGAGATGGATACATGGATCAATCAAGATCACTTAAACAGACAGCATTTGTGCTCCTTTGGGGAATACAAAGAGCAAAACAGTTTCTACCAACTAGGAGACTCCGTTCTAATGAGAGAAGATGACGTATAAAGGGGAATTGGGAAGGGGGAGTCACCCGTGAGGAGAGGAAGGCCCCAGGGTGGAGGTGTCTAGGGGTAGCTGCGTGCTAGATGAGGAAGAAAAGATGGCAAAAAAGTTCTGAAAGAGGCAATCCCATCCTAAAATGGAAGAAAGATTTGTTCCTTTATGCTCTTTGGTGAATGCCATTTTCCACTTAAGAGGGGGAAAAGTAGGGATGGGATTAATGACAGCTAAAGGGTTTAAGATTTTTTAAAAAGGGGGGCAGCTGGGTAGCTCAGTGGATTGAGAGTCAGGCCTAGAGACGGGAGGTCCTAGGTTCAAATCCAGCCTCAGGCACTTCCTGACCCCCATTGCCCACCCTTACCACTCTTCCACCTAGGAGCCAATACACAGAAGTTAAGGGTTTAAAAAAAAAAGATTAAAAAAAAACCTCTCTCCAGTGGGTACATGGCAGGAAAGAATACATTCATAAGGGGGGATGGCAGGTCTGGAGTTTTGAGAAGGTAGCCTGCTTTCTGGTGTGGTGTAGACCCCATCCCACCTGGTGCTTCTATGTGATGAATCAGTCGATGGCATCAGTCAGTTTTTATTAAACTCACACTAGCAGAAAGAGGCTCTGGTAGGCACCAGGGGACCAACAAGCAGATGCGTAGCACGAGCCCTGTTGTCAAGCACTTCACAAGGAATTATGCCAACATGCAGACACACCGCTTCTTCATTTGTCCAAATACATTTCCAGAGAGCTTGGAAGTGGAATTCATTTCCCGCAGCTGCCAGGGGTGTCCTCTCGAGGTGCCCAGGGAAGGGGGGGTGTTAGAAGGCTGGCTAGCAGGTGTCTAGCGGGGGGTGGCGTTCTCCCAGGAGTGACTGCAAGCAGCCTCCAGAAGGGCCAGGGATGATTCATTCTACCCACCTCCCAGGAAACGAGCCAAAACGCAAAATGTATGCATGTGTGTATACATGCGTGTGTGTACCCATAAGCATGTACATGCACACACAAAACAAATGATCCCATTGGCCATCTCTACGTCTATACACTTGTGTGTGTGTGTATCACATTTCCACCACTTTACACATTCCTTAGTAAATTCATTTTCACTTCCAAGTTGGCGGCTTCACACATTCGCAACTATGTGCTGGGCCAGTGATGGGCAAACTTTTTAAAGAGGGGCCAAAGGAAAGGAAATGCTCCTCTGTCAGTCTGCTTCTAAGGCAACTCTTTCCAAGTTTCGTTGTATTGTCTCCTACTCATTGTACTCGTCAGATTAGGAATACTGTCCCCTGGTCGGATAGAACATTTCAGGGGGCGCATCTGGCCCACAGGCTGTAGTTTGCCCATCACTGTGCTGGACAATAAAGAAAAAAAGAGAGAAGGTCGATGCCCAAGTTTGCATCTGGGAAACAGACAAAATTATTCATCCAAGAGTTCATCAATCTGCTCCAAAAAGGGCCCGAGTCACCTCTCAAATGCACGATGAGGGGATTGAAAAAATGGAAAAGTGGCCGTGTTTGTGCTTAAATGAGCCGGGGGTCCCCCCTGCCCTCTCCATGGTGCTTGAAGCAGTGAGCGCCCCACTTCCCCCCTGCCCAGCTGCCCCTGGGGGCAGTTCCCAGGTCTGGCAATATGGGACCAGGGAACCCAAAGGAAGATTAAAGGGAGCCGTTTGCCCCTTTCCCCTTTTAACCTTGGGGTTCTTCTGACATTGCTGCCCCTGCCCTTCCCCATCCAGCCCCTCGTCGCCCTCCTCTCCCCTGCCTTTTACTGTTATTTCATGATTACGGTAATAGGCAAAGTTCATATTATGAGAATGAATGTTTTGTTGTAAAGAATTGTATGCTGAAAAGAGTCTCTTCAGCGCTCTTTAGAGAAACATTAATGTTTCAGGTGGTCTCAGGGACCCGCCCCCCTACGTCCCAAAGGCTCAATGTATCGACATTCACATTTTTTACTTTTGTGCCATTTTCTTGGAACATGACTCCCATAAAAGTGGAGGGTTGAGGGGGCAGCCGGGTAGCTCAGTGGATGGAGAGCCAGGCCTAGAGATGGGAGGTCCTGGGTTCAAATCTGGCCTCTGACAGTTTCCAGCTGTGTGACCCTGGGCAAGTCACTTGACCCCCATTGCCTAACCTCACCACTCTTTTGCCAATACACAGTATTGACTCCAAGACAGAAGGTAAGGGTTTAAAAATAAAACAAACCAAAAAAAAGTGGAGGGTTGACTGTATAAATAATATAGCATGTAGAGCATATCTCTATGTGTATAATATAACAAATACAAAAAAATTAGCATGTTGACAATATCTGAATATATAGATGTATATAGGTGTATGTGTATAGGTGTATGCATATAGATATAGATATAGATATAGATATAGATATAGATGTAGATGTGGATGTGGATGTGGATGTAGATGTAAGATGTAGATATAGATACATACAAGAGAGAGACATGACCAATGTGATCATTTGGGGCAGGGTCCATACTATATACAGTATATCTTGTGTGTGTGTGTGTGTGTGTGCATTTTATACAGAGAAATAGAGACATAGGAAATGTGATCATGGGGATGTGTATGTATATTTGTGTTATATACATTGCATATAGAATATATGAGAAAGAAAGAGACAGAGAGATGGCCAACGTGATCATTGGTTGTGCTCAACTATGCATATTTATTCCAAGGATTGGGTTTGTTTGTTTGTTCTTTTTTTTTTTTTAAACCCTTACTGTTTGTCTTAGAATCACTACAGTGTACTGGTTCCAAGGCAGAAGAGCAGTAAGGGCTAGGCAATGGGGGTCAAGTGACTTGCCCAAGGTCATATAGCTGGGAAATGTCTGAGGTCAGATTTGAACCCATCTCTAGGCCTGGCTCTCATTCCACTGAGCTACCCAGCTGCCCCCTGTTTGTTTTTTCATTGGGGGTATAAAGAGAAAAATAGATTTTTGTTCTTAGAAAAATCTAAAATTTAATTTGAAACCTTACAAACTGTGAGAAGAAGCCTGAACTAGGAACTGGAAGATCCAGCTTTGGGTTCTAGCTACCTTGTTAAATTGCTGCTGCTGCTGCTACTGCCGCCACCACTTGTCATTGCTTTAATTTGTATCAGTCATCATCTTCATTTCTCAATGTATCCTCCTGCTTCCCATCCCTGTACCCCCAACACCTGACATCACTCCCCCTTATAACAGAAAATTAAAGAGAGAAGGCATAGTTTAATAAAATTAGCTTCCCCCACCTGCCAAATCATTGGTGTCTGCCGGTCTGTGGAGGTCCCACACCCATAGCAAGGGAGCTTCTGCTGTTAACTCGTGCTGAGGCCTTGCGTCTAGCATTCCCTGGCTCGGTTTTCTCTTCTGCATCCCTGAGGAGGTGGGGTTCGGTGCCCTAAAATGATCATCTCTATATGTACGTAACGTATACAAACATACACACATCAATCCACAGAAACGGGTCATATTTGGACAGTTATCGGTATGTCTCACAAATTCTTGAGGCACTTCATTACAAAATGATTTTCTTAAAAATATTTTCAGTCTTGCTCCCTTTCTCCATGGCTTGACCTGCTTCCCAAGGCTTGTAGACACCAGCAGGTGGTTCTGAAATCAGCTAAACCCCCTGGCTTTCGGGCCCCAAGCTGGGCGGTAACTTAGAGATCACCGAACCCTAAATCCCTCATTTTACAGATGAGAAAACGAAGGCCTAAAGACTGAAGGACTTTGGACTCCAGGTCCAGGGTTCTTTTCACTCTACCACAAGGTGTCAGGGTCCCCTCAGGAACTAATCTCTGACTCGGCCATCCTCCAAGTCTCACAGATCTGCCCTTCTGCAGAAAGACGGGCTTGGGGACAAGACGATATACAAGACCCAATCTCTGTCCCCAGACTGCTAATAGTTAAGATGGGAAAAATCATCACGTGTCAGAACTGGAAGAATCCTTTCCTTTTATAGAATGGGAAACTGAGAAGAGGGAGAACGATTGCCCCAAGGTAGCTAGCTAGTAAGTCAAGCCAGGATTCTAACTAGTAAATGAATACTCTTACCACTACAAAAGGACATTTCACACACATATATCAATCTTGCAAGACAGCACAAAATTGAATGATGTACTTGGATAGAAAGAGCACCAGACTGAGTTAGGAGATCTAGGTTCTAGTCCCATTTTAGCCACTAACCTAACCTAGGGGACCCTAGGCAAATCGTGTAACTTTCCACTCTATAAAAATGAGAAAGTAGCACTAGAAACCCACTGAGTTTTTCCCAGACTTATGATCTTCCATCCATAATTCTTTTTTTTTTAAACCCTTGCCTTCTGTCTTAGAATCAATACTGTATATTGGCTCCTAAGCGGAAGAGAGTGGTAAGGGCTAGACAATGGGGGTCAAGTGACTTGCCCAGGGTCACACAGCTGGGAAGTATCTGAGGCCACATTTGAACCCAGGACCTCCTGTCTCTAGGCATAGCTCTCTATCCACTGAGCTACCCAGCTGCCCCCTCCCTTCATAATTCTAAGACTTAAAACGTGTGATATGGATTCTTCCCATGGTAGGGCTTCAGAGGAAGGAGAGATCAATAGGTCTGAGTTGTTAGAAGACGCTTCATGGAAGATGTGGGAGGCATCTTAGACAAGGAAGATAGAGAAAACAAGATGGTGGTGAAAGGGTGGAGAGCAAGCTAAAACTGATGATTCCTTTTCCTTTCCTCTGTTTTGTCCAGGTTAGCTGATCTCATGGAGAAACATCAGGAAGAGCTGGCCACCATCGAAGCTATCGACTCGGGTGCAGTGTACACGTTGGCTCTGAAGACACATGTGGGCATGTCCATCCAAACATTCCGCTATTTTGCAGGCTGGTGTGACAAAATTCAGGTGAGATCCGTCAGGTCTGAACATCAATCTGACTTTTTCTCTTAAAGTCTGAACCTCCTAAGAATCAGGTCAAGGTCTCCTGGAAAAAAAAAGAAAGAAAGATTGAGGATATGGGGGAAGAGGAATGGACACCATTGCTAAAGGGTTCTGCCTCCTTGGTGCACGAAGGTGATTCACAAGTCTCCGTCTGCCCAAGCCAGATGTTTAGTGGCTTGTGCCCTTCAGGATGGAGAACCGCAAGATGCCTGGGATAGAAAGAAGTTCACATGGAATTACTCTGAATTACTAAATTACAGAGCTCATTATTAGAGACAAAAAGATGAAACAACGTAGGACCTGCTATCATGGAAGTTGTCTAATGAAGGCAGGGATGCATATAAATAGCTATGATACAAGAAAAAGTACAATGATCATAAAGGAAAGGTCATGGAAAGCAGAATGGTTTCTACAATGGAAAGAACCCTGAATTTGGAGTTAGAGGCTACAGTTTCAAATCCCCAGTTCTTGTACAAATCATTTAACTCTCTGGGCCTTCTTCTCTTTTCTGTAAAATGATGGGTTTGGACAAGGTGGCCTTTGAGATCTCTTCTAGCTTTAAATCTGTCTGGCTGAAAGTGCTGGGAGAAATTTGGAGATCAAGAAAACACTCCCAGCTTGGGGTTGAGTATAGGGTGGTTTTAAGGAAAGCTTTGTGGAGGAAGTGAAATCATAGAATAAGATGAACACCCGCAGATAGAGTTGAGGGGAGAGAGAAGCTCATTTCTGGGCATGAGGGACTGGGTGACTAGGGCAGCGAGGTGGTATAGTGGCTAGAGCACAAGACCTTGAGTCAGGGAGACCTGAGTTAAAATCTAGCCTCAGATGCCTCCTACCTGTGTGACTGTATAAGTTACTTAATCCTTTTGGCCTTCATTTTCTCATCTGTTGAAAATGAGCTGGAGAGGGACAGCTATGTAGTACAGTGATTAGAGCATCAGGCCTAGTTCAAGTTCCTAGTTCAAAGACCTGAGTTCAAATCTGACCTTAGATACTTGTAGTTGTGTGACCCTGGGCAAGTCACTTAAAACCATTGCCTGATACTTACTACTCTTCTGCCTTAGAATTAAATCAATTCTGAGACAGAACATAAGGGTTAAGAAAATGAGTTGGAGAAGGACATAGCAAACTACTCCAGTATTTTTGCCAAGAAAATCCTAAATGAGGTCACAGAGAGTCAGATATGACTGAGATGACTGAACAACAACAAAACCAGGTGACTAAAGGCAGAGAGAAGAGAAAGAGTGTGGATGGGAACCTAAACAAAAAGTCGAAGGTTCTAGAATGTGGGATATGTAGAGAAGAATATGAAATTTATATCATACATGTGATATATATCATATAAATTTGGATGGGAGAGTGGGGTTTGGATTGCAGAAAGCCTGGAATGCCAGTCAAGAGTTTATACTTTGATAGGAAACAAGGATTCACACAAGACTTTTTTGAGAAGAAAATGGCCTAGTCAGGATAGATTCCCACAATCTCATTGTATAGGTTAGTCATCTTCCCGTAGAGCTCATATTCCACTCTAACCTTTTACCAGTGGCAGAAGCTCTGGGAGAAAAACCTAAGCACCATCTACCACTACACAGCAAATACCTGCCATAACGACTTATTCCTCTACCAAACCCAGAGGCCACCATCTTTTCCTGGGATTATCTTCCTGCTCCAAAGAATCTTGCACTGAGCCAATAAGGAAGCAAGTCCGCAAAGTCTTTATTGTAGACAAGAACTTCAGATTACAAAAGTCCATTTTACAGAGAAGACAATGGAGGCAAAGAAGACCTGAACGGTCTCATAAGAGACTGAGGAAAGAAAGATGGGATTACAATTCACAGCCTCTCCTGCACTAGTTCCTGTGTTCTAGTTTAAGGGATGCTTGACTTCCTACTCTCAAGCTGAGAACAAGTTCCTGAGATCAATAGATGATATGCCCCTGCTAGGCCAGGGGGAAGGGAGAGGGAGACAGAAAACCTTGACATATCTTTGTGTTTGATTTCCAGGGTACCACCATCCCCATTAACCAAGCAAGGCCTAACCGGAACCTGACTTTCACCAAGAAAGAACCAGTTGGGTGAGTCCCCACGCATTGGGGTGCTGTCACAGGAGGGTTTTGTAGCAAGATTGTCATAAAATTGGACCTGGCCAAATGGGAGGTCTCCTTTGGGACTAATTGTAACCCTAGTTTTGTTAGAGCCAAGATGGAACAGTCCATTAAAGAATCAACAAGCATTTATTAAGTTCCTACTGTGTGCCAGGTGTTGTGCTAGATCATTGGTTCCCAAACTTTTTTGGCCTACCGCCCCCTTTCTAGAAAAAATATTACTTAGTGCCCCCTGGAAATTATGAAACTATTTATTGAACTCAGAATAGAATGTATTACAAAAAAAGTGTGGCCATCACCACTTCCCTGGATCACTGCAGCACCCACCAGGGGGCAGTGGCGCCCACTTTGGGAATCACTGTGCTAGATACTAGGAATAAAAAGACAAAAGGGACACAGTTCCTGACCTCAAGGAGCTAACATTCTATTTGTGAAATAATATGCACACATAAATATATGCAAAGTCTATATTCAAGAGAAAAAAAAGATAATTTTAGTGGGAAGAGGTACTAGCAAACTGGGTTGGGCAGCGGGTAAGAGTAGAGAGAGGGTACGGACCAGAAAAGACTTCATATTATTGCAGTGGCTGGATGGGATGTCATAGGATCTAATTATAAATATTGGCTCTGTTACTAGCTGTGTGATCTTAAACAATTCATTTCACTCCTCTCGTCCATAGTTTCCTCATCTGTTAAATGAAGAGTGGTTCTTCCAACTCTGTATCTATGACCTCCTCTAACTCTCTGAGGATACAGCTAATCAGAACAATTAAGCTAAGCCCATCCTGGGAGGGATGCCAGTGTCTTCCAAAGGGGGCCAGTTGACTGGAGCATTCACTTTAAGAGAGGCTGATCCCTGTCCTCTACTCCCCTCGTGCTTCTTTTTTTTTTTTTTTTAACCTTTATCTCCCATCTTAAAATTCATACTGTGTATTGATTCCAAGGTGGAAGAGCAGTAAGGACTAGGCAGTGGGGATTAATGACTTGCCCAGGGTCACACAGTTAGGAAGTGCCTGAGGTCAGATTTGAACCTAGGACCTCCTGTCTCTAGGCCTGGCTCTCAATCTGAGACTGAGGCTTAAACTGAGTCACCTACCTGCCTCCTCCCTTCATACTTCTAAAAGAGACCTGGGCATGCCACCTGCCCAGAAATGACTCTCACTATCTCCAAGCAACTCTGGAAATGGCTTCTTTGGCAATGTAGGCACGTTGCCTTCTTTTTGGGGGTTTCCTGCATCTCATTCCACATCCATCCTTAGATCCTCATTCCTTTGGGTTAAGGAACTGAAGCCTTCCTTAAATAAAGTTGTTAAGTGTATACTGGGTGGTGGAAACCTTACAATACAAAGATTTCAAAGGAGTTTCTAAAGGCTGATGGGGACCAATAAACAGCTTCCAATATTGATAGGGTCATCCTGAAGATTAGAATCATAGTATGTCATATGCGCCCTACCAGCCCATTTGACAAATAAGAAAACTGAGAGTGCAAGAAGCAAGATGACTTGTCTGAGGTGAAAGGAATCTTTGACATCATCCAGTCAACCCTCTCCATTTTATAGATCAAAATGAAGCCAGTAACAAGGAAGTGACTCACAATGATTAGTGGCAGAGGGAAGTCTAGAGCTCAGGTCTTCTGGATCTGTGTCTAGGCTTCTTGCCAGGTTTCTCAGGGTAGAATATCAGGATAGCAGAAGGGAGGCAGGGAAAATGGAAAGAGCTGGAATAGAATGACAGAAGGAGCTTGGCCTGGACTCATGCCTGACTACCTTGGTGTTTAGGGTCTGTGGCATTGTCATTCCCTGGAATTATCCCCTAATGATGCTCTCTTGGAAGACTGCTGCCTGTCTGGCTGCTGGGAACACTCTGGTCATCAAGCCAGCACAGGTGAGTCACATTAAGGAGAAGTGCAAGGATTGTTAAGGCTGATATGGTGGAAAGAAAGGGATGGAGAAAAGCTAATAATGAAGGTTAAATGTAAAAATATGTAGAGAGCCTTGTAAACATCCACCCCCAAACCCCTGGTCACACGTAGTAATAGTTTCATGAGACTGACCAGATCAGCCCCCTACAAAGGTAATAAATGGAAGAGCCTGAATTTGAACCATGATCCTTGGATTCCTATTTCTGCCTTCTTTCTACTATTCTGTGCCAAAGTTCTGATGTTCTCTGTTTCCCTGAAGTAGGAGATGAGGGAATGGGACCTTGAAAAATGGGAAGGTTTTGGAGAGATGGAGAGGCTAGAGGAGGGCATCCTGGTAAAGAGGAAAGTATGAGCTTGCTTTCTCAAGTGGAACCATTTAATCACAGCAAAAAATGATAGCTCCATTTTTCTGTATATAAAGTGTGGAATAAAATAGAAGAGGAGGCTGCCTAGGATGGCCAGTGGGTCTGAGACTCTGCAATTCTCTGCTATACCACCAGGTGACACCACTGACTGCCTTGAAATTTGCAGAGCTGACTGTGAAAGCTGGAATTCCCAAAGGCGTGGTGAATGTTCTACCTGGATCAGGTAAGGGGGCAGCAGGATGGGGCAGTCTTTCTCTATTTCCCTTCTCATGCAGAAAAGGCAAGGCATCTCAACTGGGCTGCATCTCCGTTTGAAAGTCCCACGAGGGTCTCAAATGACCCAGAACCTGACCTTGGGAAAAGATTGACCAGGAAAAGGAGAGGGTGGTTTTGATGATGATGATGATGATGATGATGATGATGATGACACTGTTACTACTATTCCTACTACCACCATCACCACCACTACTCATCCTCCTTCTACTATTATTACTACTTCCTCCACCATCACCACTACCTCCTTCTCTTCCTTCTACTGTTACTACTGTTATTACTGCTGCTGTTACTGCTACTACTACTACAATTACTATAATAATAAATAAATAAATTTATTGGGCAAGTGAGGGATAAAGAAGAGACAGGTGAAAGTTAACCACAAGCAAAAAATGCAGAGGAATCCAAAGTCATTTCAACCACTTGGGAGCTCAAGGAAAATTAACCTGAGTCTATTCTCACCTGCCATCCTATGTACAATCATGTCTATTCTGCTATATATATTGAGGGGCCAGGAAGCATACATAAGAGAGAATACTGGCTTTGGAGTCAGGAAGAACTGTGTGATAGTGGGTGAGTCACCTAACCTCTCTGGACCTCAGTTCTTTTCCTATAAAATGAGGTGATTGATTCAGTGATTTCTAAGGTCCTTTCCAACTCTGAATCTATGATCTTATAGTCATTTATAAAACATCTGCTATGGGCTAGGAGCTGTGTACAAAGGAGGGTATAATGGAAAAAGAAGGGCACTAAATTTGTAATGAGAAGACCTGAAGACTTGAATTTGAGTCTACATTCTGATGTGTATCAGCAGTGTGATCATGAATAAGTCAATGGGCCTCAGTTTTCCCATTTGTAAAAAGAGGAGATTGGGCTAGATCCCTGAGGTCCCATCTAACAGTCACATGTTATAATTCTAAATTTGAGAAAGGTAGCAAAGGAGTAGCAAAGAAAAAACTGAAATGGGAAATAGGAGATGTAGGTCCTACTCCTGGCTTTTCTACTAACTTACAGAATGACCTTACATGGAAGGGAATTCCCTTTTCTGAAGCTCAGTTTACTCCTCTATAAAAATAATTGCTTCTCCACTTTGGGAATCAATGATCTCTAAGGTTCTACCCAGACCTGCTGTTTCCAGAATCCAGGCCCATATTTATCCTACTCTCCCCTTGAACGTTTCTTGGTCCAAATGATGGCTCTCTCTCCACACACACAAATGATGAATTACATCCAGCCACGGTCTAGCTGCTCTATTTCTTCCTTAATTAACTCAGCAGCCCTCCAGGAGCCAGTGGGAAGATGGGGGCGGTGGGACATCCCTGATGATCTGGCCCAGCGATTCCTCCAATGATTCTTTCCCACCCATCTGGGGCAATGCCAACACATCTGTCAGCAAAGGGGTAATTGAAACTAAAACTCCAACATCCCAAAAGCACCCCCTCTCTGCCTTCTGACTTCTGCTGAAAGGAAGATTGGATTGGGGTAGCTGAATTGGCTTGCATTTCATTTCTACCTTCCTCGACTTTGTCACTGGCTGAGAATTTGCAGGATTGAGGGTGAGGTGAATGTCATCTTCCCAGGGGAAGGGATCCAAGAGTCCTGGGATCCCAGCCCAGTTTTGTCACCGGCTTACCTAATAATGCTAATAACAATAACAGTGATGATAGTGATGCCTTATTTGTAGAGGGATTTACTGTTCTCAAAACACATTCACACACCTCTTAGCTCATTTGTTGTGCTTAAGACAGCCCTGTGAGACAGGACAGGTATAATCCCATTTTACAGCCTGAGAAAGGGTATTTCAGAGAAGCTGACTAACCTAAAATCCCATGGCTAGGAAGGCAGCATGCCATAATGACAAATAATAGTACTGGGGAATCACAGATTTAGGGCTGGAAAAGACCTTGGAGGCCATCTCTTCCAATTCTCCTTTAAGACTTAGAGAAACTGAGGCCCCAAGATTTTAAATGACTTGCCCAAGATCACAAATGTGTTAGAGGAAGGATTTGAACCCAAGTCCTTCAACTCCAAAGGCATTATAGACTACAACTCTCAAGGAACAGAGTAGGAAAGAACTCTCTCACCCCTTATTCCTGATTTTGTTGCCCTGAGGAGCATTCAACCTCAAAGACCCAAAGCAAGAAATAATTAATAGGTACCTATTAAGTGCTTGCTGTATACCAGCCTACAGAACACCCCATAAGAACCATTCCTATCTCTTAGCATGTTAGGTCTGAAAGAAGAACCCTAAGGAATTGTCTGGATCAGTCAGTCTCCTTATTTTCCATAAAAGGAAACCAAAGTTTTAGAGAGAGAATTATCCATCATCATTCAGCTTCTCAATGGTAGAATGGAGATGGAAGGTCTGACACTAGACAGCCTAGTCTAGTCCTCTTTCTACCACAGCAGGTTTTAAAGGACTTTGAGATTAAGTGCTCGGATACCCAAAGGAAATGAGCTCTAATGGCAGAATTTCAGGCAGTGAGACAGATATTTTTTTGTACTGTTCAAATAAAACTACATATTGCTACAGAGAAGGCCAACCCTCATATGAATCCCATTTCCCCCTTCTTCTGCATATAGTCCCTAGAAGGCAGGAGCAAACAGGAAGGTCCTGTGACTATCAGAGCTGGAAAAGATGAGTGAGATGAACTCATTCAATTCTCCATTTCACAAAAAGAGGAACCAAGAGCCAGAGCAGTGATATACAACTTGCCCAGAGGCTCATGATCATCCATCAGTGGTGGAGCAAGGATTTGATTTCTTGTGTCCTCACCCACAGAGAGTATCTAACTATCCCCTGCTAGCCGAAGTCTGCCCTGGCAGAGCAAACATGAATTGGCATCTGCTTGCTCCCCTTTGAGCAGAAGGGGAATATTGGATTGGCACATGCTGATCCCCTTTGCCATTGAGAAATGGCTGCTCATTCTTCAGAGACAGAAATAGATCTGCAGGTCTCTGAGGTGGGAAACCAAGTCCATCATGGCAGATTCATTTTCAGAATAAATTCCAAATAAAGGAGAACTTTGTTCTCTGATTCTCTAAGCCATGGTGGATGGCATTGGGGACAATCTGAGGCTGCTTTAAGAGATAGATGGTGTCCAGAATGAGGGGAGTATATTTGGGGCTACTGGGTTTGTGCTTAGGTACCCCATCCTGGCATCTATTTTGCCTTCTATAGAAGGACATTGGCAAGCTGGGAGGGGGGGATTACACCCAAAGGAGGGGGACCAGGACCGAAAGCTGACATATGAGAATCAGTTTTAAGGCCTGGGTCAGTATATCCTGAGGAAGAAAAGATTTAGAGGGTGCATGATAAGTTTCTTTTCAGTATTTGAAGGATTCAGGTGTAGTATATGGACAGCTAAGGTGGCCTAGTGGATAGAGTGCCAGGCCTGGTGTCAGGAAGTTCAAATCTAGCCTCAACACTTACTGTGCTGTGTGACTCTGGACGAGTCACTTAGCCCTTTTTTTTTTTACCTCAGTTTCCTCATCTGAAAAAAGAACTGGAGAAGGAAATGGCAAACTACTGAAGTATCTTTGCCAAGAAAACTCCAAATGGGGTCATAAAGAGACAGACGCGACTGGAATGCTTGAAAAACAACATGTACAAAATGGATTAGGTTTGATCCACCTAGAAGGGAAACCATAGTATAGGAAGTCAATAGAAATGGCCTTGGAACCAGGAAGACCTGAGTTCAAGTCCTACCTTCAGCATATACCATCTGTGTGTCCCTGAACAAGTCACTTGAAGTCTCAATGCTCTAGACCATTGATGGGCAAACTACAGCCTGAGGGCCAGATGTGTCCCCTGAAATGTTCTATCTGATCCCACAACATTATTCCTAATCTGATGAATACAATGAGTAGGATACAATACAATGAAACTTCAAAAGAGTTGCCTTAGAAACAGAATGACAGATGAGCATTTCCTTTCCTTTGGCCCCCTCTTTAAAAAGTTTGCCCATCACTGCGCTAGACAACATTTTAAGACAAAAAATGAGAACCTATGCTATTGAAATTATAGGTCTAATCTCTGTCTCTATTTGACCTTAAAGAGCAGAAAATGGAATAAAGGGGAATATTTCAGGAAAGACTTATGTGGGGCTCGATATGTAGAAAATCCTTCTAACAACTAATGCTCTCTTGAAGTGGAATAGACTCCTCCAGGAGAAGTGAAGGGTCTTCTCCCCACTCTTCAGGCCAAGGCCGGATCACTCCTTGTCTGGAAGAGCTCTCCTTCAGGTCCAGGTTGGACCACATGGTCTCTGAGGGTTCTTCCAATCCAAAATCAGTGAATTAACCCATTCCAAAGATACCAACTAGAAATCTTAAAAAAAGACCCTATTTTGTTCATAACGAGACTCCTTGCAATGTAAAAATCCCCACCAGGACTTACTTTAGTCTTTAGTGATTGCAGAAATCATCACCTGACAGATGATCCTCTAGAAATAAGCCTCTCCAGGGATATCCAAGACCTTAGACAACCAGCCTCCCTAGGGCCCTTCCTCAGAGCCTTTCCAGATTGGATGGATCTGCCAAAGTACGTGCCCTGCTCGCATATCAGTCTACAGGGCACCAAGTTCAGTCTACACCTTTCATCCGTCTACAAGGAGCCAAGATCAAAAGCACAGGGTCACCTCCCCGCACACTGAGGCATCAGAGGAGGTGTTAGTGGAAATCTTGGATGTCTGTGCACAGAATGCACTGAAACAGAGAGTTCACTGAGAGTTTTGTTTTATGTTTTTGGTCTAGACCTTTGATTTCATTCATTCAGGGACACCCAATAGGGAAAACTCCCTCTCTTTGAAAGTTGCCCAACCCATTGAGACATTAAGCCATTTGTTCATGGTCACAGCTGATATATATTAAAGGCAGCATTTGAAACCAGGTCTTCCAGACTGCAAGGTCAGCCCTCCTACTTATGACACCATATTCTCTCTCGTAATAATTCATAAGAACATAGATTGAAAATTGGAAGGACTCTTAAGGGGTCATCTAGCCCCATCCCTCATTTTACAGAGGAGGAGAAAGCTAGAGATGGTGGAACTAGACCCAAGGCTCCATAGATATTAATCTGAAGGATCAAATTTGAACCCCGGTTCTCTGTTTCCAAATCCAGTTCTTTGTGTTTTCCTGTTCCCTTTGCCTTCAGCTTCATTCAGGAAATCCAGACCCTTTAAATAGGAATAAATCAAAGGCTATATTGACCTCATTCCTTAAAGGACAGGAGTCACATGCCCTCCTCAAGGCAAAGAGGAACCATTTCCATTCTTAAGGCCATCCCATTCTTGATACTATCTCAAGTCTTCAAATGTCAATGTTGGGAAGAAAAGGAAACCACTAATTGGTTCATTAAGAATTCCTACCAGCCCGCATGTTGACAGTTTTTAAAAGTAATATTATTTATGTTTCATTGTTATTTATTTTGTTAAATATTTCTCAACCATATTTTAATTGGGTTCAGGCAGAACTCATGAGTATTGTGGGACCCGTGTGCTCACCATCTCTGCTCCAAACTCTTTCAGGAAGGTGTATTCCAATTTGGTTATGGTGGGTGGTCAGTCTTTTCAGTCCTGTCTGACTTTTCATGACCTCATTTGGTGTTTTCTTGGCAAATGTGCTGGAGTAGTTTGCCATTTCCATCTCCAGTTCATTTTACAGATGAAGAAACTGAGGCAAACCAGGTTAAGTGACTTGAGGCTATAGGAGCAGAGGAGGTCCATAAATACCTTCATTACCCACAAGGGACATACCAACTAGCTAATAATTGGGAGAAGGCAGTTAATATGTAGAGTAAAGCAACAGGAAGAGCTCTGAATTGGGGACTGGAAGCCCAGGGTTCAAATCCCTGCTTATCTACTTACTACATGGTCACTCTCAGGCAAATTATTTTACATTTCTGAGCTTTGATTTCCTCCTCTTGAAGAAGAGGAAATGACCTCTATTGTCCCCTGTAGCTCTTAATCCTCTATTAAGCTGCCCTTTCACCATTAAAGCAACTCTCCTTTGTCCACAGGGAATTCTTTAGAGTCTCTGATAACTCCTGGAACGATAGTTTGGCTTGCCTAAGTGAACTTGGCCTGGCATTTTCATTTCTCTGGATGAAAGCTTCCCCAAAAGGAGGGATGGCTTCCCTTTGCCCCCTAGCCCTGAGGCCTTCCTTGTGCATTGGCATCCCAGCTGGTTAAAGTGAGATGTCAGCCTGGAGTCAAAAATGAAGCGAGTGTTGCCAGCTTCTCAACTGTGTTGCCTGCCAACAAAGCAAGCCCATCTTCCCCAGTCCTTGGGTTAGGGCATTTCAGGGTCTCAGGGACCTCAAGAAGCCCTGCTTTCATATTCTGTTGCCCCTTCTTTGAACAGGTTCCTTGGTTGGGCAGAGGTTATCAGATCATCCAGATGTGAGGAAAATTGGGTTCACAGGCTCCACGGAGATTGGAAAGCACATCATGAAGAGGTAAGCCTATTGTGGGAATGGGGCAGGAATATATTTAACAACCAGCTCTATGAGTGCGTGACACATCTTTAAGTTTAATCTGCATTACTGACATTTTCTCTCTCACTCTTGAATCTAGACGATCAACAAAACAACCAAGTCTTGATTTGTAGCACTTTTACTTTTATCATTATGTTATATTTTATGTAGCCCATTTATGAGGTATAAATGCTCACACTGAAAATTTAACAATCAGCTCCAGATAGCTCTCTGAGTTGAGTCTAGCACTCTCCTGTAGCAGGAACACAATACCAGCCACACTGAGGCTGTTTGATTATTTCTTGATTCTTAGGCTTGGGTTTTCCCAATAACAATATCTTGTATTTGTACAGCCATGTTGGCAGCATCTATTATGTGGCTTAGTTTTCCTTTCAAAAACCATACTGACTAAACAACCTAATGCAAATATTAATAATATGGAAATAGGTCTAGATCAATGACACATGTAAAAGCCAGTGGAATTGCTCCTTGGCTACAGGAGGGGGTGGGAGGACGGGAGAGAAAAAACATGATTTATGTAAACATGGAAAAATATTCTAAATTAATTAATTAATTAAAATTTGCCAAACTTAAAAAAAAAAGGAACCACAGTAAAAAGATCCTTGAGATTGGGTTCTTGTCCTGGCTCCACCAAATTCCAGCTTCATCACTTTGGTTAATTCCTTGTACCTATTTTTCTCATCTACAAAGTGAGGATAACAACCCCTATCCTGTCTCCCTCACAGACCTATTGTGAGCATCAAATGGGAAAACACGTTATATCTGTCAAATCTCATGAAGGCGTGAGGGTTTATTATTATTTGACCCTCACAGCAACCCTTTCAAATCAGTAGAACCAATGGAAAAACTTAGGCCCAGAGAGATTGTCACAGGTTCCTAAGCCTAAATCCACCTGAGGAGAATGGTTGCTTGAATGGTCAGGATTCATCTCTTTAGTGTGTCTTGGCCCCCTTAGGCAATCTGGTGAAGTTTAGGACCCTTCTCAGAATAATATACAGTTATCCCTTCCACATTGGGACTTTCCCCATCATAGTTTGCATATATTAGGTGTCAGCAAAAGAAATTAAATGAGAAATAGCAGGTGATCCTGGGTTCAAATCTCACCTCAGACACTTCCTAGCTCTGTGACCCCAGGGCAAGTCATTTAATCTCCATTGCCTAGCCCTTACCACTCTTCTGAAGCCTTAGAACCAATGCGTAGTATTGATTCTAAGATAGAAGGTA
>NC_058130.1:61086896-61104791 GCF_016433145.1 Gracilinanus agilis
CTCTCTCTCTCTCTCTCTCTCTCTCTCTCTCTCTCTCTCTCTCCTCACTCTTTGTCTCTCTGTCTCTGTCTCTGTATTTCTCATACACATATACACACTCATATTCTTGACCTCACCATTACTCGTGAATGTTCCATTATCAAAAACCCAATAATTCTTCCCTTCAACACAACTTCCTCTGCCTCTTCCTTGCTGCACTGTCTCTCCATTCCTTCCTGTTCTCCCAAGCCATCATCTCTGCTTTGGCTTCACTTTCCTCCCTTCTCAAGCTTAACAGTCCAGTTAACCAATTCAGTTTTGCACAAGACTTTATTCTTATATCCTTTGCCATCTTATCCTCAAACCACTTATACCTGGGCAAACCCCAGTTCTATATTACCTCCCCCATTTGCCTTCTCTGCTCTTACTTGCTGCTGAACTGGGCTAGAACCTGGGGCTACTACTAGCTTTTTTGTTACTCCATTTCTGGAATATATTCACCTCCACCTCTTAAATCCCCTAATTCCTTCTAAGGTGCCACCTCCTACAAGAAGCCTTCTTTACTCCTTCCAGGTGTTGATGCCCTCTCATCCTACAAAATCACCTTATTTGGGGGCAGCTGGGTAGCTCAGTGGATTGAGAGCCAGGCCTAGAGACAGGAGGTCCTAGGTTCAAACCCGGCCTCAGACACTTCCCAGCTGTGTGACCTTGGGCAAGTCACTTGACCCCCATTGCCTACCCTTACCAATCTTCCACCTATAAGTCAATACACAGAAGTTAAGAGTTTAAAATTTAAAAAAAAATCACCTTATTTGTGGGTATATACATACATATATATAAAATATATATACATATATGTGTGTGTATATATATATATATATACATATATATATATATATATGAAACCCTCACATTCTGTCTTAGAATTGATACTAAATATTGGTTCTAAGGCAGAAGACTAATAAGGACTAGGCATTTGGGGTTAAGTGGCTTGCCCAGGGTCCCCTAACTAGGAAATGTCAAAGACCAGATTGGAACCCAGAACCTTCCATCTTCAGTTCTGGCTCTCTATCCACTGAACCACTTAGTTGCTCTACTTTGATTATATTTTGTATTTGCTTCCTACATACACATGTTGTATTCTCTCTTCTGAATCCCCATCCCTGCCCCAGTAGGCTCAGGGTGTAAACTCTTCGAGAACAGGAACTGGTTAATTTTTGTCTTTTTATCCCCAGCTCCTATCACAATGGATAGCACATAGTAGGCACTTCATAAACATTTGATGGATTGAATTGCAGTTATCTTAATCCACTTTTTTTTTAAACCCTTACCTTCTGTCTTGGAATCAATACTGTGTATTGGCTCCAAGGCAGAAGAGTGGTAAGGGTAGGCAATGGGGGTCAAGTGACTAGCCCAGGGTCACACAGCTGGGAAGTGTCTGAAGTCATATTTGAACCTAGGACCTCCCGTCTCTAGGCCTGGTTCTCAATGCACTGAGCTACCCAGCTGCCCCCAACTTAATCCACTTTTAAGGATGGATCAGAATTAGGTCATTAGATAGGTAGGGAGGAAGGAGGAGACACACAGGTGAGGAGACCAGCATCCACAAACTCAGGGACGGGCTTAGGGAAGATAATGCTCATTCACATTTTTCTCGCTCTTTAAGCTTTACAAAGTGTTCTCAAAGTGCCAAAGTGGCTAGGAGCTCCTCCACAAAAGGAGCTCAAAATGGGTTCTTAAAAGGTCAACACATTCAGGGCTCTTTTAAATTGAATCCATTGGCTAGAGAATGAGATGGAAGATACCATCTAGCCCTGGTGGGGAGCTGCAGAGGACCAGCTCCAAAAGGAGCAGGGGGCCAGTCAAATAAAGGAAGAGAAAGGAAGAAAGAATGCCTAAATCTCTGTAAGCAGAAGATAAGGTTTGAAAGAAAAGGCTACCATAAATGTTTTAACTTTCCCCTGGGATTGTGATCTTCAGATACACACACACACACACACACACACACACACACACACACACACAGAGTCCTGTTTGCAGGTAATAATAGAGCTCTTTACAACATCTAACAGAAGGGCTTATCCCACAACAACTCTATTAGATAAATAGTAAAAATAGTTTTAGTCCCATCTTACAAACAAGGAAACTAAGGACTGGAGAAGTTACAAGACTTGTAAGTATCTGAGTCAGAATTCAAACCCAAGTCTCATGGCGATGTGTTCAGATGGTCAATTGTTTAAACTGGCTAAGGGCAAAAGAACAAATGGAGGAATGAATGAATGAAGCATTTATTAAGAGACTACCATGTATCCGGCACTGTGATAGGTGCTCACAATCAATACGACAGTTCCTGGCCCCAAGAAGCTAACATTCTAACAGGAGAAGATATCATATGTAGGGAAATAAACAGAAAGATGAGGAAGGGTCACATTGGACAGGACTGGAATATGAGACTAAAGACATTGGATTTAATACTACAGGCAGAGGGGGATATTCTTGAGCTATGGAATACAAGACTGAAGTGATGTTTTAGAAAGATTCTTCTTTTTTTGCAGTTTAGTTTAATTTAATTTGTTTATATTTTTATTTTGAGTATTTTCCCATATTTACATGTTTCATGTTCTTTCCCTCTCCCTCATACTCCCCAACCCCCCCCCATAGCCGACGCACAATTGCACTGGGTTTTACAAGTATCATCGATCAAGACCTAATTCCATATTATTGATAGTTGGACTAGAATTATCGTTTACTGTCTTCATCCCCAAAAATATCCCCATCAGCCCATTTGTTCAAGCAGTTGTTTTAGAAAGATTCTTAATCTGTTCTTGGGATATGAAATGGATTGGACAAAGGAAAGATTAGAGCTAAGGTTTGGACACTTATCTTAAGCGACTAGATAAGAAGTAATGAAGGGTTAAATTAAACGGAGCCAGTGGAAATGAATATAGAGGAAAAAGGGCTGGAAATGATACAACAGAGGTAGAAAATAGAATTTAATAATATTAATAGTTCACATTTATCCAGCATTTTAAAATTTGCAAAGGGCTTTACACATACTCTTTCATTTTATCTCACAACAATCCTGGGAGGAGGGTCCAATTATTAACCACATTTTACAGGTGAGGAAATTGAGGCAGGAAGCAGTTAAGTGACTTGCCAAGAATCACTCAACTAGTAAGCATCTGAGGCCAGAATTGAACTCAGGTCTTCCTGATTCCAGAGCTAATGTTCTATTATGCCACCTGCTGCCTCATTGATTGGTGAATGATTGACTAAGAAGGAAACGAAAGTGTCAAAAAATGACCCCAGAGATATGATTGGGGATGTAGGCTCTAAATGATCACTCTATTGCAAATATTAATAATATGGAAATAAGTTTTGAACAATGATACATGTAAAACCCAGTGAAATTGCTTGTAGGCTCCAGGAGGGAGGAGAGGAGGGAGAGAAAATGAATCCTGTAACCATAGGAAAATATTCTTAATTAATTAATTAATTGATTTTTTTAATGACCCCAAACCTGCGTGACTGGGAGAAACAAGGGAGGGAGTGCTGTTGAGGAAGACAGGGAAGTCCACAGGAGAGAAGTAAAGAACTTTTTTGTGAGCTGCTCCATTTGAGGTATTCCTGATCTTGAACAGGTAGAAGAAGTAAAAAAGCTGAAGATTGGCGATCCCTTGGACCGGGCCACAAATCATGGCCCTCAGAATCACCACGCCCATTTACAAAAGCTAATCGAATACTGCCAAAAAGGAGTGAAAGAAGGAGCTACCCTGGTCTATGGAGGAAAACAAGTTTCTCGACCAGGTAAGCGTAATGACAAGACAAGCTTGTACTGATTGTCTAAAATGAATTTAGTTAGGAGACTGACTCCTGGCTCTAGGTATAGCTTTGAATTTTACAGAATGAAGGCATGTTGGAGCTAGAAGGGGCTTTAGATTGTAGAATGTTAGAGCTAGAAGTTCCATCCCACTCAATTTGACAGAGGAGGAAACTGAAACCCAGAGGAGGTATGTGACTTACCCAAAGTCATACTGCTAAGAATATGGGGGGATAGGACGTCAGCTTCCTAATTCCAAGCCAAACACTCTGTCAATTATGAGTATCCCTTCCAGATTGTGACTTTTCCCATCACGGTTTTGTTACATCGTGGGTTGGCATAAGATTAAATGTGAATTTTTTTTTTAGAGTTTTGCCAAAGCCACAGATGACACTCAAAGACCAGCAGATGACTCAGAAAAAGTTTAGAAACTCAGATATTCACAAAATATATGTATAGTATTGGACAATATCAAGATATTTTGTCTTCTATTGCCATAAATATACAGAGTTTCTCTTTTAAAATTAGAATATGTAAAAAGTTCAAGTTTGCAAAAAGAATGTGAAAGCTGGCAGGTGACACAGGCTAGAAATGCAGAATTATCTTAAGATTGACCTACATGTAGACTATGACCAAATATTTAACCAAAATTGTGCATTAAGGCAATCTAAAACACCTTGTAAAAGAACAAATTTAGACTTCAGAGAGTCAAAAATTTTTACATGGATTTTCCAGATGCTGGGCTGGGAAGGGGGCGTGGAGGTTGTCTCTAATCTCTTCAGTGTAGAAGGGATACCTGTATATCATATACTTGCTACTTTAAGGGCAACTAGGTGGCACCTAGATAGAGTGTCTAGCTTAGAGTCAGGAAGACCCGAGTTCAAATGTGACTTCATATATTTACTAGCTGTGTGACCCTGAACAAGTCACTTAACTCTCTTTGCCTCGGTTACCTTATCTGTAAAATGAGCTGGAGAAGGAAATGGCAAACCACTCCAGTATCTTTGTATCTAGTATCTTTGCCAAGAAAACCCCAAATAGATAGAATCTATCACAAAGAATCTGAACAATTAAACAATAACAATAAATGCTACTTTTCCTAGACAATTGTCCATGCTGTGATATTACTAGCTACTGCTGTGCCTATTCTAACCAAATATTGTTCAGACCTGACAAAATCCCATGTAAACCTCATTGATATGTTTGGTTCGGTCAAATAAGTGGTACTAAAAAATTCAGCTACTTTAAGAATATTCCAGATTTGGATCATAAAATTTAGAGTCCAACAAAATCTTAAAGACTATCTAGTCTAATTCCCTTGAGACGGTTAGGTGGTACAGTGCATAAAGCACTGGCCCTGGAATCAAGAAGACTCAAGTTCAAATCTAGCCTCAGATACTTAGCATATATATGGCCATGGGCAAATCACTTAATTTTTGCCTCAGTTTCCTCAACTGTACCATGGGAATAATAATAGCACCTACCTCCCAAAGTTGTGGTAAGGATTCAATGAAATAATATTTCATTGCTTAGCCTAGTGCCTGACACATAGTAGGTCCTATATAAATGTTTGATCCCATTCTCCCTCATTTTATAGACAAAGGAAATAAAACACAAAGAAGGTAAATGACTTTCCCCAAGTCTACCAAATGGTAAATAGCAGACCCAGAATTGGTTGAACCTTTGTCCCCAAATTATTCTACAATATCATTTCTAGTATAAATGCAGCCATGACATCTCCTAGACATTTAAATCCTGGACAATTAAATCCATTTTAAAAGATGGCCCTGAGTCATGAAAACAGTTTTCTCCTATTTTTGTTGTCTTACTCACAGTTGGTGCTTAATAAATGTTTTCTAAATGAATAAAATGATTACCCCACTTTCTTTTCTCTCTATAGGGTTTTTCTTTGAACCAACCATATTTACCAATGTGGAAGATCACATGTTTGTGGCTCAGGAAGAATCTTTTGGGCCCATCATGATCATCTCCAGATTCCCTGATGGGTATGAATCAATTCTTAATGTTCTTTTATTTTTCTTGACACTTTCCCTTTTTTATTTAGAGCTGATGAGTGGCCTCTAATACATGGTTTAGCTTTGGGAAAACTGTGGGTGGTAGGTGGTAGAAGCTTCCTTCTCTCTCACCCAGAGCATCTTTCCTCCACCCTCTGGGCAAAACTCTATTGACCTTTTAGGTCCTCAGTCTGATATAATTAATCGTCCTAGGACTAGGAAGGGCCCACCATAGGACTGGAGCAAAGGAAGTCATTTACAGTTTTTTTCATTCATGCAAGATTCTAGCTTTTGGCTGGAAAGAGCTTCAGGAATGATCTTGTCCAACCCCAACGTTTACAAAGGAGAGAACTGAAGGTCTTAGGAGGTTCTTGTTTAAGGTGACACAGATAGAGTCAGGAACCAGGTCTTGGAATTCCAATTCTATATCTCTTTCCACACTCCTTTTCTTTTGAGTAAGAGGGAAATTCTCCAGACCAGCCTTCACAAATTTTCTCAATATCCCTTTCCATTGAAAGATCATTCTCACTACATTCTTCTCCTTCTCCATTCTCTTCTTTCCTTCCCTTTCCTGCCTTCTCTTTCTCTACTTTTTTCTTTCCTTCCTTCTTTCTTTCCTCCCTCCCTCCTTTATTTCCTTCCTTCCTGAATTAATTTAGTCATATGGTTAGCTTGGAAGCAAAAGCATTTGCCCTCATGGGGCCATTGAGAATATAGGAATGCAAGATTTTCTTGTTTTATGTCTTCCCAGGGACATCGATGGTGTGCTACAGCGAGCCAATGCTACAGAGTTTGGACTGGCATCAGGAGTCTTTACCCAGAATATTAACAAAGCCCTGTATGTCAGTGATAAGCTTCAGGCAGGCACTGTGTTCATCAATACCTACAACAAGACAGATGTGGCAGCCCCATTTGGAGGGTTCAAGCAGTCTGGATTCGGAAAGGATTTAGGTAATAACAAGATGCTCCACTTCTCTTATAGAAAAAATAGCATTCATTGCATTTGTAGTCTCTGGATACTTACCAGACTATGTGACCCTGGGCAAATCACCGAATCTCTGTCTACCTCAGTTTCCTCATCCGTCAAATGCATGTAATAGTATCTACCTAAGGGTTGTAGAAGACAAGATGAGGTAATATTTGTAAGGTGCTTTGCAAACCTTAGAGCCATATAAGTTATTATTGTTATTGTTATTATTATTGTTATTGTTATTATTATTATTATTATTATTATTATTATACTGGCTTTGTGACCCTGGGAAAAATCACTTTAATTTCTCAGTGCTCTGAAAAACTCAGATCATAAATTGCTGAAAAGGTGCCAACTTGCATTGGGAGAAGGAATTTCCTTACCTGGTTGTTGTCTCTACTAATGAAATCCCAAATGTCACTCCTTTTCCTTTTCCCCAATCTCACAGCAGCTTTGCCATATAGGCAAAGTACATAAGATTATATCTGTTTTACAGAAAGAGAAATGCTAAGCCCAGAGACATGGAACAATCTTCACACACACACACACACACACACACACCCCATCCTTCTTCCTCTTTTCACCTTACTTACTGCTCCATACCCCCATTAAGATGTTTTCAGAGGACGCCAACCCTCTAGCTAGGAAACAGTGTTCTAGTCGTATCTATCTTATGTCTATATAAGGACAAAGGGAAGCAGAGAGGCGGCCAATTCTCTGTTGAATGAATGGTCTATAGATACCCTAAATGGCTAAATCAGGCCATTATGCTCCTTATCCTCAATGGCCTCTGGGATTTTGCTTAAATTGTCTAGATCAGTGGTTCCCAAACTTTTTTGGCCTACTGCCCCCTTTCCAGAAAAAATATTACTTAGCCCCCTGGAAATTATATTTTTTTTATTTTACTAGCAATTAATAGGAAAAATAAAGGCACCTGTGGCCATCACCACCCCCCTGAATGGCTGCAGCACCCACCAGGGGATGGTGGCACCCACTTTGGGAATCACTGGTCTAGATCATAATCATAACTCCCACACAGCTCCTTGAGATTTTCTAAATCCATTCTTCAGAAAAGGGTAGGGCATGAAGGCAGGTGAAAAGATATTATGGTGCCCATTTGGGGCATGAATAAACTGAGGCTCTGAGAGGTCAAATGACAAGTCCACGATCTTAAAGCCAATAAATGTTAGACAAAGGATTGGGATCAAGATCTGATTGCAAGTCCAGCATTCTTTCCACTCTCCTATGCTACCTCGGAAAAGAGAAGAGGTACAGGCAGCAAGGTAGAAGGTTTCTGGAAAGATATTGCCAGGCCACATGATAAATGGTGAGAGAACACTGACCTAGGCACAGAGGCTAGGCCTGAATCCAAGCTCAGATATTTACTAGCTTTGTGTCCTAAAGCAAGAATTTCACTTCACGTGGGACTCATTTTTCTCATCTATAAAATGGGGTGAATGCAATCCATGGTTATTGTTAGGCAAGTACTTTATAAACTGTAAACCACTTGGAACCTGGAGTTATCTTTGAAGAAAATCTATTTTTCATAATTTTTCTGAGGGCCAAGCCCAGAGATACTAGTTCTCCAACAGTTATTTGATGAAGCAGTGAACATTTCCCAGCAAACTTACTTCTAGTTTTAGAGCTAAGGAGAAGATATCAGAGAATTTTGGAACTGGAAGGGGTTTGGAGGAGGATCAGGAAAGGCTTCATGCAGAAAGTGGTAACTGAGTTGGATATTAAAGGAAGAGAGGGACTCTCTCTGCCCCTGACCTGGAGTCAGGAAGACCTGAGTTTAAAACCAGCCCTAGATACTTACCATCTGTGTGACTATCCAAATCATTTAACCTCTGACTGTTTCAGTTTCCAAGGGGGGAGGAGAGAGAGAGAGAGAGACAGAGACAGAGACAGAGACAGAGACAGAGACAGAGACAGAGACAGAGAGAGGACAGGAGAAGAAAGGAGAGGACAGGAGAGGAAAGGAGGAGAGGAGGAGAAGAGAGGAGAAGAGAAGGGAGGGGAGAGATTATATTATATCTAAAAGGCAATAGGAAGCCACAGAAGTTGGTTAAGTAAGGGAGTCACATCTAAGTTCCTTAAAACTAGAGACTGTCTCCTCTTCATCTTCGTCTCCCTCTGAGTCTAGCATATCTTATAAATAATAATCACAAATATTTTCCAAATTGAATTGGTCAAAAGTCAAACACTCAATTCAATTAGTCATATTATAACCTGCCACTTAGGAGACAGTGTGGTAAAATTGGAAGAATTCTGGATGAAGACTCAAAGGGGGTTTATTTGATTGGACATTTGGGTTATAAACTGGTTCAATAATTTCTTGGGTTGAACTTTGAGAGGGGAAAAAATATATCCTTCCCATCTTGAAAGCTGGTTCAAATCCTGGATCTACCCCTTACTACCTATGGGGCTTTGGATGAGGCATTATCCTTCTGGGCCTCATTTTCCTTCTCTATAAAATGAGAAGGTTCCTTCCAGTTCTAAGTTACCATCCTGTGGATCCAGGCCTTTGTGAAATGTGTCTGACTTGTGTGTGGCTTCTTGCAGGTGAAGCAGCTCTCAATGAATACCTGAAGATCAAGACAGTCACTTTTGAGTACTGAGAAGAAAGCTCTAAGTGAGGGGGAAGACCCAGACCCAGAGTTGAGTGAATCCCACTCCCTTCCGTGTTCTCCCATCCTTCCTAATATGAGTCCCAGCTCAGCATTCCCCTGGAGGGGAAGACAAAGAACAATGACTTTTAGTCACCTACATAATATGAAGGCTTCTTTACCCTGGATCTTCCCTTACCACTGGAGAAACACAACCCATTTTTCACATAGAATGCTGCCCCAATTCAGAGGACAAACCCGAAATTTGTTAGAAATTGGAGTACCACCCAGCCCTCTCGCTCTTGATAAGGGGGAGAGGGTTAAAAGTAAATTACCATCTTTCTTCCTACCATTTCTGGGTACCACCCATGGTAAAACGGCATTCTGCCTTCTAAGAGATCAACCAATACTCATCACTAGTATACACTTGAGACAGCTAGGTGGCTCAGCGGATAGAGCACTGGGCCAGGAATTAGGAAGACTTGAGGTCAAATTTAGCCTCAGACACTTACCAGCTCTGTGATCCTAGGCAACTCACTTAACCCTGTTTCCCTCAGTTTCCTCATCTGTAAAATGAGCTGGAGAAGGAAATTGCAAACCAGGCCAGTATCTTTGCCAAGAAAATCCAAAATAGAGTCACAAAGAGTCAGACATGAACAACAAAAATGAATACTTGGATGTAGAAGTCAAATACATATTGAGTTAGTTCTTTATACTGGCATCTACATGTAGGCCAATGGAACCAAAGAAGCCATCACAGAATTTTAGTGCTGAAATTGAAAGGGTTCGAACTGGAAGAGATCTCTAAATATAGAACATGGAAGCTGAATGAGTCCTTCCAACATAGAACATGAGAGATGGAAGAAGCCCTACAATATGGAATGCCAAAGCTGGAAGAGAGACCATCTTTCTAGATGACAAAGTTTCCATATTTGCTATCCCCTGCTATCCTCTTCTGGGTATGGGGGCCATGTTCTTTGTCTGGCCAAGATGAAGTTCTGGTAGACATATTCTGATTCTTCCAATGTACTTTTGCTTTTTCCTTCCAATTTAATATAATTTCCATTCAATTCCACAAGCATTTATTAAACACATCCTAGGCACTATGGCTGCAAAGACAAAAACAAAATAACTCCTGCCCTCAAGGAGCTTGTATTCTACTTTCTTTGAATGTATATGTTACTTTCTTCCATATGTCAAGGAGCCATGTTTTGACCAATTCAGAGACTCCCTTAAAGGATGCAGGTTATAACTCTTCTGTGCCTTCAGAGTGGTCTTTGTGAATTGTTTTGGTAAAAATAAAATGTCACAACACTCAACTTGATGTGTAATTCACCACTGGGTCCAATCTCAAAGCTTTCAAGATGGGAAGGATATATTTTTCCCCTCTCAAAGTTCAACCCAAGAAATTATTGAACCAGTTTATAACCCAAATGTCCAATCAAATAAACAAAATAATAACCAGAGTTCTGAATCCTCCATTATCAATGGACACATATTATCAAATGAAACATATCAAAAGCCTGACTAGAATTAAACCAACAACCTGTTGTTTAGAAGTATTCAAAGGAAGAAAGAAATATATGCAATTGAAAATATCTTATTTGATCTTTCCTATGAAACCATAGAAGTTTCGAGTTGAAAGGGACTCTGGACATCCTCTAATCTAACCTCTTTTATTTTACAGAAAGGGAAACTGGGCAGTGATGGAGTAATTGAAAGAGAACAGGATTAGAATCAGAGGGCTTAGTTCTTGGTCCTCATACTTATAGCTTGGGCTATCTTGGGCAAGTCACTTTAATTCTGTGAATCTCAAGTTTATCATCTCTAAAAAGAGAGAGTTGGACTAGATGCCCTTTTAGGTCCCTTCCAACTCTAAACCTCTTATCCTATGACCCAAAAAGAATTATGGGAAAGGAGAAGTGAAAGAAACCTTATGGGATTATCTAGTCCAACTCTCCCCTCCCATTTTTCTGAAAGAAAGGTGAGACCCAGAGAAGTTAGGTTGCTAAAGTCCAGGATCACTGAGTTGATAAATGACAAAGCAGGGATTTAAACCCTACTTCCTCCTATCCTCAAAGCATTTTTCTTTCACTGACCCTATGCTACCTCCTAAGGTAAAGAAATTGGCCCAACTTCACATATCATTAATGAAGAAGCCAGAACTCAAACCCAGGTCTTCTGATTCAAGGGGCTTTCCCAAAATATTTTCCCAAAATATTTCCAAAAATATTCCATGTCAATAAAGATAGAAAGATTAGAAATAGGAACATAAGAACAGAGAAGGAAAATATCATTTTCATAGATAACAATGCCATAAAAAACCATACTAAAGATGTCAGGCATAGAGTTTTTAGAGCTTAGGAAATATTAGTCCAACCCCCTGATTTTACAGAGGAGGAAACCGAGACTTAGAGAAACTAAGTGACTTGTCTAAAATATCACAGGAAGTGGCAGGGTCAGAACGTGCAACTTCAGACCTAATTGGGAATCTACACCCAATATACCCTGATGTAGAATTCTGACATTGCCAACCCATGTGGGAACTCAGAAAATGACAACCAAATACCCTGGCTGACAGAAATTAAATGAGACACTGAAAGTATTTCTGGTAGAAATGGTCTATAGGGGAAAAACAACCCCAACAAATTTACCATGTTTGTGCATGTACACACACACACACACACACACACACACACACACGCACGCACGCACATACACACACACACCCCTAATGGGAAGGAATGTTGTGAAAAATCCTTAGAATTCAGCACAGATGTTAACATTTCTTCCAACTTGTAGACTTAAGAACATTTAATAACCCTTGAAAATGAAAACAAATGTTTTAAAATCAGGGGAGGAATAATGGAACTGGAATGGGAAAAGGAACTAGCTAGCCAAAGTCATCAAAAGTGAAAACTGGATCTTGGGAAAAGTGAACAAAACAATCCTTTAGCCAAACTAACTTTGATACACAAACAATCTCAGAGGATGGCAAAGCTAGAAGGACCCTTATTTTTAGGATCACAGGGTCTAGACTGAAAGCTGGAAAAAACCTTAGAAATCATCATGTCCAATCTCCTCATTTTACAGTGTGGGAGAATAAGGTTAACCACGGAGGTTAAGTCACTTTCCCAAAGTCATATAGCAAGAGTGCAGTATAACCATGCTTTGAACCATGAGTTCTCTGACTCCAAATCCAGTATACTTTCCACTGTACCACACAGGTTTTTTCAGTACCTGTTTTGTAAAAATGAAGAAATTGAGTCCAAAAGAGATGAAGGGATTTATCCAATATCACATGATTAGTTAATGGCAGAATCGGGAAATTTTTTTGCGCACATTCAAAAAATATGTTTATGTATATATTTTTAAATTAGCAATAAAGGCAGTAACACCACAATCAGTAAAAGAATAAAAGAAAACCTTTTCAATTTGCAAAATTCTCCATAGGGATGTGTACACATATATGTTATATGTAATGTGTATATTTACATAGATATATATTCAGTGAAATGGAGAATGACAACTAAAAAAAAAAATTGAATGCCAAAATCTCAAGGCTGAAAGTACCATTAAAAGTTATCTATTCCGGGGGCAGCTGGGTAGCTCAGTGGATTGAGAGCCAGGCCTAGAGAGGGGAGGTCCTAGGTTCAAATCCGGCCTCAGACACTTCCCAGCTGTGTGACCCTGGGCAAGTCACTTGACCCCCATTGCCTACCCTGACCACTCTTCCACCTATAAGTCAATACACAGAAGTTAAGGGTTTAAAAAAAAAAAAAAAAAAAAAAAAAAAAAAAAAGTTATCTATTCCAACCTTTCTCCTTCTTCTAGCAGATGGCCCTTGATGTCAACTATCAGGATCACACAATGGGTATGTTTCAGAGGTAGGACTTGAACCTAGGTCTTCCCAGATTTGCAGTCATCTCCTTATCCATTACATCATCAAGGCTAGTGGTGTTGAATTATAATAGAAACAATAATCCCAGAGTAGGGAGGATCTCTAGCAGGAGTGGGGATCCTGGTCACAGCTCCAGAATGAAGAATAGGGCTTGTAGTTCTAAGTGCTTGTGGATCAAAGACAAGAGCACAAGCTAGGAGAAGAGTCACCACACCTCTCCTTGAATCATCACATCTTGGAAGAATTGAAAATGTACAGACTCCCAGAACTAGCTCTGAAAACAAGTGCATGGAAAACTTGTTCTCCTTACACCACATGAGCAGAGCCCAATTTTAATATAAAGGTAAAAGTCAAGAAATAGAATAGAAAAATGAGGCAACAACAACAACAAAAAAGAATCTGACCATAGGAAATTACTACGGTGACAGGAAAGATCAAAAGAAAACTATGAATTGACTTCGGGCCCAAAAAGAATTCTTGGAAGACCTCAAAAAGGATTTCAAAAAACCAAAAAGAAGAAAGAGAAAAAAATTAGAGTGATGTAAGATAAACATGGAAAAATAAGAGTCAGTAGATTGGTAGAGGAGGCATAAAAATTACTGAAAATAATGATATCTTTAAAAATAAAATAAGCCAATAATAAAAGGGGTGTAAAAATCTCCAGAAGAGAAGAACTTCTTAAAAAGTGAAATTATCCACATAGAAAAAGGTGTACACAAATTAATCCACCCAAGAAAAGAAATCTTTAAAAAGTAGAATTGGACAAATAGGAAAAAATGTAAAAAAGATCATTGAAGAAAATAATTTCTTAAAAATTAAAATTGAGCAGCTGTAAGCTAATGACTATTTAAGATATCAAGAAACAATTAAACAAAATTAAAAGAATGAAAAAAATAGAAGAAATATGAATTATTTCATTGGGGAAACAACTAACCTAGAAAATAACTCCAGGAAAAATCATTTAAGAATTATTGGACTATCTAAAAGTTGTGATTAAAAAAAGAGCCTGGACATGATCTTCCAAGAAATTATAAAGGAAGGTTGCCCTTATATTCTAGAATCAGAAGGTAAAATTGAAATTGAAAGAATTCACTGATCACCTTTTGAAAGACATCCCAAAATAAAAGCTCCCAGGGAAGAGGGAAATGGGAGGGTCCCTGGTAGATGGGAGGGCAGACTAAGGGAGGTAGTGGTTAGAAACAAAACATTTTTGAGGGGGTGAGAGTGAAAGGAGAGAGAGATGAGGGGGGGTGGAATATGATAGAGAGAAATATATGGAAATCATAACTAAAAAGTTTTATGGCAAGTTTCTCTGATAAAGGTCTCATTTCTCAAATATTTAGAATACTGAATCAAATTTATAAGAAAAGAAGTCATCATCCAATCATGCCGGAAGGCAATTTGGAATTATGCCCAAAGGCAATAAAATGTGCATACCCTCTAATCCAATAATACCACTACTAGGTCTGTATCCCAAAGAGATTTTAAAAAGGGGGTGGGGAAGAAAGGACCTACTTGTTCAAAAATAGCTGCTCTTTTTGTGGTAGCAAAAAATTAGAAATTGAAGGGATATCCATCAATCAGGGAATGACTGAACAAATTGTGGTATATGATGGTGCTATAAGGAATGATTAACAGGATGATTTCAGGAAAAACTGGAATGACCTACATGAACTGATGCAGAGAGAAATAAGTGGAACCAGGAAAACATTGTACATAGTAACAGCAATATTATTCAGTGACCAACTGTGAATGATTTCATTATTCTCAGCAATACAATGATCCAGGAAAATTATGACGGTCTTGTTAAAAAATGTTATATACCTTCAAAGAAAGAACTGATGGAGTTTGGATGCAGATCAAAGTATACTTTTTTAACTTTATTTTTCTTGAGATTTTTGTCTGTTTTCTTTCACAAGACTAATATAGGAATATGTTTTGCATGCCTGCACATGTATAATCTATATCAAATTGCTTGCTTTCTCAAGAAGGGGAAAGAGTGGGGAAGCTAGGTAGTTCAGTGGATTGAGAGTCAGGCCTAGAGACGGGAGGTCCTAAGTTCAAATCTGGCCTCAGACACTTCCCAGCTGTGTGACCCTGGGCAAGTCACTTGACCCCCATTGCCTAACCCTTAACGGCTCTTCTGCCTTGCAACCAATACACAGTATTGATTCCAAAACCAAAGGTAAGGGTTTAAAAAGGGGGGGGGGGAGGATGAATCTGTGATTCTAAATGTTAAAAATTGTTTATATATGTAACCAGAAAAAGTAAAATAGAAAAATAGAAACAAATAGAACAAAACAAATCAAGAAAGAAAGTGTAGAAAAAGAAGAACTTGTTGACTCCATTAAGGGTGATTAATATTTGGTCTTATAAATACAGAAAAATAGAACCTATTAGCATCATAGAAGGAACCAAAGTCCTGGTCTATGAAAAATGATGAATTCTTCTGAGTCTAAGAAACTAACAAAAAGGTGTTTTTTTTTTTTCCTTTCCCATTCTGTTCTATCTTAACATGAAAGCAGCTAGAAAATCTCAACAACAACAACAACAACAACAAAAAACATAGTTTAATCCAAAAAAAAAGAAAAAACTATTCACATTAAAGAGATAGGACAAAAAGAAATGAGATAGCAAAAAAGATGTTAAGTTATGAGGGTAATAAGAAAAAAGCACAGGTGTCTTTGGACTCAAGAGTTAATCCCAACTGTCTATATTAAATTCCCATTTATTGTGCAAAGTGAATTAATTGTGAGTCAGGTTATAATTGCCAAATCTTTGATGTTTTAAAGAAACACCAAGTGTGGCCCTCTAAGACCCTCTAAGGCCCTCCAAAGACAACCTAGATTTAATTTCTGTGGGAGCAACCATCTGAGACTCTGCTTCATCAGTTAGGATGCCTTTCAGCGTCCAACTTTCCTACTCTGTAGCTTGGGTGGGGTTGGAAGAATTCTCTTTCCCCAGGTAGGAACCTCTGTGCCAGACTTAGAAATAATGGCTGCTACTAGACTAAAGGAAACATTGTTGAGTTTGGATATGCAGACACTTAGCTTATGTTTGAATGACTGGAGTTAGGGATGATGAGTCAGAGGTGATATTTAGAGACTCCAGTTCCTCAAACCTTCAGGTTCCTAAAACCTATAACTATCAGGGACTGATTAAAGCAAGGCAACAGATGAGATTGCAAAGGGGAGCCCATTGTCAAGAAAAGACCTTAAAACACAGAACATCAGAGCTGGAAGGGGACCTTAAAAAGGATTCTAACCCAGACTTCTTAGTTACAGAAGAGAAGAATAACCTAAAGAAGGTATTGGAAAAGACACTTTCCTCTGATCTTTGCTGGAAGTGGGAGACTCTGTATATGGAATGTTAGAGAAAATGCCAGCTTTCTTATTTTGTTTGTTAGTTTTGGTGAAATGTTTTTACTTTCTTTATTCTTTGTTACTAGTGACAGCGTGATATAGTGCTGGAAAGCTAACCTTAAAATCTGGAAGTCATGAGTGTAAATTCTAGCCCTAACCTGTATTAGCTAGGTGACTCTATAGATCAGTGGTTCCCAAACTTTTTTGGCCTACTGCCTCCTTTCCAAAAAAAATATTACTTAGCCCCCTGGAAATTATTTTTTTTAATTTTAATAACAATTAATAGGAAAGATAACTGCACCTGTGGCTATCACTGCTTCCCTGGATCACTGCAGCACCCACCAGGGGGCGGTGGCGCCCACTTTGGGAATCACTGCTATAGATAAATCACATAATCTCTCAGTGCTCTAGGCAATTCTCTGAAGCTAGAAGTGAAGAAGTGCCAGCCTGCATTACTAAAGGGAATTTTCTCTTCCAGGAATTCCATATACCAAAGAACTCATTGTGTATCACTAATGGCTTATCTAAGGTTACACAGCAAGTTAGGGACTTGAACTCAAGTTTTTCAATTCCCAAATTAGCCTGCCTTCCACTATATCACAATGCCCTCCTCTTCCATTAATGTAATAGGGAAATGCTTAAATGCCTAAGCTGAACAATTCCTCATGCTAAGCATTGTGGAAATAAAGATCAGATAAAGCTTACACATTGAGAATCAATGCTTTTTTTGGTGTGGAAAGTCCTTTCACCCAGACAGGCCATAACCTGCATATAACATACTAGATAAGCCCTAGAAGTCTGGCATGGCCACCCATGCCTATGATAATCCCTGGTTCTGGGAAAGGATGAGAATGGTAGATTACTTGACTTTGAAGGTCTCTAAACTGCAATAAGGCTGAAGCGAATCAGGTGTCTTCATTAAGGCTAAAACTAATATGCTAACCAGAGGTCCATGAGGAATAATCCAGTCCAGGGTGAAAAAAATCAAAGTTTCTGTACCAATTAGCAGTGGAATCAGGCCTGTAAATGGCTACCACACTTCTAGCCTGTAGAGGTTGAGGGGAGACACAGAGACAGAGAGACAGAGAGATAGACAAAGAGAAGAGAGAGAGAGAGAGAGAGAGAGAGAGAGAGAGAGAGAGAGAGAGAGAGAGAGAGATGGAGAAACAGAGACAGAAAGAAGAAAAACAGACAGACAAGAGAGACAGAAAAAGAGGGGGAAAGGAGAAGAGACAGGAG
>NC_058130.1:61105095-61187238 GCF_016433145.1 Gracilinanus agilis
GGAAGGAAGGAAGGAAGGAAGGAAGGAAGAAGGCTACCTGAGATTTAAAATACTTAAACTCAGTCACAGAGTCAACAAGAATCTATCATCTATCACAAGCAGAAATTAAACCCCAGGCTTCATGATTCCAAGACCAACACTCTATCCACCATGCCACACTGCCTCTGAGGCAGTGTGGCATGGTGGATAGAGGTACCAGGAAGTTGAGAAATCCTCAGTTCTTTACCTCCTTGGTAAAGTGTCAACCCTAAGAGCTGCTTTTCTACAATAAATACATAGTTTATTACAGAATAGGGAGGTCGGGGTCACCAGTGGGGAGAGTCTCCTTGACCATCTCTGCAATTTCTTTGTATTTTGTCTGTTGTATGTAATAGACTCATGCTCTGTTTGATGCCTTGTTAATTAGGTGCTGCCAAGGAAAGCTGAAAATGCCTGGAAGAGAGCAAAGTAAGCCAAATTATGTTGTAGCATAAGCCAAGTAAACTGCATTTATCAAAGAATATCCCTCAGATATTAACCTGAATCAATGAAGGGCTGCTGCCAACTGGCACAGAGGTGACACGTATATGAAAACAATTACTAGACACTAGAACTGTTTTCTTATTCTCTTTGTACTTGTCATTGGTTCTGAGAGAATTAAGTGTCCAGCTCCTTATCCTGGCATACAAAGCCCTCTGTAATCTGATTCCAATTTTTCTAGCCTTATCACATCCTATTTCCTCTTCATGTGGCTTCTTTCCAGCCATACCTGACAACTCACTTCTCCCTTAACTCACTCTGCCCCTTTTCCCCTTCGTACCTTTGGGCAAACTGTTCCTTATGCTTAGAATAGTCTCCTCAATGTTCCTGTCTATTCAGATCCTTCTTTTCTTTCAAAGCCCAGATTGGGTGACTCCATCATGATATGGTGGGGGAAAGCACAGGTCCTTGAGTCAAAAGGACATGAATTCAAATCCTGCCTCTGTATTATACTACCTGTATAGTTTGGGGCAAGTCCCTTTATCCTTCTTGCCTTCATTTTCCTCAACTATAAAATGAAGCTGTTGGATTAGGAGATCTCCGAAATCTCTTCCAATGACAGATTAAGATCATAGATGCCTCTAATCCCTCTCTTCCTTCAAGATAATTCTTTAATGTCTCCTTCTCCATGAAGCCTTTCCTGACTTCCCCTGCCTCCTAACTCTTTATAATCTGTATATTGTTGCTTGTTCATTCTTCTTTTTGAAATAGGACCAGTGACATCAAGGGCCGATGCCTTGACTTGCTGGTGAATTGGATTTAAGTCAGGCAGAGTTGCACAAATTCATCAGTCTCACTCTTTTCCAGAATCTTCCAAGACTAGGGGAAAGGCAAAAGTCAGAATGATTAGCAATGGACCTGAATGCAATAGCTGACCTTGGTGTCTTTGATATCTGGTCAAGCTCTAAGCACTCCACAGCTTCTACTTCAGTCGTCTTCATGGCAGTTGGAACAAATTATTCTCATTTCTTCTGCTGAGGGAAGTCTTCACATGCTTGGGACAGACACCCCTCTAAGTCACTGCCAGTTACCCTCAACCTGGCTTAGCCCATCTATCAAATTATACAGGTAGTATATTTCAGAGGCAGGATTTGAATTCAAGATATATCAAGATAATTTTACCATGGAATGGCTGCTGCTCATGCTAGAGCTTCTTGGAGCCACAAGTAAGAGTTGGGTAACAAGTAGCCATCAAAGGTGTTTGAGCAACCTTGAAAAGGACCCACTGAGCCCTCACATCAAAGGTGTCAGTCCTCTCTGAACATCCCATACAACTCTGTTTATACTCTTTATATCTCTTCCACATTACAACTTTCCCCATCACAGTTTCAAAATATCATGGGGGTCAGCCTAAGAAAGGAAATGGGAATTTGGGGGGAGTTTTGCAGAAGCTGCAAATGACACAGGAGGAACAGCAGATGGCCCAGAAAAACTTTAGACATTCAGAAATGCATTATATATATATATATACATATATATATATATCAACATATTTGATCTTTTAATACCACCAATACACCCCATTTCTTTTTTAAAGTTAAAATAAGAGAAAAGTTAAAGTTGGTAAAAAAAAAAACCACAAAAGCTAAAGATTTTCACCCAGATTTTCCAGATCAACAAGGCATTGGGCCCCCAATTCCACCACATGTATAGAAGGGAAGCCTGTACTTAAATATGGACTAGTTTTCTGCCCTGATGAAATGCACAGTCCTTTAAGATAGGGATTATTTTCTTCTTTGTTGCATATTATTATTCCCTGGCACATAGCAAGTGCTTGATGAATACATGGTAAATTATCAGCAAAGCAAAGTCTCCAAGATAACCACAAGGGAATCATGATGAAAATGCCATCCACAGCCAAAGAAGGGACTATTGCAGTTTGGTTGCAGATGAAAGCATGCCATCTTCCACTTTATTTCCTTCATGAGATTTCTATTGTGTGTCTCTTTGATTACGGCATGAGCAATATGGAAATATTATTGCGTGAAAGTCCTGGTGTAACCTATATTGAACTACCACCTTGGGGAGTGGGGAGAAGGGCAGGAGGGAGAAAATCTCAATCCTAAAATGTCAGAAAACAATTGTCAAAAATTGTTTGTTCATATGACTGAAAAAAAACACATGGTAATTAATTGATTGAACGATCTACCAAAAGAACTTAATTGAAGCCCCACCACCCAGGGGTGCACTGGGAGCCAGCTGCTGAGAGCCAATTGTTAGTTTTTCAGGGTGAGCATTCATACCTAGGAAATGGGCGAATACTACTAATCAGGGCTTGTTTTCATTGTTTTGTTGATTGTCTAGATTTCAGAAAGTGATAGAAAAAATATTAATAATAGAGATTAAACTTAAAAGTGTCGTTATGGGTCTTTTTTTTTTAAGGCAAAGACAGTTGGTTAAGCATTTACAAGTACATCATGGTCTTTCTCCCTAAATGTCACTTCCTTCTCAGATCTCTCATCTCTCTATTTTAACTCTCTCTTTTGCAATTATCATATAATAATTCATACTATAAGTTGGTTATGAAGTTGTCTAACCACCCTACTAGACTAAGTTCTTAAGGTCAGAGACTATGTCTTGTTCTTCACCTCTGTGTTCACAGTACTGTTTTGTTTTGTTTTTTAACTCTTACCTTCTCTTTTAGAATTAATACTAAGTATTGGTTCCAAGGCAGAAAAGTTGAAGGGCTAGGGTTAAGTGACTTGCCCAAGGTCACATAGCTAAGGCCAGGTTTGAACCCATAACCTCCTATCTATCTACTGAGCCACCTAACTGCCTCCATAGTTACTCTTTTTTTTAAGAGGCCTTTAAAAGATTTTTGCTGAATGGATAATGCAGAAATATGTTTTATATGACTTCACATGTATAATTGATATCATACTTTCTCAGTGGGTGGGAGAGGGACTGGAGGACAGGAGAGAATTTGGAACTCAAAATGTAAAATATATATATATATATTATAAATAAGTTAACAGATCAATAGATAAATGAATGAATAAACAAATAAAAATTTTAAAAGATGGCTGGGAGGCGGGAGATGTTTGTTAAACTGAATTCCTCCAAAGAAACTGGAAAGCTGCTCCAACCATCCAGATCAAGATAGTCTTACTGACTCCCTCATGCTTGATATGGACAGCAGGACAATGAATACACACAGTTCCCCATTGTTTACATATTGAGCAATTCTGTTCACCACAGACAGAGTGGTGTAAATGAAACCTTGAAAACTATTGAGTCATTTCTAGTTGCTGGAATTAAACAAGGGGAAGAAAAACCAGAAGCAAAGGTCAGTGTACTCACACGAATGTGTATATAAAAAACTCAGATGGAACATTACTTCCATGTTATCATTCAGTCATGCCTGACTCTTCATATTTGGGGTTTTCTTGGCAAAGATACTAGAGAGATTTCTCATTTCTTTCTCCAGTGTGTCCCCATTTTGCAGATGAAGAACTAAAGCAAATAGAAGTTAACTTACTTATCCAAGCTCACAAAGCTATATTAAGTGCCTGAGGCCAGATTTGAACTCGTAAAGATGTCTTCCTGACTTTAGGTCCAGTGCTCTATCTGCTAAGCAACCTGGATGCCCATTACTTTGATAGACTTAGAGAAATATGTTTCCAGGGAGCTGACTCCCTGCCCCAGAGCAGATACCAATCCTAGCTACAGTACACGGGATATCTGGAAGAAGAAAGAAGATATGGATATACTGCAGTAGTCCCCTGTGGCTGCCTTCCCTGTAGGTCATTGGCAGAAGCCCTGGATTCTTAGGCAAGTCTCTTCCCTATTTTGTATCTCAGTTTCTTCATATGTAAAGGACAAGACTGGACCAGATCAGAGGTTCTTAACCTTTTTGTGTGTCCTGGACCCCTTTGGCAGTCTGAAAAAACTTGTTTCATTGTACTTTTATATATTATATTGTTACATATATGCTATATTATATCATATATTATTAAAATGTTATAATATGTTGTTCTTATCAGAATAATGCTTTTAACTGCATAAAATAAAATTCATGATTATAAGAGAAATAATTATATGAAAATATAGTTGTTGAAAAAAATGTTTATTTCATGGACTCTAGGTTAAGAAGTTCCTTTTAGCTCTAAGCACTACTAAACTATTTTGTAAGACAACTGCAGCGGTAACCTTCCTGCTCCACTCACTGAAGGCTTTCTTGGGTTAGTTCCTTCTTCTTCACTCAATCAAATTTATCCAAAAGTCACAGGTTTATAATTACTTATATATTCACCAGTAATAATAATTGCTCTCCCTTCTCCTTAAAAATCCTAACTAAATGCTGCCTCCACACATTGGAATGACAGTTCAATCATTTTTAATGTCCTCCTCTGCTCCTTTCTGTTCTATTGTTGTTTCCCTCTCCTTGTCAAGAGTCCTCTCCTTTGCCCTGTAGCTAACATCAGTGTCTGCATTGGAACTGGGGACAAATGAGGGAGGGCAACTTCAAGGCAGATGCAAGAACTTCTTGAGAATGCCCACAAAGAAGAGAAAAGGCAGCCAACAATCACAAAGCTTTGAGTTACCTCTTTGCCATGGGTGCTCAAGACATGGACTCATTTTCCCCTTGATCCTGTTTGCTATAGGCTTGGCAGATAGTGTGTGTACCAACTATACTACCACAGTAAATATTCATTTCTAGAACCTCTTTAAGTCAGGCTGACTGATATCACCCATAATCAAAGAGAGCACATTCATGAGCTAGAGAACAAGAAAGAAAACACAACCCCTCCGTGTTTCTCCTAGACTCTGAAGGGATAAGCAGTAGCTGAGCTCTGGGGACCCCAGCTGCTGGTACCAGACAGGGTTCAGGGAATAATCCAGCTCATGTGTCCCATTGGACACATTGGCATTTCAGGCTAGGAGCAACCTTGGAAATTATCTCATGCAAAGATTTTATTCACAGAGGAGGAAACTGGCTAGCCTAAGGTTGTATAGGAGAGCCAAGATGCTAAAATCAGGCCTTCTGACTCCAAATATAGTTATCTTTCCACCCAGTGTGAGGTCAGTGTGTATTTTTCCATAGCATTTCATGATCTTAATATGTCTGGCTTGTTAAATTTTTTTCTTTTATAATTTGAGGAAAAGACATAAGAGCATAAATAACCAGAATAAATAATAAAGTCTAAGGTTTTTCTGTTTTACATTTAAGGAAACAGTGAAAAAATAATCTGTTGTGGTTAACAAATGATTTTTCCCCCTCATATTCAAGCAACCATATCACTGGAGTCATATGAGCAATTAGGGGGAAATTCACATACATCTGACTTCTTGACTAACTTTCTTTTCATAATATGTCCTTAGTGCTTCCCTCTCACCTGGGGATGCAGGTAGGGAGCAGGGTATAAGAGGAGTCAAAGGAGAAAGGGGAAAGAGTCAGAAAGTAGTAATAATTGCTATTCCTACAGGGTTGGTCTTATTGCCTCTAGGGTAAAATATAGGGAGTTTGGATGCCACTTCCTATTGGAGGCCTTAACTGATCTCCCTAATTTACAGGGCTCTTTGCTCCACCCCATCCCCAAAGATATTGTGTTTACTCTGTAAATATTTTGTGCCTGGCTAGCTGTGTACACATTGTTTTCTTCCAGGAAAATGTAAGCTCCTTGAAGCCAGGGACAGCCTCATTTTTGTCCTTATATATTCCTAGAACTTAGTAGGTGCTTAAGAAATTAGTATTATTCAATATTCCAGTACTCCAAAGGATTTTTTATTTCTTCAGCATAGGTATTCCTTCCAACAATGAAGATTATCCCTGGTCCTTGCCTGCTTATTCTGTGCTACTCTTCACCAAGTCTCTCCATAAATATGCCACAGAAGGCACAATCATCATTCTGAAGATGTTCTCATGCTCTCTTGACAATGAATAAATAAAAACCAAGAGAGCACACTGGCTGTGATTGTTAACCCCCATTTCGCCCATGTGGTGACCAATCCATCTTTTCTGTAGTCATTTATTTCTCTGCTGACATATTTCATGCCACTTGGCACAATGCTTTGTTTGAATGGGCTGCAGCCTGTTCCCACCCACTAGTTTTCTCTGAATCAGTTATTTTATTATATTATATCTATTAGGTTTTTCTTGCACAGTTAGACTGAACTCTTGAGTCAGGGTCATGGAGAATGTCCAGCATGGAGTCCAAATGGATGGAATCCTCACAAACAGTGAGGTTGTCAAGATGCTTACACTGATGGGGCAGCTAGGTAGCAAGTTGATAGAGAACCAGGCCTGGAGATGGGAGATCCTGGGTTTGAATTTGGCTTCAGACACTTCCCACTTGTGTGACCCTGGGCAAGTCACTGAACCCCAATTGCCTAACTCATTCTTCTCTCTTAGAATAGACACTAGTAAGAGTTAAAAAAAAAAAAAAGATCTTCACACTGGTAAAAGACATTGACTACTGTATTAAGCCTTGAAACATATTGCTGAGGTCAGGAAGTTAGTGTGTGATTCTTCCATATAGAAAGGCTAAAAGTTCAACTCTATACATAAGGAGTTTTCATTATAAACACACAAAAATCATCAGTGGATCCTCGGCTCTAGAAGTTACAACTTATATGATCTCGGGCAAGTTACTTTGACTCAAGGGATCTCAGTTTTCCAATTTGTAAAATTAAAGGTTTGGATGAAATGATTAATCAAGTCTTCCAACTCTAAATCCCACAATCCAATGTAATTCACAAGACTTTTACCCAGGTCTTTAACATGAACTTTGAAAGTATGGGAAGATCAGGCTTAATGCTTAATAAAATCAAATGTGGATGTGCTCCATGAATACATTTTAGAAGGGTATTCTATTATACATGAGGCAGCATGAGATTGTAACTGATGTCCGAAGGAAAAAATCCAAGTTATCAACAATCACTCAATAGGAGAACAGGGAAAAGTAGATGGTAGTGGGAGGGATAGGTTATTATTATTTTTAATATTTAGAGGGAAATGCAAGTACTCGTGGGAATATTAGCAATAACAACAATAATGAAGTAAATAGGAAGGCCAATTTCAATGCTTAGTTAAGTAAAATGAAGAAGGGCTAAATGAACACATTTTAGGAGAGTAGCCCAAGAAGTAGGACAGCATCCCAAGATCCAAGATGACCTGGTTTCAAGTCCCATTTCTGGCACAGACCGACTGTGCACCGCTGGACTAGCCTTTCAACTTCTCAGTATTTTAGGCAGCTCTCATGTTGGGGAGAACATGCTGGCCTGCTTTGATAAAGGCGGTTTGTTCACTTTGTTCACCCGGGGAATTCCCTGTACCAGTGACATCACAGGTCTAGTCTGTATCTCTATTTATTCAGCAATGCTGACCCTCTAATAAAACATTATGCAAAACTACTTATAGGAACATTAGTTTAGAGCTGGATGGGGTCTACAGAGATCATCCAATCTTTTCTTTTTACTCTACAGAGATCATCCAATCTTTTCTTTTTACTCTACAGAGATCATCCAATCTTTTCTTTTTAGGGATGAGGAATTGGAAGCCCAGACAATTTAAATGACTTGCCAAAGGTCACACAGGTAGTAAGTGGTAGGGCCAGGATTTGAACTTCTGTTCTTTCGCTCCAAATTCATTGATCTTTCCATTGTACCTGGCTACATGTTGTTGGTTTTCACCCAGTATTAATTTTACTATCACTTCCTTAGAAGGAAACATATTCTAGAACTGTGTTGGCTAATCTGTGGCATGCATGCTAGAAGGGGCTGCTCCCTTCCCCTTTTCCAACATCCCTGAGGACATTTTTTCATATCACCTACTTCTCTGCCCAGCATCCCAGTGGGAGTGCTTCCACCCTCCCTTGTCTGGGGTACGGGGGCGGCTCACATTTGGAATGAGGGTGCCGTTTGGGCACTCAGTTTCTAAAAGGTTCACCATCACTGCCTTAGAATGTTATCACTGGCCAGGTGATGATGAGAGCAGTGAGTTAAAGGGGAAGCAGAGGAAGTAAACGTGGCCAGCTTTTACTAGGGGTTTGACTGAGAAAGGAAGGTGAGCTATAGAATGATAGATGGGGATGGTAGGTTCTTCATTTGAGCATTTCCTTTATCACTGAAATCATAGCCTGGCAGGAGATGGCTATTACTATCATATTTATCACTAATAAATTTACCCACCCCATTTTTTTTTTCTTACCTTCTGTCTTAGAATTGATACTAGGTATGGGTTCCAAGTCAGAAGACTGGGAAGGGCTCGACATTGTGGGTTAAGTGACTTGTTCAGGGTCACACAGCTAGGAAGTGTCTGAGGTCACCTTTGATCCCAGACCTGTTTTCAGGCCTGACTCTCTAACCACTGAGCAGCCTAGGGACCCTTATGTTGCCCATTTTAAGTCCCCTCGCTACCTTTCACTTCTTTAAGGGCAGAGGCACTCTAATTTATGCTTCATCTTTAGACTGTAAGCTGGTTGAAGGCAGGGACTCTTTTTTAAAATTTTGGTATCTCCCTCATTTAATGCAGTGTCTGGGCGCAGAGGAGCCATTTAATAAATATTAATCTCTTGCTCTCTTCCCAGGTTCCTAGGGTGTGCTTAGTAAATTGTTGTTCAATGAATGTGTGCAAGCAAGATGGCATGTTTCACTGGGGGTCTCTGCTCTGAGGAAGCGGGCGGTGACCCCGGTCAGGGTGGCCCCTGGCGGAAAGCTGGCCTCGGAAAGCAGAAGCTCTTAATCTGGGCTAGATAAAATCATTCTTTTTCACTAATTGTATTTGAATTGAGTTGGTTTCCTGGGCAGTTTTCGGGGCTGTACTTTATGCATTTTACACCTGGATTCCGAGAGGGGCCCCCAGGCTTTCCTGGCCCGCAAGCTGCCGCCCCCAGGGGCCATCGGGGCCCAGACAAGGTGCGGGGTCCGGGCTTGGGGGGAGCAGAGTCAAGGTTATGGCTGCCGGGCTGAAGAGGCGGGTGCCAGCGCCCCGCTCTCCCGCCCCAGGGCCTGAGGGGCGGGGCGACGTCTGTCAAAGACCTAGAAAAAAGCCTGGGGAGCCCCAGCCCTCCTCGGGAGCGGCGGGCGGGCGGGAGAACCCGGAGGCTGGCCCGGGGCTGGCTGCAAGGCGTGGCTTGGAGGCAGGCCTCCGTAGGCTGCTCCTCGCCGCCGGTCCTCCCGGAGGTTCCCCCGCTCCCCGTGGTTTGGGGCTGCTTTCTTCTCTTCCCCGACGACGCCCCCCGTTTCGACTCAGATCAGCCACTGGCCATCCAGCCCGCTGGACCTCCGGCTTCGCGGGGCCCAGCCTTCGCCCAGGAGGACGAGCCGGTGATGTGGGCGCGAGCTCCCGTGGCCCCACGCGCGATGGGGGCGGAGGCAGGGGTGGGGCCGCGGAGTCGGGCTCGAGTTTAGGGCGCTTTCCCAACCCCTTCCCGCATGCAGGCTGCAGGAGCTCCCCGTAACCACCCACACTCCGTGGACCTGCGGGAGCTGGAGCCGGGGAGCGGCGGGAAGGGTCCAGCGGCCTCCTCGAGCCCACCGTAGCGGAGGAAGTTTCGGTGAGTGTCCTCGAGAAGAACCGGGGCTCGGGGCTCCCACAGGGCACGGGCGCGAGGGAGCGGGGCATCCTTGGCCAGCCCGAGGGATGGAGGCGCCGGGAAGGGGAAGGAACGGGGAGAGAGTGCGGAGGTGCTCCGGGATAGATGAAGCGAGTTCAAATCCTCCCTCTGCCGCTTACTACCAGGAAGCCGATTTCCTCCATCAAATGAAGATTTTGTATCGAATGATGAATTAGAACCAGGCTCTGCTGGTCACACGGTGGGCAGGACCTCCTTATCTCCACGAGCCCGGGTTTCCTTCCTGTAAGGGGAGGAGGGTGATCCGAGGAGCCCGGGAGTGCCTGCTGGTTACACTTCTATTTTCTGATTCTTTTTCTCCCTAGTGCGATTCCTGCCACTTCCCCGAACAGACTCCCTTTCTCTGTGGCACCCTGGGGACCCCCGGCAGCCCCAGCCAGTGCCGGGCTTAAGGGATCGGTTAAAATGCTTTACGCTTAGGTGTTGGTGACTTAATGGGATATCTTGTAAAAGTCCTAGACTGGCCATCAGAAGGCCTGGGTTTGAAGTCTTTCTTCTGCCAGCCCCAAAGTGGGCTGAACCTTCCTGAACTCACCAGTACTACTGGGGTATTAAGAAAGCACTGGATAAAACATCAGAACACTTGTTCTTGTGACCCTAGATAAGTCATTTCTCCCCACAACTCATTTGGAATTCATGTAGGTTTGGATTTCCAAACTTCCTTCCTCTATTTCCGTTTCTCTTGTCTTCATTATTTCATTAGTATAAACCTATCATAATGGTTGCTTGCTAGCTTAATCCTTTTTTCTTTTTTTAATATTTCCCCCCAATTCCATGTAAAAATAATTTTAACATTTGTTTTCTAAAAATTTTAGTTCCAAATTCTCTCCCTCCATTCCCTCCCCTCTCTGAGAGCAATTTGATGCAATCATAGCAGAATCCTTTCCCAAGGGGCTTTGCGTGTCAAAGGGGAACCTCCAAGGTGGGAAATCAAGATGTTAGATCTAAAGCAGTGAATTCCTAATGATGTCACTTCAGCACAGATCCTAGTTCTAAGGCCCTGTGGAGGGCCTGGCTCCAGCCCACTTTAATAGAATTATTTCACCCAACTCTTTCCCTTTTGCTCCACAAATCGGACTTTGAGTCCCTCTTTGGCCTCTTCTTGCTTGCCTTAGGGAGGTCCCTTTGCCTGAAATTGAGGCTTCCTCCTATGGGTCTGCTCACTGAAATCCTTTTTCTTCAAGGCCTAGCTCAGATATGATGTTAGAGCATATCAATTTGTGAGAGATTGAGTCTACTGATTCTAGTTTTCCTATTTTTATAGAAGAGGAAACTGAGGCCTAGAGAGATTATAAGACTTGCTTATGATACTAAGACAGGATTTGGGATTTCAAGTCCATTTCCCTTTCCTATACACTCCCTTCCTTGCTTGCTTCTCTCCTTTCCTCATTGAAAGCAACCTTCCCCTTCTCATTTTTCTTAAACCATTTTGTCTAGACTTTTTCCTTTGATCTGTTCACATTCTGCCTTGCATAATATTTGTCTACTGTCCTAGTACCGTCCTCATTGTCATTCCCTCATTTCATTTCTGTCCCCGTTTGGAGTTTTCTTGGCAAAGATCCTAGAGTGGTTTGCCATTTCCTTCTTGAGCTCATTTAACAGATGAGGAAACTGAGGCAAATAAAGTTTGTAACTTGCTACGGCTTGCACAGCAGTGTCTGAGGTCAGATGTGAACTCAGGAAAATGAGTTTTCCTTGGTCCAGACTAAGCACTCTATCCAAAGTACCACCTAGCTACCCACCATCCTCATTAGATGGCATTTAATCACCTCCTATTTGTTTTGTATTTTTTCTGTCTATATTTATATACAAATAGCTAGCATTCATATATCGCTCTAAGGTTTAGAAAGTGCTTTTCCTCTCTGATCTCATTTGATTCTCACAACAGTCCTATGAAGTGAATCCATTATTATCCCAGTTTTATAGCTGAAGGAATTGAAACTGAAAGAAATTAAGGAATTTGTCCACAGGCACACAACTCTCTGTTATCTGAGGCAGGATTCAAACTCAGGTCTGCCAAGCTCCAAAGTCTGCTGCATCACCTAGCTGTCTCCTGTTAGGATGTAAGCTTCTTATTTCATTCTTTGCATTTCTATCCCTAGCACCTATTAGCCAGTACCTGCTGACACAGTAAATACTTAGAGACTGACTGGTGTGTTTTTCATCCTTATATCCCCAGCTCCAAGCAGTGTGCCTTCTTCGCCCATCTGTCATGGAAGCTTCAGTGTTTACTGACTTAAATATGAGTAATCAGACACATGCCGACTTTCACGATCAAGCCAGCTGTTCTATGTAGCCTAGGCCAGCATGGATGCCCGGGCTTGACCCCTCTGAAATAAAATTCTACTTAGAACTCTTTTTCCCCTCCAGCAATGTTTTATTATATCCCCCCTCCCATTACACCTAGAAACAGTTTTCAACATATTTTCTGACATTTTGAGATCCAAATTCTCTCCCACCCTCCCTTCTCCCTTCTCCAAGGTGGTGATCTCCTTAGAATTCTAATTCCTCATTAGCTTCATAAAAGCTGAGTGAGAGAAGTCACCTATTCTAACCCCAGACATTTTGTTGATGAAGCCCATTGGCTTACCCAACATTACCCACAAGGAGACTCAGAATCAACAGTCCAACCAAACCAGGCTCTTTTCCCATAACATGCTATGTGTCTTCCTGCTTCATTCTAAACTTGAGCTCCAACTATGTGTGAGGTGCCCAGGAAGACTAAGGATTCCCTGGGATTTATGAGTAGAGTATTGAACAGGAAGTCAAGGAAGCTGGGTTCCACCTCTGACTTTGGGGTGACTATTACCTCTTTGATTCTTCGTCTGTATGATAGATAGAATCCCCTGCCCAACCTCCCAGGGGTGTTAAAAGAATCAAATCAGGTGCTGGACATGAAAGGAAGTCTGTTGATTCTAGACAACCTCATTTGAGTTCTCTTCCCTCAGGAGTGGATATGATTCCTAGAACATTAGGAATGAGCTTCCCTGTAATAGGAAAGAATGCTAAAACTAGACTCAAATTCTGCCTTTGATACTTCTTACCTGTGTGACCTTACAAATTACAGCCTTTTAGGTGCTCTGTTTCCTCAGCTATAAAATGAGGGAGGACTATATAAGCTCTGAGATTCCTTCCAACTCGAGATCTAGGTTTTTCTTTATCCATCCCTCCCTGTTTCACCCTTTCTCTCCAGAAAATTAGAATCACTCACCCTGGGCAGCTATGTAGTATTACTTGGCGGCTTCTAACTGGACTAGATGGACAGCTAGATGGTGCAGTAGTTAAAGCATTAGGCCTAGAGTCAGTAAGACTCATTTTCCTGAGTTCAAATCCCAGCCTCAGACACTTACTAGTTGTGTGATCCCAAGCAAGTCACTTAACCCTGTTTGACTCAGCTCTTCGCCTGTAAAATGAGCTGGAGAAGGAGATAGAAAACCTCTCTTGTAGCTTTGCCAAATGAGGTCACCAAGAGACCAACAAGACTGAAAAGATTGAATAACAAACAACTAACTAGACTTGATTAGAGAATTGGAGGGTGGAGCAAAAACTCGTCCCAAAATCTTTTATAAAGGCTCAGAACTTTACCAGTTCTTTTTAATATTTTATTTTCCCAAATCCATATAATAACTATTTTACATTTTCCACACTTACAAGATCCAAATTGTCTCCCTCCTTTCACTCTCCCCTCAGAGAAATGGTAAACAATTTGATCTGCATTATACATGTCTTATTATGCAAGGCAAACTTCCATATTGGTGCTCATTGTAAGACAATACTCATATAAAACCAAAATCCCCAAATAAAAATAAATAAACTCAAGTGAAAAATCACATGCTTTGATCTACATTCTGACTCCAACAATTCTTTCTCTGGAAGTGGATAGCATTCTTTTTCATAAGTTCTTAAGAACTGTTCCAGATTATTGTATTGCTGAGAATAGTCAAGTCCTTCACAGTTAGACATCCCACGATATTGCTGTTACTGTATACATTGTTCTCCTGGTTCTGCTTACTTCACTCTGTATCAGTTCTTGGACATCTTTCCAGCTTTTTCTGAAATCATCCTGTGCATCATTTCTTATAGCACAATAGTATTCTGTTACCATCATGTACCACAATTTGTCCAGCCAATCCCCAATTGAGAGATATTCCTTTAGTTTCCAATTTTTTGACAACACAAAAAGTGAAGCTATAAATATTTTTGCACAATTGGTCCTTTTCCCTTTTTTCAGATCTCTTTGGAATACAGGCCTAGTAATATTAGATTATAATCTCCTTGAAGTCAGGGACTGTCTTTCTTTTTTTCTTTTTTTGCATCCTCAGCATTTAGCACTATGTGCCTGACACATAGTAGGCATTTAATTAATTTTTATGGACTATTGACCATGAGTTGTATTACCATGAGCAAATCATTTAACGTCTATTTTCATTTCCACATTTGTAAAATGAGAATAATAGTAATAGTATTCTACCTCATTGGATTGTTGTAAATATCAAGTGACATAATATTTGTAAAATGTTTAGTAAATCTCATAGCACTATTTAATATTATTATTAATAATAATAATAACACTTGGAGTCTGTGTCAGTCCCTGAACTCCCTCTTTTGCATTCTTGTCCCTCTCTCTCCCCATGAAGAAAAGACTAAGTAGAGATATTTTAGGCTAGTAGCTAGGGGAGAGGTTTCTTTGAGCATCAGGGTCTCTCTAGTCCCCTTGAAACCACACCAAGGAAGCTACACTCTATGCTACTTATGACTAAGGCTAGTTCTGCCTGATTCTTTTAGTCATTGACTTAGGAGCAAAGGATGCTTTGGCCAGATTCTCCCCTTTGGACTCTCAAGGTCAGTGTTGGGAGAATGAAGGAGGAGGGGCAGCTGTCTCTTTCTTACCCTACAGCATCCCAGGAAAAACAGGTTAGGTGGTGCTCATTCCACTGGTCCCTTCCATTGTTTCTGTCAACACCACATATTAAAGATTCAGGGCCACGAGGGCTGCATGCACAGATGTCATGGGATCCCCTTTATTAAGGAAATGTCTGGATGGGTTGTGGGACTCTGGCCTGATTTACAGTAGTCCAACAAAAGTAGCTTTGTCCCTTAATGATGTGGCATTCAGAGCACCTTGACTAATTTGGCAAAGTCTTAGAGTAAAATGGAGGACCCTCCCCTGGGAATGCAGGATTCCAGGCTTCATGGGATTCAGACCTAGAACAAACATTTTTGATCATCTTAGTCCAGTGGAGTTCACAGTAAAAATTATTTAATGCACCTTAAGAAGTAAATAATTGCAAAGAATAATATGAGTATTGTATTTAGGGGCCTTTGTAATACTTGTTTGTTTGTTTGTTTGTTTGAAAAGGTTCTTAGAACCAAAAAAAATTAGGAACCACTCATCTAGGCTAGGTGGTGTAGTAGATGAAAGTGCCACGCCTGATGCCAGGAAGACTCATTTTTCATGAATTCAAATCCCACCTCAGACATTTTCCTAATTATGTGATCTTGGGCAAGTTACCTAACCTTTTTTTTTTTTTTTTGCCTCAGTTTCATCATCTGTAAAAATAAGCTTGAGAAGAAAATGGCAAACTGCTGCAATATCTTTTCCAAGAAAACCCCAAATGAATCATAACAACAAAATCTAAACAACTCATTTTGCAGAAGGGAAAACTGAGGTCGGGGCCCCTGATTTCACACGTTACTGAGACCTTCTGTCTCAGAATCCTTACTTTGGGAGAAGAGTGAGAGATAAGGGCTAGGCAGTGAGGGATTAAGTGATTTGCCCAGGGTCTGAGGCCAGATTTAGTCAGATCTTTCTGAATTCCAGGCCTGGCATTCAATCCATTGCACTACCTAGCTGCCCTATTCTACCAACCTATTACATACCCTTGGGGCTACTTCTCTGGACTCCTTTTACTCTTTTCACCCCCATTCTCTCCCCTTCCATTCTAGCCTTCATATCACAATTAGGCTAATCTTATCTGAAGGTCTGACCTTTTCTTTCGTATTCAAATGCTTCTGTGGCTCCGTCTGTATCTTACTGGGAAAGCTCACATTCCCTCTAAGACCTTCCACTTTATCTTTCCAATCTTACCTGTATTAATCCTCTTAAAGCAGTCTTATTGTGGTGTTGTTTCAGGCATGTCCAACCCCATGTAGAGTTTTCTTGGCAAAGATACTGGAGTGGTTTTCCATTTCCTTCTTCAGCTCAATTTACAGATGAGGAAACTGAGGCAAATAGTTAAGTGACTTACCCAGATTCACACTGTTACTAAGTGTCCGAGGTCACCTTTGAACTCCGAAAGATGTGTCTTCCTGACTCCAGGCCTAACATTATCTATTGTGGCACCTAGCTGCCTAAGCTAGTTAATTGGAGAATCATAAATCCAAGAGGACTTAGAGGTCATCTAATCCAAATGCCTCCTTTCAGAAATGAGGCAACTCCTTCCTTCCTTCCTTTCTTTCCTTCCTTCCTTCCTTCCTTCCTTCCTTCCTTCCTTCCTTCCTTCCTTCCTTCCTTCCTTCCTTCCTTCCGTGCTTTGCCCAGGGTCAGACAGCTACTAAGTGTTGAGGCTGGATTTAAGCTTAGGTCTTCCTTACTCAAAGCCTGACACTCTATCCACTGTGCTACCTAGGGGCCCCTCTACGTGTGTTTATGGAGGCCCCACTGTACACAGAGCAGCGTACTTGGTACTTAACGGGGGATGCAAAGTTTGGATGAGAGAGTCTCTATCATGATGGAGCTTACAGTCTAGTGAGAAGTTAAGAGAGCTGTAATGTACAGTTAGTGCTTGAATAAAAGCTGACGAAGGACAAGGTAGCAGCTTCCCCTCTCTGGGCCTCCACGGTGTCTGTGAAATGAGCAAATTGGACTAAATGATCTCTAAGGTCCTTGTCGTTCTGATAGTTAATCTGCACCTAATTAATCTCCTCCACTAAAGTAAAACAAGGACAATAAGGTCAAATTCACTTTTTTTGAATCAGTTAGAATGCTGCAGGCATTCTTTGTATGTCACATCCTCAGCACCCAGCCCAGGGCCTGGTATATAGTAGAGTAGTTGCCTAATAAATGACTATTCATTGGTTTGGGTCCAAGCCATTCTTCCCGGAGTTGTTCTTCCTCTTTTCTCACCCCTTCCCCAGTCTGGCTCCAATCTCCCCTTCTGATTTGTCTTCATTCCCTCAGGGCAGTGAACCCCATGCAGGGGCAGGTGTCTCACTTTCTCCAGTATCCTTTGTTGCACCTTAGCTCAGACCGTTCCCTCTCTTGGAATGCCTTCCCTGTTCTTCTCCCTCATGCTGATCGAGGAAGGTACATTGAGGTCTGATCTCTCACACGAAATCTTATCTACCTACTGTACCTCACTGACCTCCCTCTTCTCTGAAGTCCCAAAGCTCTGCCTGGCTGACGTCTCTCACTGGGTGGCCTGGGCAGGCTGTGCTATAGGAATTCAGAGAGGGGAGAAGTCCTGCCAGGCTTGAGTGGGAAGGTAAGGTTTCTTGAAGGTAGCAGAACTTCTGAAGGAAGGGTTAGTTGAACAAGATGACAGAGTTAAGTCAGAGGCAACTTCATGGAATAAATAACCACAACTTACTATGGGATGGTATCAGAAGTGTAAAGAAGGTTTCTGCCTACTCTGAATCTTCTTTCCTTATTCACCAGTTCCTGGAATTCTGCTGTGAAAGCTTCACTCCTTTGGCTTAAGGCCTTGCTCCCCATTAAAATGCTTATCTCCCTGGGATCAATCAGTCAACAGGTATTTATTTAATACCTGTTATGTGCCAAGCACTGTAGGAGACAGGTCCCGACAGTGAATAACAATCCCTTTTTAAGGATTAAGGAATAACAGGAAAGGTTTCTTGTAGATGGTGGAATTTTAACAGTGTTGAAGGAAGCCACAGGGTAGTGAGGAGGAGGGGGAGAATTCCAAATATTGACTAGAGCCAATGAAAATTCATGGTGTGAGGACAGCTAGGTGTCTCAGTAGAGGGACAGCCAGACCTAGAGATGGAAGGTCCTGGGTTCAAATCTGGACTTAGACACTATCTAACTGTGTGACACTGGGCAAATCACTTACTCCAAGTTGCCTAACCCTTACCACTGTTCACCTTGGAATCAATACTCATATCAATTCTAAGACAAAAGGCAAGAAGGTAAGGCTGAGATTGTTATTAACTTTGTTTCCTCGACCACCACATTTAAGTTTTATTAAAGGAAGCAAACAAAGAGGAAATTGTTGAATGAGCCCCTATTCGTTCTAATATTTTTAAGTCTCAGGTTAGGAAGAAGACTGGCAGGGGTCCAGCTCTCACCAGGTTGGAAACATGAATGGGACCAGGGCCATGTTTTTCTCCCCGGTTTCATGCCATGCCTTGGGGCTCTGGAGGGAGGGACTCTTGTGGGGCAGAGGCTTTGGGTGAGTCAGTCAAACCTTGGGCATTCCTGGTGAAGTACAGGGTGGATTCCGGAATTTAGTTATGGAAGTAAGAGAGCCTGAGAGGACCTGGTGGGCACTGGTGACTTAGAGAGAGTAGTTCGAATTGTATGATGAAGGTATAAAGCCAGACAGGGAAGAGTTAAGAAGAGAATGGGAAGAAAGGAAAGGAAATGACTTACAGACAGCTTGTTTAACCTCAAAAGGGAGGAGAACTACAGAAGGCTCGCTGTCAAAAAGGGCAAGATCAAGTGGGGATGGGGGAGATATGGGCCTGTTTATAGGCAGGTGGCAAAACAGCCAGTCAATAGGTAGAGATGGAAAATAGATGAGAGAATGGGAATGAGAGAGGAGCAATCTCCTAGAGAAAGCAGAATGGAAAAGGATCCTTTGTATGAGTAGAGGGGCTTCCCATGGCAAGGAGAAGGGCCACTTTTTCATGTAAGACAGGTGAAGGGGGAGATGTGAAATGAGAAAGGGAGAAGAGAGAATTCTTAGTGAAAGCCACATTTTTTAAAGTCAACTATGAGATGTAGTTCTCCTCTAAGAGGGGAAGGGAGCCAGAGGAAGTTGAAGGAGTGATGGACAAGTTTAGAAAATCCACTAGCAGTTGGGGGAATCAGGAAAGACTTCCTGTAGAAGGTGATGTTTGAGCTACTTCTTGAAGGAGGTTCAGGGTCCAAAGAGGGCAGAGTTGAGGAGGGATTGAATCCCAGGTCTGTGGGATGGTCAGTGAGAGACCAAAGCCAATTTAACAAATTTTTGTTTTATTACTTACATTTAAAGCACTGAGATAGGGGCCCTTGGAGTGTATAGATCAGTCTGCCATATTCCTGGCTTTCATGTAATCTCCCAAATAAGCTTGTGGGGAGACACATAGAAATAACTAATGTAGGAGTGTAAAAAGGGCAAAGATGTAAAAGAAAAAAGTAAAAGGAAAGGAAGGGAAGAAAAGAGTATCAATTAAACAAAAACACAAAGAAGGCACAGACAGGATATTGTTGTTACTACCTTATTAAATGTATTCTATTTAAATAATATTACAGAAGCTCTGTTTCATATACAGTTCTTTTTGTCCTTTGTACATTGAAAGATTTGGGTTTTGATGATTAAGTTCATTTAAAAAACCAAACAAACAAGAAAAAAATACATTTGAGAAGTTAAGATCACTTTGGCTTTGGAAAGAGACTTGGCCATAGTTTCATGAGCTCAACTTAGAAAGGAAGAATATTATTAAAGGGAGATAGGTGAGAGCTGGGGGGGAGTCCATTGGAGATGGAAGAAGGCAGAGAAAAGAGGAAGCATGGAGAATAATCCATTTTTTGTGGATAAAGTTTGAGAAGTGGAATATGGAAAAGGAAGCTGTGATCTTATGATTCTACTGAATGTATGTATGTGACTTCAGGGACTTTCTAAAATTCTTTTCCCTAGCCCTGTTAGAAATCATAGTTCTAGATTGAGGTTGTTATGGAATCCTGGTAAAATGATACTTTGGGAGACTTGTTTAGTCATTTTAGTCATGCCTGACTCTGCTTCACCCCATTTGGGCTTTTCTTGACAAAGATACTGGAGTGCTTTACCATTTCTTTCTCCAGTTTGTTTTACAGATGAGGAAACTGAGGCAAAGAGGGTTAAGTGACTTGCCCAAGGACACATAGCTGGATTTAATTCATGAAGATGAATCTTCCTTATTTCAAGCCCAGTGCGCTATCCACTGTTTCCCCTAACTGCCCTTGGGAGACTTTAAAAAGCATAAAACACTTTGCTAATAATATCAGGCATTATTATCCAAGAGACTTCATCTCATCAGTGTAGAATTAAAGGAGCCTGAGGGTTTCTGTACTGGAGAACCCATGGGGTACTGAAGAAAACACTGGAGTTGGAATCAGAAGACTTGGGTTCAAATTGTGGCTCTGTCACTTACCTCTGTGACCCTGAACAAATTACTGCCTCTTTGGGCCTCCTTTTCTTCCTCTTGACCCTATGTATACCTTCCTCCTACCTCTGAAATGAAGCTTCTGTTTTGTGATAACTTCTAAGAAACTCTTTTCTTATCTTATTTCCCATAATCCCAGAGGAAATGAATGAAGTGACCTCAAAGTGACCCAAGATGAGAGGAGAGGAGGCAAGGCAGAGAAGGAAAGAAGGGCAGCTGGGGAGTGAGGAGCAGCTTCTGTCCAGAGGGGAGAGCCCAGGGCATCTCCCAGCTCAAGATGTGCCATGGACCTCCCAGAAGAGATATCCATTCGAGAACGAAAAGCCTCTGGAAGAGACAACTTTGACCATCTTCCTCCAGGTGCTCATTCCATTTGTGCTTGCAGGTGTGGGAATGACCTTGGCTGGAATAGTTTTGAATTTTGTTAAGGTAAGAGAAAAAATGGGTAAGTAGTCCCTTTGAGGCCATAATAAGGCCTCATGGAATGGTTTGACAGGTTATGCAGGAGAAGGCCTTCTAGCTCAAATAGCAACTGAATCATCTGTTCCTAAGCCATTCTAGTTCAATTTGGGGATTTAAAATACCCTGTGCTATTGTGAAGGGAAAATAGTATATGTAAAATACTTTTCAATTAGTGGAGATATTATTGAATGCCTATTATGTGAGGTGGCTCAACTGGATAGAGTCCTGGGCCTAGAGTTGAGAGGGCCTGGGTTCAAATCTGGTCTCAGACACTTCCTACCTATGTGATCCTGGGCAAGTCACTTAATCCCAGTTGCCTAACCCTTACTGCTCTTCTGCCTTGGAATCAATACTTACATCAATTCTAAGACAAAAGGCAAGAATTTTTAAAGTGCTTACCATGTGCCAGGGGACTGTGCTGGGCAAAAATTTACAGACTTTAAAGTGCTATATAAATACTATTATTATTATTATTATTATTATTATTATTATTATTATATCACTGAAACTCTTAGTGAATTTTTTCTGGGGGATTTATTGACAACCAGCTGTCTTATGAAAACAGGAGACAAAAGAACCATTTAGAAAGGGCAGGAGGAATGAAAAGGATCACCAGTTGGGGGAATGGATAAGTGCTATAGGCAAATTCAACAATTTAATTGGCCCCATGAGGCATAGCTTGTATTTATGGGTATGCCTAATGAGAAAAGGTATTATTTCATTTTTGTCTTTGTATCTCCACTGGCTAAGTCGGTCTTTTTTTTTTTTTTTCCAATTTGTCAGAGACACGTAGGAAGGAATGAGGGAATGGACATTGGTATGTGGTAGGTCTTTTCTACCTCTGATGCTTCCGTGTCATTTACTCACCTGGAGCCTGGAGTGCCTAATAACACTTCCTTCCTGAAGGGCTATGGAGTTGAGAGGTTAATGACTCCTTCCCTTTCATTTATAGGTTACTTCCCACTTCCCAAAGGGCTGTCACATGCGTGGCCTCCATGGACCTGAGGTGTGAGTGGAGGGGTGGGATGTAGAGAGCTGTGTTTTTTGAAGAGGTCAGACTGGAGGCCAGCCCCTCAAGTAAACACCAAAGCCTCCTCTCCTGGTATCTGGTTCCTTCCTGCCTCCTCTGATAGGTCCCACTGCGACTGGGCATTCCATTCCGCACAGTCTTTGGAATGAACAGGTGACACCAAACAATAGAACTGGTCAGGGTGTCCTTTGACAGCTCTGAGCTTCCAGCTCTTGGGCACAGCTGATACCAAGATGGAGGGCACACTAGCTTAGACGAGTGTTAGGTGTTAGGAGCTGAGGAAGCAGCCTGCTACCCCAGTTTGGGAGAAGTCTGTGAGATTTATCACCAGCACAAATGATTCTGAGGCCAGGAGAGATAACCACATACTCCTAAACAGAAAATCACTGGGCATCTGATCTCAGGCCTTCACAAACCAATCAGAAGATGAATAGTAGGACATAAAGGACATTCTTTATCTTCTTGGGATCTTGTAGCCTGTTCCGATTCCTTGGCATGAAAGCCCAGTGAGGAAGACTTAGAGCTGGTCTGAACTGGCTCTTAGATGAAAGTTCTCCTCAACCTTTCCCACCAACAGAAGAGGCCACCCACTGAAGCAGTCACCGCCCACCTCCTAGGTCCTTCTCATGACCTTCCCTTTCCTGGGGAAAAGAGAGTGAGACAAAAGTCAGAGTCCAGAGTGGACTTGCCTTGCTAGGCTCTTGTCCTAAAGAGTTTGGGAGAGAATTAAGGCTTGGTCTGGGAGCAGGACAGCAGCCTCTTCTACTGGCTCCAGGATTTTAGGTTTCCTGTCACAGAACGCCTCCTGCCCAAGCAGAACAGCTCCGTGGTACCACTACTGTAAGGCACCAGTGGTGAGTCTGTGAGTGCGGGCACCAAGTCACACAGAACTGGGCCCTTTCTCCCTCTCTCTGTCCCTCTCTTTCTTTGCTTTTGGACTTCATACCTCCCCATTCGGGGGTATTCAAAACAGCTCTCTGCTGCCGTGCGGTGCCCGTGAACAGAGACTCAACAGAGAACTCACCCCTTTTCCCGAACTGGCTTCTTGGGAGAATCCACCAGGTGTCCTTATTTGGAAACAGAGAAGAACGAACGCTTTGGGAGAGGGAGGAAGAGACTTGTCAGTTCTGACCTCCAGGAAGGTGGCCTTGCCTCGTATCCTGATTCTCCTCCTGCTTCCTCCCATGGGCATGGGGTGAGGGGCCCAACCATGGTCGTCACCCAGATAAATATGGAATTCCGCTTCCGAGGAATGAAGCTGAGGGGCTTCTCCTGTGAGGTGATCAAGTCCCCTAATGGATTCATCTCTGAGACCTTTGGCTCCATCTTGCTCCAGGTCCTGTTTCCATTTCTTCTTTCTGGCATAGGCATGGTGACTGCAGGCCTGGTGGCAAATGAAGTCCAAGTATGTATGTATAGCAATTTCTGGAATGTAACTTTGATGAATTCTTCCCTGGTGGTCTAGGTCACTAAGGCTGACCTGGCAATATCTATCACACAGGAGCCAAGTGGCACCCCCCCACACACACACACCAGTCACGCTGGGGCCAGTGTCCTAAGCTCTTTTCCTAGACTCAGCCCGTTGCAGTGGCATTGGTAAGCAAGCTCCCTGCACTTTTGGTGTGAACAGAAGCTTTCCCTCTTCCTTGTCCTAAATCCCCAGGGCTTTGTTACTAGTACCCCTTTGGGAATAGATGATGGACTGGTTGGACTACATGTAGACCATGTAAATGGAGAGGGCCAGAGTAGGAAAAGAAACATGATTACACCTGGGGTGAAGGTCATCATCACAGCCAACCACAAGCCCTTATCTCTTCAGCCAGTTTAATAGGAATACCAAGTAGAAGTAGCCCTCAGACTTCTTTCCTGGCATTCTTCTTATGGATTTTTTCCCCTTTCTTTGTATTTTTAGTACAATGTCTGGCACAGAGAAAGTACCTAATAAATGTTGCTTATTATTAGCAAGACTTCTCAGCAATGCAATAGACAGAGTGCTAGAAAAAGAGACGGGAAAGCCCTAAGAAGTCAATTAACCTGATCCTTGGTCTCTCCCTCTATAAAATTGGGCTAGCAAAAGCCTATCTCGCAGGATTATCTTAGAGAACAAATTAAAATGTTATATTTAAAGTGTATTACAAATGTTAACTATTGATATTATTGTCAACTGAGAGAAGGAAGAAGATATATTATATCAAAAAGGCAGAGTAGCAAAGCAGAAAGAGTATCAGATTTGGGGTCAAGATGGCCTGGATCCAAATCCCACACCAGATACTGGGCAGCCCTGAACAAATCACTTAATTTTTTTTTGCCATGAGCCCTGGTTTCTTCTCTAAAATTGGGGTGAGAATAGTACCTGCCTCACTAAATTGTTGTGAGGCACCATCTCCAAAGCTCTTTGCAAACCTTAGAATGTGCTAGGAAGGAAGGAAGGAAGGAAGGAAGGAAGGAAGGAAGGAAGGAAGGAAGAAGGGAGGGAGGGAGAAAGGAAAGGAAAGGAAAGGAAAGGAAAGGAAAGGAAAGGAAAGGAAAGGAGAAAGGAAGGGAGAAAAAGGAAAGAAGGAAAGGAGAAAGGAAGGAAAGGAGGGAGAAAAGGAAGAAGGAAAGAAGAAGGGAGTGGGGAGAAAGAAAGAACTGTGTATTGGAAGGCTGTGGTACCGTAACCAACTTTTTTCCCAGTTTTGCAAGCTCTTGATGTAGCCCACAGTCCATATCAGGAAGGACAAGAAGTAGACACAACTATTTTGCCTAAACTCAGCTGCCTCTTCACTTTATTATAGAATGTCAGAAATGACTGAAAGGATAGTAGAGATCATTCTGTCCAACCCTCTCATTTCACAGACAAACTAAACCCAGAGGCAAGTTAATTTCTCCCAAGTCACATAAGCAAGTTAGTAACAAAACCTGGTCTAGAGCCCACGTTTCCTTACTCTTAAGCCAGCAGAGTTTTTCCTCTCCCAACTATACCTCGATGCCTCTATTTTCAGTGCTGTGATTTTAATTTTCCATTCTGATGTGTTATCTAAACCCAAATCAATTATTATTTATTAAGTGCCCACTGTGTATCACACATTGTTAAGTGCTGCAGATACAAAGACAAAAATGAGACCTCCCATCCTCAAAGAGATTATTTTCTTCTGGGAGTGGGAAATAATATGAAAATAGAAGATAAATTTTTTTTCAAACCCTTACCTTCTGTCTTAGAATCAATACTATGTATTGGTTCCAAGGCAGGAAAGTAGTAAGGGTGGGGCAATAGAAGGATAAATGACTTATCCAAGATCATACAGCTAGGAAGTATCTGAGGCCACATTTGAACCCAAGACCTCCTGTCTCTAAGCCTGGCTCTCAATCCACTGAGCCACCCAGCTGCCTCCCAGAAAATAAATTTTAAAAAATCATCAGTGAATATGTATTACATGAATTCACTAGTAGTATGGCTTATATTATACTATTTGCTGCCTTGGGGAAGTGGGGAAAAGGGAGGGAGGGAGAAAATCTGAACCCTAAAATGCAGAAAACAACTGTTGAAAATTGTTTTTACATGTAACTGAAAAAAATATCAGTGTTTGGATTTCTGTATAAGGAAATTCCTCTACCAGTATAGATAGACCTACACTTTTCCCTGAATTTACAATTGTAAAGACTCTCCTGGAGCATAAGAAGGTTAAGTGTCTTCCCTAGGGTCCTATAGTCAGTATGTGGCAAAGGCAGGATTTGAACCCAAATCTTCCTGACTAGGTCTAATTCTCTATTCACTATGCTGTGCTGTCTCTTAAATACAAAGTTAAGTAAAGTTCTAATAACTGTGATAAATCTGGTAAGACTTCTTGTAGGAAGTGACCTTTCAGCTGAATCTTAGAGGGAGCTAGGGATTCTGAGCTACAGAGGTAAGGAGGGAGAGTCTTCCAAACATAGGAGAAAGTCTATGCAAAAAACTCAAGAGACAGAGAAGGAACCCCTTGTTCACAGAACAGTAAATAGGCCAGTTTGGTCAGAATATAAATTAAGTTATTAAGTCAGCCCCTGGAGCCAGACCAGAGGAATTGCTGTTTGGTACATGGACAAAAAACCCAAATGGGGGCATGAAGAGTTAGCCATGAGTGAAACAACTTGACTGAACAAAGCCCTGCCTGGCTTGAGTTCATATCCACCTTCAGATACTATATGACCCTGGGCAAGTCACTGAACCTTTTTGCCTCAGTTTCCTCACCTGTAAAATGACCTGAAGAAAGAAAGGGCAAATCACTTCAGTATTTTTGCCAAGAAAACCTCAAATGGGATCACCAAGAGTCAGATCTGACCAATTGACAGAACAACAGCAAACATGGACTATGAGCCTACAGAATTGGTGACATATTCTCATTGTCAGGCCTGGCTTCTTCTTCTGACCTCAGGCCATGCACAAACCAACCCTAATTGACACAAACCAGAGAAGAGCCAACCCACAGCAATATGGGGGTTAAGCTCAGGATCTCAGCTGGTAGCTCCCTCCATGTGCCTTTCCCTCAAGTGCAGAACCTAGAATGTAGGCCTAGAGATCCACCAGTATTCTATGCCATGGAACCACTGGGATCTTGCCTATAAGAACTGCTGCAAGCCTGGACCGAGCATCTCCTGGGTCAGGGGTCACTGACTGAATTTGTCTCTCCTACTTGTAGGAAATCTGCCCTGCTCTTAGCTCCCATGTAAGAAGACAGGTACCCCGAGTTTTGTTTCCTCCAGTGGAGATGGGCTTCCCTAAGCAATCCTCATCCTCTTCCATCCCCCTTGGGACCCCTTTGCCATGTGTCCCTTCCTCTCTTTGGACCTCTCTTTGGTTTCTCTTTCTGCAAAGTTGGTGGGGTGATGTTTAGACTTGCTTAGATTTCTTAGAGCCCTTCAGTCCTAAAGGTCTGTGATTTGCTTGATGATGGCCTAGGACAGTGTTGGTGAAGATGTGGCATGTGTGCAGAGCTAGCACTCAGGAAGTTGCTCCATTCTCCCTCTTCCCAGCGCCCGAGGACATTTTTTGCATGCCCCACTCCTCTGTCCAGCTGCCCAAAGCAAGCTTCTCCCTCAACTCTCCAGTAATCCGAGGGTTCACAGACAGCTTGAATTTGCCCTCTGGACACTCAGACTTGGAAAAGGTTCTCCAAGGAGGACTAGGATAATTAGAGTTCCTATTTCTATGCTGCTTTAAGGTCAACGGAACTCCTTTGAGCTATTTTCTCCTTTGATCCTCACTGCTCTTTGGAAGTTATAGCAGGTATTACTCCCAGAGGTATCTATATAATTGCGTACAAATGTATGTATATAGTATATTGTTACCAATGAGGAAACTGAGGATGAAGGACATTAAGTGACTTACTCAGGGTCACCTAACTGGAGGTGAGATTTGAACTCAGTCAGATGCACCTGACTTAAATTCTGACACTTTGCTAGGCAGTTTCTCAATGTTGGAGCTCAATATGGGAGTAGAGAGAGAGTTTATCTGTGGCCACAGAATCAATCAATTATCAAGCTTTTATTAACTGCCTACTGTGTACCAGGTACTAAGGATATAAAAAAACCAGTCCCTGCCCTCAAGGAGCATAAAGTCTATCAGAGAGCTTTTATATATACATATACATATATGTATATATAAAAGTGAAAAAAATTGCTTAGATCAATACAGAAAGAAAAAAATCAATAAATTGAGCAAAGAACTAAAAAACAAAACAAAACAACCAGAAAAAGAAAAAATTAAAATTCTCTAATTAAATATCAAATTGAAAATCCTGAAAATCAGAGGAAAGATAAATACAATTAAAAGTAAGAAAAATATTGAACTAATAAACAAGATGAGGAGCTGGTTTATGCGAAAGAAAAAGCAACAAAATAGATAAAACATTGGTTAATCGATTAAAAAAGAAGAAAACTAAATTACTTGATCAAAAAGGAAAAGAGTAAATTCACTGCAAATGAGGAAATTAAAGCAAGTATTAATCATTTTGCCAATTTATATGCCAATAAATCTAATAATCTAAGTTAAATGGATAAATATTTTTAAAATATATATAAATTGTCCAGATTTGAAAAAATAGAAAATAGAATAAATAATCCTATCTTGGAAAAACCTGAACAAGCATCAATAAGCTCACTAAAAAAGAATCATCAGGACCAGAAAGATTCAAAAATGAATTCTACCACATATTAAAAGAACAATTAATTCCAATATTATACAAATTATTTGGAAAATTAGACACAGAAGGATCTCTACCAAATGTCTTTTATGATACAAATATGGTTCTGATACCTAAACCAGGATGAGTGAAAACTCCTCTGATAAATATAAATCATTTTCACTAATGAACATTGGTGCAAAAACCTTAAATAAAACAAAAGATTATAGGAATTTATCACAAAGATCAAACACTGTGATGCAGAGCTGGTTCAACATTAGGAAAATTATCAATATAACTGAATAAATGTTCAGAGGCAGCTGGATAGTTCAATGGATAGAGTACTAGACTTGGAGTTAGGAAGACTTGAGATCATTTCCAGCATCAGACACTTCCCAGCTGTGTGACCCTGGGCAAGTCACTTGACCCCCCATTGCCTACCCTTACCACTCTTCTGCCTTGGAGTCAATATATTGACTGCAAGATGGAAGGTTTTAAAAAAAAAGATCAAGAGTAAAGGAAAGACACTCATTATCACCACTTTTTTTTTTTAAACCCTTAACTTCGGTGTATTGTCTCATAGGTGGAAGAGTGATAAGGGTGGGCAATGGGGGTCAAGTGACTTGCCCAGGGTCACACAGCTGGGAAGTGGCTGAGGCCAGGTTTGAACCTAGGACCTCCTGTCTCTAGATGAAGCTAATTAAGGGAACATAGAACAGTTTACCTCTCAGATCTATGGATAAGGAAAAATTTTATGATCAAACAAGAGGCCAAGAGCATTATGAGATATAAAATAGAAAATTTTGATCCCATTAAATTTAAAAAAAAAGTGTATAAACAAAATCAATGTAGCCAAGATTAGAAGGAAAGCAGAAAACTGGGAGTTGGGGGGGTGCAGGGTTTACAGCAAGTTTCTTTGATAAAAGCTTCATTTCTCAAATAGAGAACTGAGTCAAATGTATAAGAATACAAATCATTCTCTAATTGATGAATGGTCAATGAATATGAACAGGAAGTTTTCAGAGAAAGAAATAAAAGCTATCATAATCACATGAAAAAATGCTTGAAATCACTATCAATTAGAAAAATGTGAATTTTTTAAAATTAAAATATTTTTTATTATAAAAATTATTTTAATAACTTTGAGGTACTACCTCAATAAAATAAAAATTATTTTAATAACTTTGAGGTACTACCTCATAGCTGTAAGATTGGCTAATATGACTAAAAAGGAAAATGACAAACACTGGAGGGGAATGTGAGAAAATCAAACATGATTACACTGTTGGTAGAGTTGTAAACTAATCATTCAATATGGAACTATGCCCAAAAAGGCTTTAAAAGTGTGCATACTCTTTGACTTGGCAATAGCATTGCTACGTCTCTATTCCACAGAACTTTTTTCAAAAAGGAAAAGGATCTATAGGTACAAAAATATTTATAGTAAGTCCTGTGTTGAGAAAGAATTGGAAATTGGGGGATGGCTGAATAAGTTGTGGTATATGACTGAAATGGAACACTATTGTGCTATAAAAAATGGAGGAGCAGGATGCTTTCAGAAAATCCTGGAAAGACTTCTATGAATTGATACAAATTGAATTGAGCAGAACCAGGAGAATATTGTGCACAGCAAAAGCAATATTATATGATGATCAACTATAAATGACTTAGCTACTCTTGGAAATACAATGGTCCTCTCAGAAATTCAATGATCCAAGACAATCTCAAAGGACGTATGGTGAAAAATCCTAAAGAACTGAAGGAATATGAATGTAGATTGAAATATTATTTTAATCATTTTTATTTTTTTTGTTTTTGATTTGTATATTTTTTAGAACAGGCTAATATGGAAATATGTTTTGCATGACTGCACATGTATAACAAATCAAATTATTTAGCTTCTCAAGATATGTGGGAAGGGAGGGAGAGAAGGAGAAAATTTGGAACTTTAAATTTATTTATTTGTTTGTTTTTAAAACTCTTAACTTCTGCTTTAGAATCAATACTAAGTATTGCTTCCAAGGCAGAATAATAGTAAGAGCTAGGCAATGGGGGTTAAGTGACTTGCTTATGATCACACAAAGTTTCTGATTAAGTAAAAAAAAATTAAATGAATGTTAAAACTTTTACATGTATTAAAAAAGTTTTATTAAAACAAAACCAATGAAACCAAGTCTAGAAGAGAAATAAATTGGGAAACAATTTTTATAGCAATGTCTCTGACAAAAGCTTCATTTCTCAAATATATAGAGAATCGAGTCAAATTTATAAGAATACAAAGCATTACTCAACTGAAACTATAATCCTATGAAATGTAATTTAAAACAGATGAGATATAAATTAAAACAAATGAGATATCACCTCATGCCTATTATATTAGTTAACATGAGAAAAAAGGAAAGTGATAAATGTTGAAGGGGATGTGGGAAAATTGGGACACTAATATACTATTGGTGGAACTATGAAGTGATTCAACCACTCTGGAGAACAGTATGGAACCGGGTAAGGCCTATAAAACTATGCATATCCTTTGACCCACAAGTATCACTGCTGGGTCTATATTCCAAAGAGATCAGAGATGGGGGGGAAGGATCTAATTGTACAAAAATATTTTTAGCAGTTCTTTTTGTAGTGGCAAAGAATTGGAAAATGAGGGGATGCTCATCACTTGGGATATGGCTGAACAAGTTGTGGTATATGGTTGTAATGGAATACTACAGCATGTAAAAAATGATAAATAGGATGAGATCAGAAAAACTTGAAAAGACTTATATGAACTGATGCAAAGTGAAGTGAGCAGAACCAGTAATACTGTACAATGATCAACTGTGAAGGGCTAAACCATTACCAGCAAAACAAATTTCCAAAATAATCTCAAAGGATTCATGATAAAAATGCTAACCAGAACCAAAGATAGAATTGTCGGAGTCTAAATGCAGATCAAAGCATGTCATTCTTCACTTTATTTGGCGTGAAGAAAATTGTGAGGAATTTGTCCTGACAAGATGGTGGACTCCTTTCATAAGCCCATATAATGGACAGGAAAGAAAGGAAAAGAAAAGAAAAGAAATTGAGTTAACTTTCATGTTCCTAACTTAAGCTCCTTTTCCCCACACCATGATCAGGACATGAGGAGGAACAGGTTTGTCCTGTAAGAGGCTAACAGATGAAGTTTCTTTACTTTGGTTAAAACTCATGTGAATGATTGGGGTTGTAAATTTGAGTCTGATCAGTTGACTCTCCTGACTAGATTATAACTCTCTAGTAATAGCCAAAGGTCACCCAGGCGAGCCTGCATGCTTCCACTCCTTGTACTTGCTTGCTGGCTGTAACACTGGCTTGGGAATACCCAGTCTCATGAGGAAAAAATAAAATAGCCTTTGCCACGTTAATGCCAAGTTCAAGATTCTTTCAGTAGGTGGTCATTCCTCTCAAAAATGGAAGTATGTATTGTATGAAAGCACTGTTATAACCTATATCAGACTATTTTATCACCTCTTGGAATGGAAGGGGAAGGAGGGAGGGAGAGAATCTGAATCGCAAAATATCAGAAAACAACTATCAGAAATTGTTTCCTCATATCATTGGAAAAAATTTTAAGTTCAAAGGAAAAAAATTTTCACATAAATTGGAAAAAATAAAATATTGATTAAATGAATAAATCAGAAGAAAAACTTCTGAACATATGAAATAATAGTTATATTTAAGGCAGCAAAACTTTCAAAGTGAATAAGGAGACATAATTTTTATATCAAATGTTCATGTTGTAAGAGTTCATTAACTCCATGAATCTGGAATTCATAATAATTTTGAAATAGCCTAGGCTGAAGTTTAAATTTGTATCATCTAGGAACAAAGAGTTTGTTGAGCAAATTAATAGCATAAACAAGATTGCTGAGGGAAGAATTAGCCTACTTGAGAGGAGTGTTTTCAGGCATCTTAGCTGTACTCATCTTAATATAAATAACTATACCTTAAACATGATCTTAATCTATTAATTAATGTTTATCCAACAGGCTCTCTCTTTGGCAATACTTAGTTATTACTAGTATTCACTGTTAAGGTGTGCAGGAATGCAATGACTGAATTTCTTTCAAAACATTCTATAATTTAAATTATGTGATAATTCTAAATGTTTTTAAAGAGAGAATTTGGGGGAGAGAGAGAGAGAAAGAGAGAGAGAAAGGGAGAGAAAGAGAGGAGAGACATAGGAGAGATAAAGCCAGACAGACACAGGGACAGAAAAAATGCCCCAAGGGAATCAGTGAATAAATTCCTCCCTCATCCATGAAAATGTGGTAACTAATAAATAAGTCTCTGAGTAAGCCAATCTGCCCACCTTATCTCTTGTTTTGTATTCCCTTCTAAACAGCAATTAATGTAGCTATGATTGGCACCCTTAATTCCCATAGCAAATACTTGTTAATTGTTAGTCTTTTTGTCTTCTTTTTTTCTCCAACTTATAACCATTTTCTAGGATTTGCAGCNGGAAGGAAGGAAGGAAGGAAGGATGGAAGGAAAGAAGGAAGGAAGGATGGAAGGAAAGAAGGAAGGAAGGAAAAAAACACCTTAAAGATCATGAAACACAAGTTTAAAAACCCTTGATTTAGAAAAAGTACCCTGGAATTTTAGAGCTAGAATCAGTCAATTTGCAAGTGTGTATTAAGCACCTATTGTGTACTATGCCTCTTGCTAAGTGCTGGGGATACAGAGAGAAAAAGGAAGATAGAGAGACCTTGTCCTCAATGACTTAGATTTCTAACAAGAAATTAAAAGGTCATCCACTTCAACCCTTTCATTTTATCATTTTTTAAAACTCTTACCTTCTGCCTTAGAATCAATACTATGTATGGGTTCCAAGGCTAAGTAAGGGCTAGGCAATGGGGGTTAAGTGACTTGCCCAAGGTCACATAGCTGGGGAGTATCTGAGGCCATATTTGAACCCAGGACCTCCTGTCTCTGGGCCTGGCTTTCAATCCACTGAGCCACCCAGCTGCTCCCAAACTCTTTCATTTTAGAGCTGAGAGAACTGAGGCTTTTTCTATAACATCCTTTCCCCTTGTCGCCTTTCTCATCCTATCAAGACACATTACTCCCATCCCCACACTGCACGCTAGCTTTTTGATCCCCATAAAACTGCTGTTGGGAAGGGAAAGACAGCCAGTTTTCTACTATGTCTCCAGTCTCAGAAATTATCTAATTCCCATCCAATCTGTGTTTGGTCTGACTCAAAGTTAGAACTGGGGAAGAGAAGAGAGCAAGAGAGCAAGAGAGCAGGTCTGGGTATGGAACAGAATGCTCACAGATAGCAGAAGCAAGGGCCTGGATAATAAGGGGGAACAGAAGTGGGTTTTATTACAAAGGAATCCAGCCAGATTGAATTTCATTCTGGACCTCCTTGCAAAGTGTCATGAAGGCCATTCATCCAAGGTGAATCCATGGCTAATCACTAAGCTGGAAACCAACTTGTATGTGTGTGTGAAAACCTAAAATATAGCTGTGGACACAGAGGCCAACTTCCCCTTCTCTGCCATTTTCCAACTCATTCAAATTAGGAAAATCCTTGTGAGTACCTAGAGATTACTTCATTAGGCATAGGACCTTTTTGAAAAAATCACTAGCACTAACATATGAATTTACAAGCATATCATATAAACAGATCAACAAAGTGAACAATTTTTAAATTTTTAAAGAATATCTCTCCCTAAAGAGAGAGGAATACCTTAGAGTGACTGGTAAGGATCCAAAAAGTCACCGGTAGCCTGATAGTGTTGGATGTGAAAAGATTTGGGGAAATAATCTCATTCCAAGCATCTCCATAGGCTAGAATGAGACAGTAGGATTTTCTTCTATTTTTTCCTTATTTCACAACTTTAATAGACTCTTCTAACTATTCTGTACATATTGAAGACACCATATATTATTAAGTTACCAATGTAAATTGTCTTAAGGTAAGGCTGACACAGTCCCTACACGCTTGTCCACAGTGTTGATAAAGCCTCTAGACAGTGGTGACGAGAGATTGGCTTTAGTGTCTTGGGACCTTGACGAAGCCATAATTTCATCAGTGTGGGCCCACCCTTTGCACCTATACTGTGTCTGAACACCCCTGGTGAGCACCCCATTGATGAGCCTTTCTGCACTTAATGAAGCTAGTCCATGGATAACTGACCCACATTCTGATTCAAAGTCTTTCTAACTCAGCTTTGGACCAGCCCTTTGGGAAGCAGGAAATAGTCTCTAAATGAAAGAAAAGGGTAGAGACAGCTAGGTGGCTCAGGGGATAGAGAGCCAGGTCTTGAGATGGGGGGAGGGGGTCCCTGGGTTCGAATGCAGCCTCAGATGCTTTCCTAGCTGTGTGATCCTGGATAAGTCCCTTGACCCCGTTTGCCCAGCCCTTGCTGCCATTCTGCCTTAAGACCAATACTTAATATCAGTTCTGTGATAGAAGGGTTTTTAAAAAACTATTTATTAATAATAAATGAAAGGAAAGGGATACATGCTCCCCAGTCCCATAATTTTTAACCGTAAAAGAAAAATAGGATCATAGCTTTAGAGCTAGAAGGGATCTTGGAGCCCGTCTAGCCCAACCCCTTCATGTTTGACACTGACAGCTTTTCCATGCCAAATTGAAGCAGCAAAGGAGGACTTTGTGAAGTCATGGTCATCCCTTTAACACACACCTGGGAGAGATCAATGCCTTATCCAACTTCAAGGCCACATCTTGTTCTTCTAAATCAACTGTTTTTTAAAAGAAGCCAACAAACAACACGCCCAAGAGACTCTTTTGTTCTTTACACCCCTCAGCAGTTAGCCAATAGGAATTTGTCCTTAGAAAATCATCTGCAAAAGCCTGTCTGTACTTTCTCATGCTTCAAGGCCACTAGTGTCCAACTCAGATAGAAACAGGGCCACTACCCCATACATAAGGATCACAAGGATCCCTGTGAGCTACATATTGACTCAGTTTTAAAATGTAATATTATCTAGAACAGTGGTTCCCAAACTTTTTTTGCCTACCGCCCCCTTTCCAGAAAAAATATTACTTAGCATCCTAGAAATTATGAAACTATTTATTGAACTCAGAATAGAATGTAATACAAAAAAGTGTGGCCATTACCGCCTCCCTGGATCGCTGCAGCACCCACACCAGGGGGCAGTGGCGCCCACTTTGGGAATCACTGATCTAGGATTTATTGTATCTTTCTTATTTTCTTAAATCTTTCCCAATTACATTTTAACCTGGTTTGGGCTATGGTCAGGAGTGCTAAAGGCCACACTGGTTGACCGTTCTGGTGCATGTTCAACACTTCTGACCAAGGCCATTCTTATTGGATGCATAAACTATTCTGATGATTTTATAAAGATGAAAAACCAGTCTGCTATCTTCTTACTCCCCTTAGTTTGTTAATAGTCTGTGATCTTTTCCAATCTTTTTCTTTAATTATATTTTTTCAGTTATGTATAGAAACAATTTTTGACAATTGTTTTCTGACATTTCAGTATTCAGATTTTCTCTCTCCTTACCTTCTCCCCATTTCTTCCCCAAGACAGTAAATGGTCTGATATAGGTTATACCAGTACTTTCATGCAATACATATTTCCATCTTGCTCATGCCATGATAGAAGACATCTTTTCCAATCTTTTTAGCATCTTCTCTTTATAAATCCAGGAAATCTATTTCCAAGTGCCTTTAATAGAGTTCCATCCTCATTGGCCCTAGCCTCCAGTGTAGCTTTCTTCTGTATTTGTATTTGATTTAAGAACGCTGTTCCTGTTTACTACATAGTCTTAAATTTCATCGATGCTTCCTCAATGGTCACTGAGGAGATAGAGTCCAAAGGCTGTGGTTCCACTCCTCTAAGTAGATTGTTACTAAAATTCTGGCAGATCTGATTCCTTTTGTGTCTGTTTGAGATCTTCTAGTTTCCTCTACATATGTCTCTAGGGTGATCTGACTTAGCTGGGTCTCACACCAAACTCTCTACAAGCCTGACTTCTTACTAAGCTGTTTTTTCCTCATTCCATTTGGCAATGCTGCTCATAATCTTCCACCATCATCTGTTTTGCAAATAAGCTTGGACCCTAAACTTGTCTTGCCCTTGGCTGCTGTTTCTTTTCTACTTGGAAAGAAGATCACAGAATGTTTGCTGGCTCAGGCAGTTTCTGGGCTCTCTTAGCAGCCTCAATGTGATAAATATTTTCGTATCCGCTAAATGTTGTTAATAAACTACAGAAGCATAAAAAGGACCTCAGTGCCATCCAGTGTGAACTGTATGTGAAGAAGAATCCCTTCTGCAGCACAAACAAAAAGTGGTTACCCAGTTTTAACTTGCAGACTTCTAAGGAAAAGGAACCCACTACCTCCCAAGGGAGCCCATGGCACTTTGGGACAATGCTCATTATTAAAAAGTTTTTCCTTATGACAAGTCTAAATTAATGTCTTTGCAACTTTTCTCCATTTATTGCTCCCATTCTTACTTTTGTGGCCAGGTAAGACAAGTCTGATCCCCTCTTCCACATGACAACCCTGCCAAATATATGAAGGCAGCTACTATGTCTCCCTGAGTCTTTTCTTCTCCAAGTTAGACATCCCCAATTTCTTCAACTAATCCTTCCATAGCCTGGACTTAAGGCCCTTCGTTGCCCTAGTCAATGTCTTTATTCCTGTTTCTCACTTTTCAGAGATGACAGTTGATTCAGATAAGTGGCATTAAAGCAATCATACTTGAACATAGTACCTTCTCTCTCCCTTTTCTTTTAGGTGCTTACTTTGCCCTTAAAACTGTTAATGATCTGACCTATAAAGGCAGGTGATTTCAGAAATAGCTCCTTCATCCGGAGTGATTTCCTTGCTATTAGATGTAGTCAGTTTCATTTTTTATGCTTTCACCAGATACTTGGCATTTCTATGACTGCCTTATGTTCCATTTAGCAAAACCGATGGTGATTTACAGGTGGGAGGCTCCTAAACAGTTTATAAAATTGCAGACTTGTATTCCCACCCTTCAACTTGTTTTGATTAAAGGATCGTTTTAGGAAAATCACCCTAGCAGTGGTATGCTAAATGGATTTAGATCAGAGTAGAATCAATGTCCATCCAACTACATGTCATAATTTGAGCATGCGGACATTGTTTATCTATTTTGTTGTCCCCTTGTAGATGGCTACTCATAGGTTTAGAGCTAGAAAGGACTTCAGAGTCCATCTAGTCCAATCCCCTCATTTTACAAATGAGGAAACTGAGGCCTAAGGAAGATAAGTGACTTGTCCAAGGTCTTTTTTTATGTGGCTATGGAATGGGGAATTACAAAGGGACATCCATACAAAATCAAACCTACTTAAAAACAAAATATAAATGCCTTTCTGGACCTCAGTTCCCTCGGCTGTTAAATGGAGATAACTAATGCTTTGTGTACCTCATAAGCATTTTTCTGCAGTGCTCATTTATGATGTCAGTGATATAGAAATACATGTTTTATAGATATATATGCATATATATATTAAGTTATAAAAAGAAAAAAAAGGTTGCTAGTTCTTGTGGGGAAAGTCCTAAGGATTTCACTGTACTACAGGCTCACCAGGAGCTGGCAGCTTAATGAGGCAGCTAAAATGAACCTAATGAAATCAATCTGAGGCCAAATTAACGAAGTCAGAGTGTCTAGACAAGGGAGGTATAGTGTGTGCTTTGTCCTGGTCCAGCAGTATCTGAAGTGTTTTGCTCAGTTCTGGGCACCACATTTATTTTATTTTTTAAATTTTTATTTTTAATATTTTCCCATAGTTAGATGTTTTGTGTTCTTTCCCTCTCCCCCAAAACCCCCTGTAGCTGATGCACAATTCCACTGGGTTTTACATGTATCATTAAGACCTAATTCCATATTATTGATAGTTGGAGTAGAGTTATCCTTTAGTGTCTACATCCCCAATGATATCCCCATCAGTCTATATGTTCAAGCAGTTGTTTTTCTTCTGTGTTTCTCCTCCCACAGTTCTTCCTCAGAATGTGGCTAGTTTTCTTTCTCATAAGTCCCTCAGCCTTACTCTGGATTCTTGCATTGCTGCTAGTAGAGAAGTCTGTTATGTTCAATTATATACTATAGTGTATCACTCTGTGTGTATAAGGTTCTTTTGGCTCTGCTCCTTTCACTCTGTATCAATTCCTGGAGGTCATTCCAATTCATATGGAATTCCTCCAGTTCTTTATTCCTTTGAGCACAGTAGTATTCCATTACCAATAGATACCACAATTTGTTTAGCCATTCCCAAATCAAAGGACATTCTCTCATTTTCCAATTTTTTGCCACCACAAAGAGTACGGCTATAAATATTTTTGTACAAGTCTTTTTCCTTATTATCTCTTTTGGTTATAAATCAAGTAGTGCTATGGCTGGATCAAAAGGCAGATAGTCTTTTAAAGCCCTTTGAGCATAGTTCCAAATTGGGCACCACATTTAAATAATGAGCCAAAGCCATGTCTTGAGAGAACTGGTTTAAGGAACTGGGAGTGTTTAGCTGGTGGAGAGAGAGCATATGAGGGAAAGGATGTTAACTGTCTTCAAGTTTTTGAAAGGGAGTCACATAGAAGAGAGAGAAGTCTTGCTCTACTTGGATCCAGAAAACAATCTAAAAAAATGGGTGGAAATTTCAGACAGGAATATCAAGTCAATACAAGGGGAAATAGTTTGCCTGATGAGAGCTGCCCAAGGTAGAACAGGCTCCCTCCAGAGATGTAGAGTTCCTCATCATTGGCTATATGCAAGGAGAGGCTGATGGGTCATTTGCTCTTCGTGGTATAGAGGCAATTCCTGCTCATTTACAAATGCCAGAGCTAGGGAAGGGCTTTTATGAATCTGATTTAAAGAAAGTGTTTATAAATCTAATTTAAGGAGAGAAGTAGGCAGGTTAGCCCAGTCCTCTATCTACTAGATTTCAATAAAGAAGATCAGTTTGAGTCCCGGGCTGGATACTCATCATATAAATCTAGGCAAGTCATTTGGCCCCTCAGGGTCTCAATTTTCTCATACGTAAAATGAGGATAAACAATCCTTACACTAGTCATTAGGAAAGTACTTCCTAAGTTCTAGAAGAGTCCTATAAATGTGAACTTTAATTAGGCAACAGTTTTCTGCCTGAAGTGGGACAGTGGAAAAAAGGAGAAAGAGAACCAGAATGGCTGGGGTGGCCATCTACCCCCAACAGAGCACTGTGTGTGTCAGATGTTTTAGAGGACACAGAAGTCAAAGGAGGTTTCCTTGCCTTCAGGAAACTTCCAGTCAAGTCAGGAAGCAAAACTTAACCTCATGTAGCAATTAGTGAATGAAGAAGTTATTCTTACAGGCCAACTTGGGCCAATAAGTGCTTGAGAAGTATGTGGTTAGAAGTGCTTCGAATCATCAGGGAAGACTTAGAGCTGTAAATCATTTAACTTGGAGGGGACCCTAGGAAGAAGGAAGCCCCTAGTTACATCCCTTCATCTTACAGATGAGAGATCTGAGGTCCAAAGAGGGGAACTCTACCCTAGCTAGAATAGAAGGGTGGAACTGGAAAAGGAAAAATAAAGTTAATTCCCCTCTTGAGCTTTAGTTTCCTCATCTGGAAAAGGAGCATCATAATAGCACCTGCTTCCTAGAATTGTCATGAAGATCAAACATACAGCACTTGGAAAACCTCTAAGTGCCACATCAATGAGTTATAATTCGTGGCAGAGCCAGGACTGACCTGACACCAGATTCGTTAGTCTTTCCCACTGTACCTACACAGCTTCATGGAGGAGGTGAGGCTTGCTTGAGCTGGATCTTGAAAGTTAGCTAGGACATGGCCAGTTGGAGGAGAAAAGGGAGGATATTCCAGGTGGGGGGAATGAAGCAGTAGCACCACAAACACAGAAAAAAGAGGGCAAGGTACACTAGGACACAAGGAACTTGGGATAGTCTATAGAGCACAGGACTTGGATTCGTGAAGACCTCAGTTCCAATCTTACCTCAGATACATACCAGCTTATGTAACAAATCACCAAAACACTGTGCCTCTGTTTCCCCATCTGTGAATGAGGGATTTGGACTTGGTCACCTCTAGGGGCCTCTCCAGCTCTGAATAGATTATCTTATAACACTGGAGTGTCCAACCTGTAGAGTCTGTATGTTAGAGAACAGAGAGAGATGAAGTTGGAGAGGATGGGTGAAGCCAAATTGTGAAGGGCCTTGAATGCCAGACAAAGGGTTGGCATAGAATCTATTAACTGGTACTTACTGGCTTGACCTCTTGACTTAGAAAGATCTTTTCACAGGACCTTCCAGGCCACACAAATGCCCTTTTGCCTCAGGACCCAGCTGGGCTGTGCGCAGAGGAAGGGAGTCACTACATGTATTTATTCTCTGGGTTCCAGTCTACTGATATTTTACTTTTTCTCTTTTTGCTTATAGGCTAACACTGGGGTCATTGATAACCCTCAGGAGCAGCAAAAAATGATCCTTGGTAACCTCGCTTTGGTTCAGGTGAGCCATTCCAGTGTTTAGTCTTAATCAGTCATTTTGGTCAAGCATTTGTTCTAGGAGGCAGGACTTACCAGTAAGTAGGGATTTTTTTTTTTGCACCAGGAGAGCATTATAAATTCTACCTTCTATCTGACTGAAAAATCTTTTTCACTGGGCAGAGTCAGACACTGAACAGGGACACTGACTCAAGGCTACCATCATAAGGCATGAGGATGCTGAGTGGAAGAGGTGGTGTGGTATAGTGGATGGAGGGCTGACCTCAGTCACTTTGTACCAGACACTAGGCTAGGCTCCAGAGATTTAAAAAAAAAAAGTTCCTGCCCTTGAGAAGCTTAGATTCTATCAAGGAAAATCACATGTATATGCAGTAGTTTTTAGAGTCTATATATAAGTGTCAGGAACCTTTATTGACCAGCCCACCAAACCTCCACTCTTCCAGCTGCTACTTGGCTCTTAGTAGTCTCTTCTTAGGTTCTAAAACCATTAGGAAACAGTTCACTATTTCCTCCTAAATTAATAGAAATGCACAATACACTAAGTAATTGGCTGGCTTTGGATCCTTACTCCAGTTTACAACATAAACCAGATAAACTTCTTTCACACAGTCTTTATCTCCTCCCTCCCTTTCTCAAACTCCCTCATTTGGGCCGAACAGTGTATGAAAAGTGTTACCAGGGGACAGCTAGGAGACTCGGTGGAAGTGTTAACAAATCGTTTAAATCCATATTTTAAATATTTTGACAATGTATCACAGTGTGAAAGATCACAGCAAGAGTCATTCTTGACTGGAAACTGTAACTGCTGCCGTCTATTCAACTTTGGGGAACAATCCCACCTTTCAACCCTCTCAAAGTTCTCTGGGAAATGTATCTTCAGTCTTTAACTTTGACTATTAAGTTCTCTTACTGCTTCCTGTTGTCGCCTCAGCTATGACAGTTAAAATTCCCTCCAGAATGGCAAATGACACTCTCCCAAGATTCTCTTCCCTCTGAGTAACAGCATCCATAATCTCTGTGAGAGGGGATATTTAAATTGCTATCACAGTTCTCCTCATAGCCAAAATATTTTTTGGTCCCCATTTTACAAAAGAAGAAACTGAGATAGGGGTTAAGTGATTTGCCCAAAGACACAGAGCTGGCAAGTATCTGAAATCATATTTGAACTCAACACTTTCTGACTCCAGGCCTTTCACTCTATCTACTATGCCATCTTGCTGGCTCAATTATAAGGTATTACTGTATATAAAGTGAGGTAGCATAGTAGATAGAGCACTGTGCTTTGATCTTCATTAGTTCAAATCTGACCTCAGATGCTTACTAGCTGTGTGATCCTGGGCAAATCACTTAACTGCCTCAGTTTCCTCATTTGTAAAATAAGCTGGAGAAGGAAATGGCAAACTATTCCAGTATCTCTGTCAAGAAAACTCCAGATTGTGCATTGGCTAAGGGGGTTTAGGGGGAGCTTGGGGGAGAGGGAAAGAACATGAAACATGTAACTATGGGAAAATTAAAATTAAAAAAAAAAAGAAAGAAAACTCCAGGTAGGATCATGAAGGGAGACATGATTAAAAAAAAAAACCCAACTCAGCAACAGCAGTACATAAAGGAAATGCATAATGCTAAGTACTACTTGATAGAAAAAGAACCTAAAATATACAGAGAACATAATTATATTACATCAGTCTATACATGCAAAAAGGGGGGAAAGTGGAACTTCTATATAATTCAATATGATCTCTATTTAACTTGCTTAAAGGTTGGATGGTTCTACCTTGATCTTTCTATATCTATATTTGAATTTGTTGATGGTATAGGCAAGTGATGGTGAACCTTTTAGAGACCTTAAAGACTGAGTGCCCAAACTGCAACCCTCCTGCTGCATGTGAGCCCCCTGCCTTACCCCAGACAGGGGAGGGAGGAAGCACTCCTATTGGGCTGCTGGGCAGAGGGGCAGGTGATGGGAGAAATATCCTCAGGCATGCGTGGAGAAAAGGAGGGGAGCAGCCCCCTCTGGCATGCTCCTGTATGCTTGCCATAGGTTTGCCAACATGGGTATAGGCTGTCAGCATTTCTAAACTTTTATAGCTTTTTTTCTTAAGGAAAAGGTAGGGGAAATTGCTAGTGGGGGTCCCCCACAAGCCTACAAGAGCACTGGATTTTAGATCTATTTTTTGGATATTCTTGTTGTTCATTTATTTTAGTCATGTCTAACTCTTTGTGACCCTGTGGTCTTGTGTCCATTGGGTTTTCTTGGCAAAGATACTAGAATGGTTTGCCAATTCCTTCTCCAATGGCAAACAGAAATTCAGTGATTTGCCCAAGGTCACATAGCTGGGAGGTTTCTGAAGCTAGAGTTGAATTAAGTCTTCTTGACTCCAAGTCCAGGGTTCTATTCCCTGCACCACCTGGCTGTCCCTATTTTGTACATATCTCTATGCGTGTAACCTCCCTTTCCCCCTACCTCCTCCAGGCTATACCCAGGACAATGATTTTTCTGTAACAGGAAATTCCAGTCTCAGCCTTCGGAAGGGGTTTCTTCTTCTAAAAGAAGGGTATAATCTCAGGATCTAGCCCTTCCTTCTAAATACAGGAACTGGATTGGAAATGTTTCAGGCTCAGGGATTGTCAGATTATATATTGGATTTTCAACAAAAGATGGAGAGGGAGGGAGGGAGAGACAGACAGACAGACAGACACAGAGAAAAAGACACCTTGATCCAGGGAAAGCATTGGACTAACTGCCATGTCTCCCCTGAGTTCTTTCTTCTCTGGGTTCAAATCCTAGTTCTTTTAATGGATCCTTAAATGTTATGAACCTGACCCCTTCACCGTCTTTGTTGTCCTCCTCTGACTGCCCTCAGGTGATGGGGTTAGACTAGATGAGTTCTAAGGTCCAGTTAAAATCTAAAAACTTGGCTCCCTACTTTGCTTCACTTTTTCCCTTCTGCCTTCTCTGTCTTCCTCTAGCTTCTTGATCTCACCTCTCTTCCCCCTCTCTCTTGCTCCTTCCCACCACAATCCCTGACCCGTGATTTTTGCCCTGACAGGTGCAGGCCACAGTTGTAGGGCTACTGGCTGCTCTCGTCGCCCTTGTGCTGGAATTCATCTCTGGACAAAAAGTTGAATTGTCTCACATCGGAGTCCTGTGTGCCAGCAGTGTGGTCACGGCCTTTGTGGCTGCCTTTTTCTTAGGTGAGCACCATTACCATTTTCTACCTATGACTTTACCAGCAGACCCCAGACAAGTATCTTACAGAATGCCTTGGAAATGCTGAGTTCCCAAGGCCCAGAAAGATAGGCCTCTCCTACCAAACCCTCAGGGGTACCCAATAATTTCCCCCATGAAGCTTCACCTAACCCAGCCTTACACTCCTGAAACCCTCAGGAAATATTCCATCATCAGGCTCTTTTCCCTTTGCCCTCTGACTATCAGAATCTCTCTAACCTCTCTCTTCCATCGCCAAAAAATGGTTTTCAGGAAAGAAATGTCTGGCCAGGCCATTGGAGGCAAGGCCAGCCCTATTGAGGGAAGAGACTCTTTGGTGCCTTTTCCCTCCTGGCCTCTCTATCCCCATTCTACCACCTGTCCTATGTCCTTGCCTTGTTCTTAAAAGGACTTACTCTCAACTGGCTGTTAATTAATCAGCCTCTTCCAATAAGATTTTAGGTGGTAACATGCTTCACATTCTTCCTTTCCCAATGGGATCTTTATTGTCACAGGGAGCTTTGGACCGAAAAAGCAGTTAAGGCAGAAGGTAATGAAGCATCAAAATGGCATAGTAGGCACTATGATAGGCAAAACAAGGAGCTTATGCCAGATTCAAATTAAGAAAGGCAAGGAAGTAGAGTAGATTGAGCATGAGACTTGGAGTCAGGAAGCCTTGGGTTTGAATCCTGCCTCAGACACTTGCAGTATGACCCTGGGGGAAGTCACTTAACTTGTGTGGGTTCCAGTTTCTTCACATGGAAAATGAGCAAATTGGACTCAAGGACTTCAAAGACCTTTTCTAGCTTTACATATATGATTCTTTGGACATAAGAAACTGAGATGTGCTTTGGGGCTCCCTGGCATTGGGGAAGGGCAAAGAATGGAAGTAGGCAGAACCGGAGAGTCAGCATTTGGTCAGTGTTTAAATGAGTTTTTATTCTGGTTTGTTTTTCTGTTCTTTAGCAGAAAATTATAGCTACTATTTCAGGGTGCCTGTATTCTGCCAACCTTTATTTTACCTACTGCCTTATAGGATCCTGGTATTTAAAGATGATCTAATCTAAGCCCCTTTTTCAACAAACAAAGAAACTGAGGTAAAGAGCTTCTCTTTGAGAAGCACTTTGAATTATGTTACTGACTTAACCAAGGTACCATGGATAGGAAGCTACAGAGTTGTGGAGAATGGTGGAGAAACCAGCTCAAATTCACCAGACCAAACAAAAATTGCTCTTTCTACAACACCATCATTTTCACTGCATTTCCTCAGGTGTTGGTTTAGTTCAGAAGTCAGCAATACTCTAATGTGCAGTAGAGATCCATCGCAGTCCATGTATGCGAAGATTTCTGCAGCCATCATTTTCTCTGGCTCTCAGCCTTATTAAGAAAGTACTTTGGCTTCTTCAATCCTCATTTTATAGATGAGAAAATCAAGGCCCAAGTAGAAGAGACTTACCTAGGATCACAGAGCTGGTAAAAAAGCAAAGCCTGGATTGGTTCCCTGATCCTTTCACTTCCTGTCACTCATGCAGTTTGTTCATATGCCAAAAGTGACAGTTCTTTGCCCAGAGACTCAACAAGTCTGGCCACTCTCCATAAAGCAAAGAGCATTACAAGTTGGACTTCCAATCCTTGCTTCAGCATTGGGGCAGGGGAAAGGGAGGTGGGTGAGGGGAGAGGGTGGGCATCTTGGTGCCCTGGAAATAGCCTAGGACCTGGGGGGGGGGTTGAATTTGAAGTCACAGGGCTGAAATTCAAATCTGACTCTTAATACGTGGGTGACCTTAGGCGAGTCATAAGTATGGGTCATAAAGAGTCCGTTCAGCAATAAAGGCACGCTGAGGCAGAACTCCGAGCATATTCAGCTTATTGGGGAGTTGGGGGAGACCCTCACCAGGAGAGATACAAGACCTACCTCGTGGCCAAGGATCCTTCTACTTGGGGTAATGGGGGTGTTATTGAATATGGGAGGTCACCAAAAATGGAACGAGATGGTAGCATGCCATGGTTGGTCCCCTTGCAGAAGCAGAGGAGCTCCTTGACTGGCTTTGGGCAATCCATCAACCACAACAACTTTGTCAGCAGGACTAGTCACAGGAGATCAATTCCTAATATTCTGTCATAAGACATGAGACCCGGTGAGCAAGGTGTTGGGCTTCTGCAAGCCCTCTTGGCCATCTCGGCGCAGGTTTGGTCAGCCACATTCTAGCCTTCAAGGATACTGAGATGGGGGCCCATAGTTATAGTTTTTAAGGCAAAGGCCATTGAGAAGTGGTGATGATGATCCATAGGGGTGAGCGGGATGGCTAAGGCACATGAACTGACTTATCTCAAGATTGTCTACTTGGAAGGGGTTGGGAGTTAGTACTAAAAGAGCTGTAAAGGTAAGATCAGTCCTCCTAACAGGCCTCGCTAATACAGGATAAATCTAATAAATCAAATACAATTAATATAATCACTCATACATGGTAGGTTAATTAATTCTAACCAACATAACTGTTATTCCTATAATTTTTTTGTTCAAAGAGGTTTTATTTTCCCAATTACATGTAATAACAATTTCACTAGATGTTTTCCAAAAATATAAGATCCAAATTATTCTCCCTCCCTCTTTTCCCTCCACCCTCTCAGAGATGGTAAACAATTTGACCTGGATTTTACATGAATTATCATGCAAAACATACTTCCATATTGGTCATAGTTGTAGGAAAATATTCATAGAAAACCAAAACCCCAAAACAAAACTGTAAATAAACTATTGTGGAATATAGTATGCCTTGATCTGCGTCCAGCTCCACCAGTTCTTTCTCTGGAGGTGGAGAGCATTCTTTGTCATATTTCTTTCAGAATTGTCCCAGATCATTGTATACTATATACATATATAGTATTGTATATGTATTGTGTGTGTGTGTGTGTGTGTGTGTGTATATGTATATATATATCCTTGTACACAATATATGGATATATAAATATACATAATACTTGTTTTTGCATAATATTACATTTTATGTTATTTATTATATAACAATATATTGTCTATATAATAAAATTATAAATATATAAATATTTACATATTTAATAACAACCAACTCAAACTTAATTGTATTCTGCTTAACCCACTAATGCAATCACTGGTACTCATGAAATCCCAATGAGCTGAGCAATGCTGAATAAATTGAGTAGGGTTACCAAATAACTTCCCTACCAGTTGTTTGGGTCTCAGTTGCCCCACCTCTGAAATGAGGGGTTTGGACTAGATGAGCTCTAAGGCCCCCTTCCTGCTCTGGATTGATGATTCTTCGATTTGCTAGGTGACAATGGATAAGGCACCAGGCCTGGAACAAGAAAGACCTAAGTTTAAATGTGGCCTTAGCAGCTATGTTTCCCTGGGCAAATCACTTAGCCCTGTTTACCTCAGTTTCCTCATCTGAAAAATGAGCTGGAAGGAAATGCAAAACCCGCCAGTATCTTTGCCAAGAAAACCCCAAATGGGATCATGAAGAATCAGACACAACCAAAAGAACTGATTTATTAACTGTCCTTACTATTCCCAAGCCTTCAGTGGGTCTTGGTTTCTTCCTCTGTAAAGTAGGAGGAAGGGAAGGAAAATTTGGACCAAAATGTTTTTTAGCTCTCTTTGAGACTGGAGACCATAAGATGATGCAACTCCTATAGAATAAGAATTCCTGGCTCATTGTGCAAGGAAATGCAAGGAATTTTCCTCTTAATTATTAGGGAAGAATGAATTCCAGGGTCCACCCCTGGAGGGCAGCATGGGCTTCCTTTCAAAAGTGAAGTAGCTGGAATGGCTATTTCTAAATCTCAGATTCCCCACCCAGGCCTTTCCTACACCCTTAAAGATAAAGGGTTTGGGGGGCAGGGGAGTGGGCAGGGCGGAGAAAATCATAAGATTCCAATATTAGGCCTAGAAAGGCCCTTAGTGGTCAGCTAGGCACAGGGCTTTCATACTGTGGCCCTGCTCATCCAGTTTTGGAAATATTTGTTAAGCACTAGCTATATACAGAACACTGTGTTCTTCCAGCCATGACATTCTGTGTCCTAAAGTTCCTTCAAGCTCTCACTTTCTCTGTTCTAAGGTCTCTGAGGGAAATAACAAAGTTTGAGCAATTTCATGAAAAATAGGGGAATGTTGAGGAAAAACTCAGTTCCCTTTTTATGTACCATGAGCTTAGTTATGTGCCCTGGGAGAAGAGTCCCAGGGAAATTGCCCAGGGGACAGATGCTGCAGTGTCCACTTGGATCTAACTACTGTGGATCTCCCCCAGAATGAAAGAGCAGGAAATCACAGGTAGACCCAAGGAGAATATGAGGAAAACCTACATGGGTCAGCCCTGTGGCAGAATATTCCAGATTAGTGAGATTTTGGCAATTCTGACAGGGTTCTTCCCGGTACGTACCTGTGTGATCTTGTATAATTGCATCCATTTCACAAGTCTGTCCATTGTGGGCACCATGATTCTCCTTGGGGGAGTCCGTGGTTGTCCTCACTGGCATCACGCTCCAAAGGTTGGGGGTGTCAACATATGTACAGCTCTCACTCACCATAATGATCTGATTCTACTGTAGAATGAAAGACTTGTGCTCTAGAAAGAATATATACTGGGCTGGGAGGTCATAGGCATGGCTTCTCGTTTGATTCCTTCCATTTGAGCAAGTTCTTTTTCTTCCCTGAATCTCAGTCCCCTTTTTTGTAAAAGGATGATCAGTAAGATCCCTTCTAGCCTTGACATTCTGTGTTCTGAGGTTCTTTCAAGCTCTCACCTACTCTGCTCTAAGGTCTGTTCTTGTATTTCCTTAGCATTGGCAAGTGCTATGGTTTTCTTCCCATTGGTTAAAAGCAGAATATTTTTCTTTGTTTGTTTCTGTTGGTCCCAGAACACCTTTTTGCTGTCTGGCTACATTCTTTGGGAGAAAGCTTTGAGCAAAAGCTCCTTCTTTCCCTGCTCCAACTAGGTCATGATAAGCTTTTCTTTTCCAGAACATTCCATATTGCTATATAGTTTGGTCATTATGATAGGAGGATACATCCTTCTGGGATGTAGCTGGATGACTCTGAGGTAATCACACCAGCTCTCTGGATCTCAGTCTTCTCATCTATAATATAATAAAAACTTAAGACTAAATTTCTAGGAGCCTTTCACCTTTAACTTTTTTGACTCTGATTTCTCTATTAAAGACATTTTAGGATTCCCCTTAAAGCCCATAAGGCTTAAGGAACTGAAATACTGGGTACCAGTGATGAGATGGAGGTTCTTCTATGATAGACAGCTAGAAGGATAAACAAAGGGATGGATGGGTAAATAGAGAGAGAGAGATACATGGAAAGGGCAGTTATGGTTAGATGATAGATTGGCAGAGGAATAGATGGGTAGAGATGTTGGGTGGATAATAGAGATGGATTATAGATGATGGACAGATGATAGAGAGATGGGGGATAGAAAGATGATAAATGGGTGGTTAGATAAGTGCATAGACAGAGGGATGGATAAGTGGAAAGAGGACAAGAAAGATGGAAAATTGATTGAGTACTTACTGTTACTGCTATACTGAGTACTTATTTCTAGCCACTGCGCAAAGTCCTGGGTATATAAATACAAGACAGACTGCCTTCGTGGAGCTTACATTCTAGTAGGGTAAGATGGTATGTAAAAGGATTGTGGAGAAATAGGCCTGCATCAGCTGGTAAATTAGCCAGGAAAAAGGATGGTGACCTGACATGGTCAAAGTTCACCCATTAGAGCTGAGATACCCAATGGTAGAGTCCAAGGTTGTTTTGGGAGACGAATGAAGGTGATGGCTGGAATATAGGCAGCTTTGGGAGATGGCCAGGAAGTGCAATAATACTTAAGCAAAATAACAGCAAGATATGTAGTGAAGGCTTTTCCAGCACAGCCCTAAGTTCTGCCTACTTCCTGAAATTCCAGCATTAGAGCTTCATCCCTTCAAGATTTTGATTTCTTTTGAGAGGTCAGTCCCCCTGGTGGTATCAGCAGCCCTCTTAACTGCTGTTAGTCACTGAGACTTTTGTTGTAAATGAAAGGTTTAAGGAACAGGCTAAAAGCTGCCAAGCCTTGGGTATTTGGGGAGGTATAGGGGAGTAGAAGAAGGAAACCACCAGGAAGAAGCTGGTGGACTTCCCTCTATCAGTACACCAGCCCAGTGAATGGAGGGTTTGTGGTTCATCCCAGAAGCGACTAACCAGCAGGGGCTGTCACTAGTTAGGCACAAAGGGATCCATGCGACTGTTTTATTTAGAGTGACATTGCCCCCATTCCCAATAGTTGCTGCCTGGTAGAATGTCACATCCAAAGCATAGATCCCCATCTCCTCCAGCCCTCTCTCATCTTGCCAGCTCTGCCTTTGGCTATGCAGCCACTCTGTTTAGCCTACCTCCCCTCCAGGTGGGGATGCTTGTTGCCATGAATTCCCAGCAGGGAACATCTGGAAGTTGTCAAACAAGAGGCTTGATTGAATTCCTTCCACCTGCTCAGCCTAAAATCCTATCATTTAAGCTCCCCTCATTCCCAGCCTTCTCTGCAAGGTCTTAAAAATCTCCCAGACAGCTCTAAGTGGGAGTGTGCACATGCCCGACTGTATATATGGCCAGGAAACAAAGAGCAAAGCTGAGAATGATGCCGTGCCTCTTATTACATGGTGTTCCTGCATCTCGTGTGTCCTTATGAAATCTGAGATTCTGCCTCCATCTCGGCTGCCCTTCAGGAATGAAAAAATCGGCATTCTGTAAGCCTTCCACTTCATATTCAAGAGCAGGCAAGGGAACTGCTTTCATTAGCCTACCAGAGCAAGGCAAATAATTGGTCCTCTTACCAAGACTTGTGGTTTCTCCATGAGAATTAACCTGCTCTTCTGAGGCCATAATCTCCACTTACACATGTCCCAGGTGCCTGGTGAACTCAGACTCTTCTGACCTTGGCGAGGGGGTGTCCTGGGAAATGGTATCCCCCACATCAGCCTCCTTCCTTTTTTCTCTAGTGCCATTGGCACAGTCTCTCCCTTCCTTTCTGCCCCCCCCCCTTTATGTGTGGGATTTCTCCATTAGACTGTAAGCTCCTCGAGGGCAGGGACTTTCTTTCTATTTTTTATTTACATCCTCAGTGCTTAGCACAGGAACCTAGCAAATGCTTGATATATGCCCTCTCTGTTTATATACAGGGTATCCCAAAAGTCTCAGTGCAGTTTTAAGCTATAAAAGCTTTAAACTATTACTATTATTATATATTAGCTATAAATATATAATTAATGTTACTTTAATTAAGATTATCATTAAAGCTATTAAAGATGAAAATTGCACTGACTTTGGAAGTATATGTATATATATATATATATGTATATATAATCAATAATAGTTTGCATTTATATAGTACTTTAAGGTTTGCAAAGTGCTTTCCATGTGTTATTTCATTTGGTCCTCACAACAAGCCTGTGGGGAAGGTGTCATTATTATACCTGTTTCGCAGGTTTAGAAGTTAGTTGACTCACCTAATGTTTTATGGTTAGATTACGTATCTGGGGCACGATTTAAACTTGAGTCTTCCTGACTCTGAAGTCTAGTGCTCTATTCACAGTGCCACCTAGCTACCTTAGCACCCATCTATCTATCTACTTTTCTATGTCTGTATCTCTTCTATCTAATTATCTATCTGTCTATCTCTTCTATTTATCTGTCTGTCTACTTATCTGTCTTTTTGTCTGCCTGTGTCTCTATCTCTGACTGTCTCTAACTGTCTATCTATCTATGTGTCTCTATCTGTCTATCTATGTCTATATCTCTTTTCTATCTAATCTCTCTATCTGTACTATCTCTCCTATCTAACTTTTCTTCTATCTAATTATCTGTCTATTTCCTCTTCTATTTATCTGTCTGTCTACCTATCTATCTGTCTTTCTGTCTGTCTGTTTCTCTGTCTGCCTGTGTCTCTGTCTATCTCTGTCTGTCTGTCTCTGTCTATCTATCTATCTTTCTATCTATCTATCCATCCATCTATTCATCTATCCACCCAAACATCTACCACACTTCAGAAAGCATCATATTATCATGTGTGGGATCACAACATCTAGCCATTAGGAACATCGATTCTTGCCCCATATTTTAATATGCAGAAATGCCCATTGCAAGAGAGGTTCCATTCATAGAAGGCTAACCAACAGATATGGCTAGATGTATATCGAAGTATGACTATGTATAGTGAGAATCTGCTCCCCAGGACTCTAAATCCCAGCATCCCACTTTCATTCTCATGTTACATCCTTACGTTTCGTAGATAAAGTTTGTGTGTAACTCCACCCCTCGTTCTCTTTTCCTGCATGTGCAGCTGGGGAAACTTTTATTTATTCAGGCTTTTACTTTTGTCCTTTTATTTCTTCTATTTTGTGATTATTAATAAATGTTATAAAATATAATACTTGGGAGTCATTGGATATTAATTTAAATCTTACAACTAGGAGGTAATGAGAGGGATGCTTTCTCATTTCCAGGGTTGTTAAGTAAAAAAGTCACAAAGCCTCCTAAAAAGTGAGTTGTTGCTGCTGTTCTTTGTTGAGAGCCCAATGGATGAAGATATACTCATAATTTAGTCTGTTTCTCTTTGACTTTCTCTCTTTGTGTCTGTCTCTCCCTCTGCAGGAGTAACAATGATTGGTGTTATATTGACTGCTCGGAAGATGGGGATCAACCCAGACAACATTGCCACCCCCATTGCAGCCATGCTTGGAGATGTCATAGCCCTGAGCATTCTGGCAGTCACTAGCAGTGTCTTCTACAAATACATAGGTATGACCTGCAGAGACTTGGGTTCCAGTGGGTCAGGGTCAGAAAGTGGAAGGATAAAGGTAGGGTCAGGAGGTATCCAGGACATACACCAATCTGTTCAACTCATACACACACACACACACACACACACACACACACACACGTATGTATGTATGTATATATATGCCTAGACCCCTAGCCTGAAAGACCCTCTGTTCTGGGAGGCTACATGTCATCAAGGCAAGACTTTTTTGTTGATTTTTTGTTGTTGGTTACTTGTTTCAGTTATTTGACTCTTCGTGGCCCCATTTGGAGTTTTCTTAGTAAAGATACTGTCATGGTTTGCCATTTCCTTCTCTAGCTCATTTTACAGATGAGGAAACTGAGGCAAAATGACTTGCCCAGGGTCACAAAGATAAATAAGTGTCTGCAGTTGGATTTGAACTCAGGTCTTCCTCACTCTAGGCCAGGCACTCTATCCATTACACTATCTAGCCACCCATGGTAACAATATTGGGGTGAAATTCCAGAGACCCCTATCCTAGTCCTTGCTCTGCCTCCTTTGCCATGTATGACATTAAGCTACTCACTTTTTCACTCTGGGCTTTGTTTCTTGCATCTGTAAAATTGGTAGGAGATTAATTAAATGATCTGAAAAGGTGCCTTATAAATCTAGAACTCCACAAAAGCCCCTCACTTCAGAGTTGAAGGTGCTGAGGCTCCAGGAGAAGACATGACTGAGAGAAAGTCAGAACCTCAGTCACACCTAGATAAGAACACTGGAGCCTGCTTGAGTTGGAGTCTTATGGACACCCCTTTCCTCCTGATGTCATACGACTGTGATTGGTTAACCGCCTGGAGAATCTGAATAGAACTGCAGAGTAAGCATAATCTGCAGGTGCCAAGCCAGATGACCTCATTCTATCTTGCACTGCAATAACCATATGTTCCAAATCGCCTGGCAGATCCCCCGAGCTCCTCCCTCAGGGAAAAGGGAACAGCCGAAACAGAAACAAGAGCGTGTGCATTTGGGGTCATCTCTTGTTTAAAAACGAAAGCACCCAGACTTCCCCTTTGGAGCCCTCAGCATCTCGAGCCCTGCTCTTGTTGAAGTAATGGAGGATGTTTAGCTTGGGGAAGAGGTTTGAGAAGACACAGTAGCTGTTTTCAGGAACAGGAAAGGCTACCGTGTGAAAAGGAGCCGGGACTTGTTCTGTTTCACCCTAACAGGACTGGGGCCAATGGTTGGAAGTTTTAACAAGGAGGAAAATGTAGACTTCACATAGGGAGGATTTTTCTGATAATCAGACCTGTCTAAAGGTAGAATGGATTACCTGAGAAGGTCCCTCTGTCATTGGAGATGTTTGAGAAAGGCCAGATGACCACTTGTGGAGTGGCGGTCCTTTTTCAGGTATGTGTTGGGCTATATATGGCCATTGAGGCATGTCCCAAATCTGATTCTGTGACTCAGATCTTAGGAGCACAGCTTGAGAGCCAGAATGGAACCTTGGAGGACATTTAATCTACATACTGCTTCCCCACCACTTCCAGTTTGCCAATGATGAAACCAAGACCCAGGGTGGGGGTTATTTGTGGTCATATAGATAATAAGAATAAAGATGGGATCTGAACCCATATCAGCTTCTCCTTAGAGTAATTTCTCTCTGACAAAAACAGGAAGCATACGAGTTGTTTTTTTTTTTTTTTGGCAACAGTCTTTGCAGTTGTCCTAAGCTTTCTCACTGTGTAAACAACCTCTCGCAAAAAGTGATTCTGAGAAAGGGAATTGAATATGTGACCATGATGTAAGAGGGGAAACTAGATATTTAAGGTATGGTCGCCAGAAATCGGATTTACATGATTTCAAATTAAAAAATAGACCCAAGTCAGGATGACTTTTATGGAAGTTTATTTACACTTAAGGAAGGTTGAAGGTAGGAAAATAGAGAGAGAGAAACTCTGGCCCGGACCAGAGGTCTGGACCAGGTAAGAATTTAGAGGCCCAGCAGAGGGGCACAGAGGTTAATTAAACAAGGCTTCTAGCCACAAGGCCTTTTACAATTAGAGAGGCAAGAGAGGCCTCCTTGAGGGTAGAGCCTCCAGAAATGCCAAGGGAAAAGAGAGAGTCAGTCTAACTAACCCATGTGGCAATTCAGAGGGAAGCCATCTGAGGTCCCACCAGAGACCTTCTACACCAAGTTCAAAGCGCCAACTTCTCCACAGGAAATTACCATCATAAATAAAGATAGCAGCTTTCATCACTTCCTGCATCCACCTCTTGTTTCAAGTGGACAAATGGCAGCCTCAACACTGTTTTGGACTGCCCAAAGGGCAGTTCCTTGTTTCTGATTTGTTACTTATTGTCGTATATGGGTAACTGATCTTCCCCTCCCCACTTAATTCTGAGTTGGGTGGGATGACATTATTTCTGATGACTAGAGTCTAACAATGAATGAGGATGAGCTAATTCCATTTACACATTGAGAAGAAATGAGGTCACAGAAATCAAGGAGGAAAGGGTGGCAAATTCCAGTGATTACACTGGAGAGCTTGCTCCTTTTTTTTTTTTAAACCCTCACCTTCCATCTTGGAGTCAATACTGTGTATTGGCTCTAAGGCAGAAGAGTGGTAAGGGTAGGCAATGGGGGTCAAATGACTTGCCCAGGATCACACAGCTGGGAAGTGTCTGAGGTCAGATTTGAACCTTGGACCTCCTGTCTCTAGGCCTGGCTCTCAATCCACTGAGCCATCCGGCTGCCCCCGATCTTGCTCCTTTTTATAGTCCAGTCTCAGTCTTCAAAGCTTCCAAGGAAGGCTCTGTTGAAAGATGTAGTCTCTGTGTCCCAAAAAGAATGTCATTCATTTATACATACATATTTAAAAAATTTACCCTTCTGTATTAGAATCAATACCAAGTATCAGTTCCAAGGCAGATGAGCAGTAAGGGCTAGGCAAACAGAATTAAGTGACTTGCCCAGTGTCACACAGCTAAGAAGTGTCTGAGGCCATTTTTGAACTCAGGATATCCTGTCTCCACCTAGCTGCCTCTAAAATAAACTTTCTGTTTTTTAAACCCTTACTTTCTATCTTAGTAACAATGCTAAGACTGGAGGGCAAGGGATATGCAAACAGGAATAAGTGACTTGCCTAGAGTCACACAGCTAGGAAATGAACCCAGGGCCTCCCAACTCCAGGCCTGGCATCCCAGGCAGACACTTAGTTGCCCCCATTCATTTACATTTTGAAAAAAATTCTCCTTGAACCTCTTCTCTGCATAGTACATGGTAGAGTGTGGGAGCTGGAGTCAAGAAGGCCTGAGTTCAAAAGTGACCTCAGTTGCCTACTAATTGTGTGACCCTGGGCGAGTCATTTAACTTCTGTCTGCCTCAGTTTCTTTATCTGTAAAAGGGAGATGATAATAATAGCAACTACCTCCCAGAGTTTGGGGGAGGAGAAAATGAGACATTTTTAATATGCTTAACAAAACTTAAGTGCCAGCTATGATTATTGTTGGCACTGTTATCAATCCAGAGAATATGGAATAATTTCTGCTGTTAAGGAATTTAAGGTCTGGTGGAAGAAGCAGTAGAAGCTATATGTGTGGCATCTTTAGAACAGTTGATACATTGCTATAAACAATGAACCTGACTTTTTGGTGCTACTTAGAACCCAACTCTAAAGGCAGTTGCCAACTGGAATCTTGAGTTCTTGGGAATATAGTGTTTTAGAGTTGGGAGAGACCTTAGAGATTATCTAGCCAAATTCTCTCATTTTACAGGGGAGGAAACTGAGGCCCAGGGAGGCCAAAGGACTTCCTCAAGGCCAAGATCTCCCTGTGCCCTAAGCATTGACAGCCTCATAAACACATACTGTCTTGAGAGGGACCACAGAGGCCATCTCAGAATCACAGCTGGCAGACCCTCAGGGACCATCTAGTCCAAACCCTACATGAAGGAATTCCCACCCTAATATACCTGATAATAGTCATCCAGCCTCTGCTTGGAGACCTCCAAAGAGGGAAAATCCAGTCTCTCTCATGGCCCGCATTAGGAAGTGTTTCTTGACTTCATTGTTGACCTCATGTGTCTTTTTCTCCCTCCCACTCATTGCTCCTGATTCTACCAAATGGGACAAGCTTAATCCTTCCTCCATTGATAGCCCTTCAAATACTCAAATACATCTGTTGATGCCTTTATCCGAGTCATTGATGTAGACATTAAGTCTTACCAGGTCAAGTAGAAATCCAGGGGACTCCATTGGATACCTTCCCCCATGTTGACACAGAACCATTAATAATTATTCTCGGAATCTAATGAGCTCTGAGTCCATCCAATCAACTTAACCCTTTGCTTCATAGACAGATAGTGTGGTGGAGTGAAATAATAAAAGCATTTAGATAGTGCCAGGCAACTGTGCTAAGCATTGCACAGATTTTCTCTCCTCTGATGCTCCCAACAGTCCTTGGAGGTAAGCACTCTTATTGTCTTCACCGGAGAGGTGAGAAAACGAAGGCACAAGAGGGTGAGGTGCTCAAGATCGCACATCTTATTAGTATCTAAGGATGGAAATTTGGATTTTCCTGACTCTGCAGCTCTCTATCCTAGTGCCGTAGGGCTAAAATCAAAACAACCCCAGTTCAGATCCTGCCTTAGACACTAATCTGGGTGAGGCATGGCTGAGCCTTAGTTTCCCCTCCTGTAAATTGAGGGTCATGTTTGTTGTACTTAACCAAAGATGAGGGCTGTTGTGGAAATCAAATGAGATAATGCACATAGAGTGTTTTGAAACTTTAAAGCTCGCTCCAAATATCTTTTTCGCTACTAAACCTGTGATTTTATAAATGTGAAAGGCATGTGCTCTGCCATAGTAAATAACATATTCCCTGAGAAAGAGAATCACGGAGAGTTGTGTTGTAGTGAAATTAGGGAAAGTGGAGGTGACAGGCAAAAGGCAGAGAGTAAAGATTCCAGAACACTGAGTCAGGGACTGACTGATAAGATGGCTTCTTTAAGCTTACTTAAGGCTTGCAGATGTTCAGGCTTAAATTTCAGAGGTTCTGGTTCTGTATTCCTGGTTAAATCTGTTAGACATTTTGTTACTTCACTGTATCCAGGTATCCAACTGAAAAAATAAAATAAATGAGGGAGGGTAAAAGAAACATTAATGGGTATCAATAGGTTGGTGGTATAGAAATTGAATGTTGTTAAATAATTTCTTTAGGTTCTTAATAGTCAGTAACTTGAATCCTGTTGATCTGGGTAAGGATTTCAGGGAGAGACTGTCAACGTAACAGTGACAAGGGTTTATTAATTAACTGGGATAGGGAAGGGATTGGGATGAACTAACTATGACAGATCTGGATTCCCTCCCACCAAGGTCCAACAGATTTCTATTCTGATCTCTACCTATATTACCCAGCTGCCTAACTCTATCCTATCCAGGATTCCTCCTTTGAAAGTATTTTAAAAATAAGGGGAAACTGGAAGGTAAAACAGGTCCACTGAGCTGGTTGGGAGATCTCATGTCTGTTGTCCTTCAAGGGTCTCTCAAGAATCCAGTAGGTCTGGGCAATTAATGCAAAGGAGAGGGGCAGCGAAAAAGAAGATAGCTTGACCAGGACCCACAATCAGTATAGATGGCACAGGTGAACTTGAACCAGGTCATCCTAACTCCAACTTGTTTGTAATGATGGTGAATGAGGAAACCAAAGCCCCAGAAGAGGAGAAATACTTGCCTAAGGTCAAGGGAAGAAGAGTCATTCAAGGCTCTAAGGACAACATTAGGAAGGAAGTGATCCTTGAGCTGAACCCAGAAGAGAAAGTATTTGACCCCCTTTTTTTAAAATAAGGTGGTAATTTCAGACCATGGGATACTGCTGCCCAGGGAGTGGCCTGTGGGTTTCTTCAAACCTCCCCAACCCAGAGTTTTCTTGAGTGCCATACTTTTTCCCATTTTCTTTCCATTTTTTTAAAACCCTTACCTTCTGTCCTGGAGTCAGTACTGTGTATTGGCTCCAGGGCAGAAGAGTGGTAAGGGCTAGGGACTGGGTCACACAGCTAGGAAGTGTCTGAGGCAGATTTGAACCCAGTCTATAGGCCTGGCTCTCAATCCACTGAGTCACCCAGCTGCCCCCTCTTTCCATTTTTTAAGAGTTGTCCCTAAGTGAACTTTTATAAGAAGGTGCCCTCTGAGCCAATCTTTGTGAAAGATGGCATCTGGAGTGGAAGGAGCCATTGTTTGAACTAGAAGCTAGTCTTTTGGCTATACCTAAACCTTCCAGAGGCTTCTCTTGCCCTGTGTTTGAAAATCCTGGGGTATTAGAGCTGAAAGGGACCTTAGAAACAAACCCCAAAAATGGAGCCCCTGGGAGGGACTTCAGGGACATAGAATGTGAGAGCTAGAGGGGACCTCAGAACAAAGACTCTCGAAACTGGAAAGGACCTCAGAAATAGTATTTCAGAACTAGAAAGAAACCCATCGACATAGAATGTTAAGTGTTTGAAGGGACTTTAGAACATAGAACATCACAGCTTAGAGCATGAAAATATCAGAGCTGGAAGGATCCTTAAAACAGACTCACAGCTGCAAGAGGCCTAAGAGATCATCTCTTCCTCCTTTTGTAGGCGAGGAGACTAAGGCCCAGAAAGGTGAAGTCATCTACCCAACATCTCAGAATTGTTTGATGGCAAGGCCAGAACCAGAACCCAAGTCTCCTTGACATTAGAGAGCAGAGTCACAGATCCTCTGATGAAGAGGGCTCGGACAAATCCCATTTTCATAAATAAAAGAAACCTCTGAAGTTGTGACCTCCACCTCCTTCCAGTTCTTACTTAGGGTTCTTCTTATCTAGGGCACCATCCCAGATTCCCTCAAATCTCTTTTTTAGTTCTTCTTTACCCATAGAGGTCTTTTTTCAAGTAGAATGATTTTTAACTTTTAACTCCATCCTCTAGCTCTAATCAGTGAACTCACTACTGGAGGGTAGCTACTGAAGACTTCTGGCTTTGGGGTGTGTGGGAGGGAGTAGAGGAGCACTTTTTTCTTCCCTTGTGTCTCCCCTCCCCAAGTTTCCCTGCCCTAGGAAGAAGAAAGCCTCCAGCAGAAAGAGTTTTCCATCAGACTTCCATTGAGGAGTTGTGTGCTTTTTATAGAATAGCCCAGCCAGTGATCAGTTCAAAGCAGAAACAAAGGCCAGCTGTGGCACATTTACTCCCATGCCAGAAGAGACCAGCCCGCAGAAGCCTGGAGGCTGCCAGCCACCCCTCAGCCACCATTGGATCCCAGAGGACATACTGAGAACCCTCCACATTGTTAAACGTAGTTTCCCTGCTATGTCTGGGCTGAAGCCAGCCTGTGGTTTTTCCTCTGGGACCTGAAGCTCAAGCTCAGCCTCTCTCTCTCCCTCTCCCTCTGCTTCTCTCCAAAGAAAGGCTGGGGCTTTGGGGCCAGGGTTATAGTGAGGACTTTTTGGAAACAAGTATGAAAACCGATCCAAGAAGCATAACTGTTATCGCCTAAGAAATGGAGACTCTGGGGCCTGTCTCAGTGCCAAGCCCACTTGACTTAACCCTCTGGGGGCAAGACAAGTAAGTGCTTTTCTTCATTATTGTTTCCATGGACTGCCTTCCCCACACTCCCCAGTTCATGCTGCCAGGTTTCTCCATTCCTTCTTCCCTCCTCCCCATCCTTGTAGGGAACAAAGAATTAGCCTCTCTTTTTGTGCTTTGGAGAACATTAGGGGGGATAGACTATTCCCCTGTAGCCCTGGGATGCATTAGGGGAGGATTAGAGCCTAAAAGGAGGGAGATCATAGACTCACACAGGTCTCTGCCCCCAGCTGACCACCCCTAGAGCTTGAGTTCAATTCTGGGGCCTCATTTCAATAAGAGCAGTGATAAACTAACTGGAGGAGATCCAAAGAAGGAAACCTATATAGCAAACGACCCTGAGATCACAGCATAGAAAGACTGGGGGAAGAAACTGGGGAATATTCATTCTGGGGAAGAGAAGGCTAGGGATGTGAGAGCTGCCTTCAAAGGTTTAAGGCAGTGATTCCCAAAGTGGGCACCACTATCCCCTGGTGGGTGCTGCAGCGATCCAGGAGGGTGGTGATGGCCACAGGTGCATTTATATTTCCTATTAGTTGCTATTAAAAATTTTAAAAAGTTAATTTCCAGGGGGCTAAGTAATATTTTTTCTGGAAAGGGGGCAGGAGGCCAAAAAAGTTTGAGAACCACTGGTTTAAGGGGTGTCATGTGGAAGAGGGATTCATTTCAGGCTGCTTCTCACATCTGGGCACAGTTTGGTAGCTGTTGCTTTGCACATAGTAAGCTTGTTCATTCATTTTTATTTAAATATTGTTTAAATTTATTCAAATACTTGTTCATTCCTTTTTTCAGAGATGGCAGATGGCAGTGGGGTTGATGTGAGAAAAAGATTTTTAATGAACATGTATGAAACTGAGAACAATGATAGAGTAGAGCCAATGATTAATTGTTAACATGTGTGATAGAGATGATAAGAATTGGAGGAGGTCAGAAAGGGGAGAAATGATTCATTCGTCCTCCAGCATTCATCTTCTGGGTATCCAGCCCTGTTCTAGGGTCCTGAGGAGATGGAGAAGGGAATAAACATTTAATATGCAGCCTATGTGCCAGGCACTGAGCAAAGTGCCTTACAGATATCTTATTTGATCCTCATAGCAACCCTGTAAGGTAGGTGCTGTGATTATTCCCTACAAGTGAGGACACAGATGCAAATAGAGGTTAAGTGACTTAGCCCAGGGTCCCACAGCTAGCAAGTGTCTAAGATGGGATTTGAACTCAAATCATCCTGACTCCATGCCCACTATTCCAACTATCTGCCTAGCTGAGAAAGAGAGTTAAAAAGGCACAACGCTTTCACTCATAAAGTTTAGAGGAGGAGACTCTGCAAGGTTGGGATCTGGGTTTACAGTAACATACTTTCCCCTTAGTGCTAGAGAGGCAGAGAACTACAGGGGACATATATTATCAGATATGGTCATTGGATTGGCTTATTTTCTTTCTCACAATAGGAGAAGGAAATGTTTCAAATGACCGTGATTTAAAGACAAAAGGCATCATTAAAACTTTTTATTTTTTTATTTTAATATTTTTTTATTTTAATATTTTTCTACCTTTAAAATTTTTTATGTTCTTTTAAAAATGTTTGAGTTCCATATTCTCTCTCTCCCCTTCCTGAGATAGCAAGTAATTTGATATAGTTTATACATGTGTGATCATGTGAAACATTTCCATATTAGCCATGTTGTGAAAGAAAACATGGAAAACCACCCCCTCCCACAGCAAAAAAAAGAAGCCCAGGAAAAGTAAAGTTTGCTTTTTTAAATGCTTTGATCTTCATTCAAAAATTCTTTCTCTGGAGGTAGATAGCATTTTTCATCATAAGTTCTTTGGAATTGTCCTAGGTCATTATTTTACTGAGAATAGCCAAGTTATTCACAGTAGATCATCCCTAGAATATTATGGTTGCAGTGTACAATGTTTCCCTGGTTCTGCTCACTTCACTTTGCATCCTTTCATGTAAGTTTTTTCAGGTTTTTCCAAAAGCATCCTGCATATCATTTCTTATAGGAAAATAGTATTCCATCACAATGATGTACCAAAACTTGTTCAACCATTCCCCAGTTGATGGACATACCCCTCAATTTCCAAATCTTTGCCACCATAAAAAGAGCTGCCATAAATTTTTGTACAAATGGGTCTTTTTCAAAATGTTTCTCTCTCTTTGGGATACAATAATGTTACTGCTGGAGAAAAGGTATATACAGATTTATAATGCTTTGGGTATAATTTCAAATTGCTCCCCACAAATGATTTCTCAGTTCACAACTTCACCAGCAGGGCATTAGTGTACCAATTTTCTCACATCCCATCCAACATTTATCATTTTTCTTTTTTGTCATATTGGCCAATCTGATAGGTATGGAGTATTACCTCAGAGTTGTTTTAATTTTAATTTCTCTAATCAATCGTGATTTAGAGCATTTATTCATGACTATAGATAGCTTTGATTACTTTGTCTAAAGAGAACCTATTCAAATCTTTGGCCATTTAGCAACTGGAAAATGACCTGTATTCTTACAAATTTGACTCCGTTCTATATTTTTAAAATGAGGCCTTTTTTAAGAGAAACTTGCCATAAAATTTCCCTCTCAGTTTTCTGCTTTCCTTCTAATCTTGCCTGCATTGATTTTGTTTGTGCAAAATCTTTTTAATTTAATATAGTCAAAATTATTCATTTTATATTCTATAATGCTCTCTCTCTTCTTCGGTCATAAATTCATCCCTTATCCATAGATCTGAAAACTAAACTATTCCGTGATCCCCTAATTTGCTTATTGTATCACTCTTTATGTCTAATCACATAAGCCACTCTGCTATCTGCTTCTGTTTTATGGATAAATTCATCCCATTCACATTCATAATTATGATTAGTGTGTATTTATCTCCATCCTACTTTCCCCCCTGTTTATCCTTTGCTAAATCTCTCTCCTTTTACACTGTGCCTCCTCAAAGTGTTTTGCTTCTGACATGACTTACCCTAACTCACTTTCCCTTTCATCAGCCCCACCCTTCACTTATTTCCTACCCTCCAACTTTTCTCTAGGGTAAATTCAGTTGTTTTTTTTTAAGATTTAAATTTGTTTATTTAGAATATTTTTCCATGGATACCTGAGTCGTGATCCCCCTCCTTTTTCTCCCCTCCCAAGAGCTGAAAAGCAATTCCATTATATATGTATCAATTTCTGTACCCAATTGAGTGTGTATATTACTTCCTCTTTGAGCCAATTTTAATGAGAATAAGGTTCAAGCATTGCCTGTCATCCCACCCATCTTTTTCTCTGTTGTAAAAGCTCTTTTCCACTTTTATGTGATATTAGTTACCTCATTCTAGCTCTCCCCAATTCTCCCAGTGTGTTCTCATCCCTTAATTTTTTTTATCAGCCCATTATACTTAACTCATATCTATGTCCTTTGTCCATCTGTACTTTTTCTAACTCCTAATAATGACAAAGTTCTTGGGCATTATAAGTGTTACCTTACCATGATGGAATGAAAACAGTTTATCCTAATTGCATCCCTTATGAGTTCCCTTTCATTTTTACCTTTTTATGCTTCTTTTGACTCTTCTATTTGAAAGTCAAATTTTCTATTCAGCTCTGTTCTTTATATCAGGAATGTTTGAACGTTCCCTATTTAATTAAATATCCATCCCCCCCCAAAAAGATTATATTAAGTTTGATGAATAGGTGATTCTTGGTTGTAATCTCTGTTCTCTGGAACATCATGTTCTATACTCTCTAAATTTTTAATGTAGAAGCTGCTAAATCTTGTGTTATCCTGACTGTGGCTCAATGATATTTGAATTGTTTCTTTCTGACTACCTGCAGTATTTTCTCCTTGACCTGAGAGCTCTGGAATTTGACTGTAATATTCCTGGGGGTTTTCATTTGGGGATCTCTGTCAGGAGGTCATTAAAAAATTAATTGCATGAAAAGTAGTATTATATGAGGGAAAGCGCCCTAGGCTTGGAGTTGAAGGGCGTAACTTGTAATCCTGCTTTCTACCTTATGTGAATGTGGACAAATCCTTTCATCTCTCTGGGTACTTTGTGTATTTATATCTGTAAAATGAGAAGTTTATTCTCGAGGAAAAGTTCCACCAAACTGAGGAAAAAAATATTTTGTAATGACTGTACTAATGTAGCAAGTGATCCAAACCATCATGGAACAACTTTCAGGGAGCCATGGTTCTGCATTCAGAAATAAGGGGTTAACAAAGGATGGTGTTCATGATTTATGAAGAAGCTCTCAAATCCAGGCATATTATAGGATCATGAGATTTAAGAGTTCCCAGGTATTTCGAGGACCTTCTTGTTTTTATATGAGAAAACTAAGACTCCCCCAAAGTTGAAATTCACTTATTCCAATGCCATAGAGATAGCAAGAAGCCACTGCTCATTGTCCCCAAACCCCATTGTCCATCTCTTCTTCCTGAAAAGGAAAAATGCCTTTCCCCTGAATGAGAGGCAGTATGGCTTCTCTATCCTCATCTGTAAAACAAAAGGTTTGACTATATGATCTCTAAGGGCACTTGAAGGTCTATGTTCCTCAGAGGGAAGGGTGCTTTTAATGAGTCTTTGCTGAAAGTTTTGTGAGCTTTTTGTTTAATAGCAGAGGCTAGTGATTAGCTCCTGGCAGAAACAAAAGCATGCTGTATTCACCTTAAGGCTGCCAAGTTTAAGGGAAACTAGTCTTCAGGGCTTGAGAGTTGGATCTTGAAGCCCAGCTGATCTGTCCATTGGCCTTCCCCCAGGACCTCAGGCTTATGACTCAGCCTCTTTCTTTCCAGTGAACTCATCTCTGAAACAAACTTGGAGTCTCAGGCCCAGGGTTAGAATAGAAGTTTTTTTGAAACACGTAAAAATGATTCAGAAAGTATCTAAGCCAAAAAATGAAGACTAGCTCCAGCCCTAGTGTCTTCTTATGGCTTCCATACTGCTGAGAGAATTCATACCAAGAAATGCCAGAAGGGACCTCAGAAACTATTGTATCCCACTCATTTTATAGATACAGAATCTGAGGCTCAGAGACACAAAGAGACTTGTCCAAAGTCACACAGGTAGTAAGAAGCTGCTAATCAGGGCAACTAGGTAGCTCACTGGCTAGAGAGCCAGGCCTAGAGACAGGAGGTTCTGGGTTCAAATAATGACCTCAGATACTTCCTAGCTGTGTGACCCTGGGCAAGTCACTTAATTCTCATTGCCTAGCTCTTATTGCTCTTCTCTCTTGAAACCAATACACAGTATTGATTCTAAGAAGGAAAATAAGGGTGGTTTTTTTTAAAAGTTACTAATCCCAATCCTCTTACCCTATCTGAGCCCTTGGCCCACTTTAATCAAACAATTAACCATATATGCCTTTTCTTTTTAAAAACAAATTTCTGATATCTCTCCTTTTTGTATCAACTTCATCTCCAAATATATTCCTGTCCCACTCACTACCAAAGAGCCAATCATGGTAACAAAGAATTTTTTTAAAAGAGAGAAAAAAGGCTCTTTAGCAAAACTAGCCCACAGCTGAGTTTGGCATATGCAGGACTCTGTACCCATGGTCCACCAACTCTGCATGAGGAAGAACGCAATTCTCCAAGGCCAGGTTTCTTAGTCCTTGGAATCAGTCAGTCAGTAAGCCTTTTTCTGGCCACTCTGCCAGGCACTATGCTAAGCACTGGAAACCCAAGAAAGGGGCAAAAGTGTGGGAGAAATAAGCAGGTGATACAGGACACATGCAAAGTGGATAAAAGGTAACCTTGGGTGGGGGGAAGCCATCAGAGCAGGGAAGCCGGGAAAGACCTCCATTTGAGAAAGCATTTATTAGATTTCTACTACATACCAGGCACTAGAGGTGCAGAGACAGAGACAGCAGGAAGCCCCCGACCTCAGTCTTTCATAATCTCAACATGGTTCCCGTCTCTCCTTTCTCTTGCCAGAAAAATATTACATCTTCCTAGGGATCTGTCTATTCTTCTTTGCCCTGACCCCAGTGTGGATTATCATAGTAAGTCAGAGCCCCAGCATCCTCCAAGTCCTGAAGACAGGCTGGTATCCCATCATCATATCCATGTTCATCAGCAGGTAAGAACAAGGGGATACCTACGTACCCCAGCTAGGAGTTGATAGTTGAATTTTGGAAAGGAAGAAACTTCCCCCATCCCCTATTCTGTCACTCCACGGGGAATGGAGCATTGGGGGTATCCACTGATGAGCAAGACTCTGGCTCCTCTCCCTGATCCAAAGCACATGGACTCCATGAAGATTCGCTGGGGCCAGAAGCAACCCTATTAAATAAACCTTCAGAAAAGCTACTGTCATCTAGAATACTTACGGGGGCCCTTTTTGGCCTGGGGGGTTCTTATCATCTCCCTCTTCCAGTCACGTGAAGGCTTTAATAATCTTATTTTGACTTTTGTTGTTGTTCTGCACAATATTGAAAATGAATAAACATTTCTTACTAACATAAAAACGTGACAACTTAGATGTGCATCTTGCAAAGTTCCTCACCATATGAGGATTGATTGAAGTAACTGGTGGGGGGTGTCAGGCAGGAGAAGAGAAAACTGAGGGTGGAGGGGGACACTTGAGAGCTGACTTCAAGTATTTGAAGGGATGCCACATGAAAGAAGGGTAAGACAAATAGGACATCTATTAAGCACTTACTGTGTTCCAGGCATTGTGCCAAGTATTAAGGATACAATACAAACCAGCCTGTCCCTACCCTCAAAGAGCTTACATTCTAAGGGGAAGGCAGGGTCTAAAGAGGAGATGGAAAGCAGGGGGAGGGGGAGGCATCCACATAGTGGCAAGGATGCTGAAAAGGGGTGAAGAACACAGAGGAAGTTGAGCTAGAAGGGAAGCGATTATGGAAGGAGCCCCTTGGGAAATGGGCATTTAGATTTATTCTGCCTCACTCCAGACAGGAGGATTTAAAAGTTCTGGGTGGGCTCAGAGAATAGAGAGCTAGGCCTGGAGATAGGAAGTTCTGAGTTCAAATCCAGCCTCAGACACAATTCTCATTGCATAATCCTTATTGCTCTTTTGCCTTGGAATGATGACTTAGTATCAGTTCTAAGATAGAAGATGAGGGTTTAAAAAAAAGTTATAGGAGACAGGTAAGATAGCTCAGTGGATTGAGAGCCAGCCCTGGAGCCAAAGAACTTGGGCCCAAATCTGTCCTCAGATACTTTCTAGCTGTGTGACCCTGGGCAAGTCACTTAATTCCATTGCCCAGCCCTTATTGCTCTTCTGCCTTGGAACCAATACACAGTATTGATTCTAAGACTGAAGTTCAGGGTTTAAAAAAATTATAGATGGAAGTTGCAGAAAGATAGATTTTAGCGCAGTTTAAGAGAAAATGTTATTGTGTAACAATTCGGTCAGGTCCTGAATGGAGTGCTCAGAGAGGTAGTTAGTTGCTCACCCCAGGAGGCTGGATGGCAGCTTTTTGGGGATGTCGTAAAGGGTTTCTCAGTTGAAAAATGAATCAGGCTAGATAAGCTCTGAGATCTCTTCTGACTCTGAAATTCTGTGCCTTGTAGGCATGTAGGTCTACAAAGGCCATATTTTAACTGAGATCTCAATCATCACTGGTGCAAATCCATAGAATCCACAAAATCCCAAAGCTAGGAGGGGCCTTGAATTTCACCTGGTCCAAATCCTAGCTGAAGCAGGGCTCTCTACAACATCCTCCACAAATACGTAGACCTCATTACCGCATGAAGCAGCCCATTCATTATCAAATAGTTCTAATTATCAAAAGCACCTATTAATAGATTTATAAATGCGTACAGATGTGTGTGTCTGTGTATCTATCTATGACACTTTGTTCTTGTTCAGCTGTTTCAGTCATACCCAATTTCTGTCACCCCTTTTGAAATTTTCTTGACAAAGTCACTAGAGTGGTTTGCCATTTTATTCTCCAGCTCATTTTACAGATAAAGAAACTGAGGCAAAGAGGATTAAGTGACTTGCCCAACATCACACAGCTAGCTAGTAACTATAGGAGGCCAGATTTGAACTCAGGAAGACGTGACTTCCCATTCTAGGTCCAGTGTTCGATCCATAGCATCACCATTTTCTTATCCGCTTATTGATTATTTATTCTCAGTAAAATGTAAGCTCCTTGAGGGCAGGGACTGTCGTTTTTTTTTCTTTCTCTTCGTATCCCCAGGGCTTAGCATGGAGCCCAGGACATCAAGCACTGGACACTTTATAAAAGCTTGTTGAATTGAATTTATAGAGGAGATGAGAACAGAGCTAAGGTAAAGAGAGTGCAAGACACATCAGGAGATGCTGCGGAGACCAGCTGGGGTGGGGGATTCTGTAGGGGAAGAGTGGGAGGTAAGGCTTCACCAGCAGGCAGAGAAGACGACACGTATGAGAAAGTGCTAGCCATTAAAGGACTAGTTAAAATGCAAGGGACCCCATCCCTCAGCTGTGCCAAGAGATTGTAAAATGCTTGTTTTAATGGTTTCTTTCTCCAGTCTGGGTGGGCTCATCTTCAGTAAAGCCATCAGTGAAAAGGACTTCAAAGGGATGGCGTTCTTCACTCCAGTGGTGAATGGTAGGTGAGCTTCTCTGTGGATTGAACTGAAAAGGGCTGTTTCTTTTTTCTCTCTCTTTTTTAACTTTTACCTTCTTCTTTAGAATCAATACTAAGTATTGGTTCCAAGGCAGAAGAGCAGCAAGGGCTAGACAGTTGGGATTAAGTGACTTACCCAGGGTCACACAGCTAGGAAGTGTCTGCAGCTAGATATGAAGCCATATCTTGGCCTGGATCTCAATGCACTGAACCACGTGGCCGACCCAGAAGGCTAGGTTTTATCAGCAGGTGCCTGAGTGAGAGAGCTCCTTCCTCCCCCTCCCTGACTGGTCATCAGTGAGTGAGCTAAGCTAGCAGATAGGTCTGACTGCCACTAACCTGGGCTCAAAAAGGAAATAACCTACAGACCCAGGAATAGAAATCTAACCCTGTAGGGAAGTGGGAAGGGAAGACCATCTCCTTTCCAGACTGGACTTCCCTCCACTCCATATATTCTTTATTCCATGTAAATTGGCTTTATATTCCAATTATCTCATACCTTTACATCAGCCATCCTCACTGCTGGGAATGCTGTCTCCTTGTCCCTTGGAATCCCTACCTCCCCTTAGATTTAACTTAAATATGACCTCTTATGAAAAAGCCTTTCCTGATGCCCTAAATGCGAGTGGTCTTCCTCCTCCTCCTAGTTACTTTGTCTATATTTTGCATTACTGACTTGTCTATATGTTGTTTCCTCCCAGTAGAATGAAAGTGTCCTGAGGACAAAAATGATTTCATTTTTTAACCTGTGTTTCTCCAGTGTCTGGCACATTGTAAAAAATACTTAATAAATGCTTTTTGAATGGAATCAAATTCTTTCATTCAATTGGCATTTTTTGAACTCCTGCTTTACTAGGTTCTTTACTAGAGACTTCAGGGAATATGAAGGAAATTGTTGTCATTCAGCCACTTCAGTCATGTTCTACTTCTTTGTGACTCATTTTTGGTTTTCTTTTTTTTTCCTAGAAGAGGAGATTTTTTAATTTTATTTTTTGATAATTTATAAGACTTCTTTCAGCTCTAAATTCTTTTTTTTAAAAATATTTTTCCATGTTTACATAATTCATCTTCTTGACCAAGTTACCATTTCCTTCTGCATTTTCCATCATTTTATAGATGACCAAACTGAGGAGAACAGGGTTAAGAGGCTTGCCCAGGGTCACATAGCTAGGAAGTGTCAGAAGCCAGATTTGAACTCACAAAGATGAGTCTTCCTGACTTCAGGATCACCTAGCAGCCCAGAAAGGAAATATAAGCAAAATTAATTTTCCTCATGAAGTTTACAGTCTGGGAAAATAAAAAGTATGTACGTGAAATAATTAGCTCATATGTGAGATTGTATATCTTCAGGGCCAAAATAAGTATGTACCTATGTGGGTGTGTGTAAGAGATAGAGTCAAGACTTTCTTGTCTTCTAGGTGTTGGTGGCAACCTGGTGTCTATTCAAGTCAGCCGGATCTCTACATACCTGTATTCCTGGAGTACCCTTGGAGTCCTGCCATACACTATGAAGAGCTTCTTGCCTAATCCATGCACCACTTTCTGCTCTTCAGGTGAGTCTAGGCAGATCATTAGGAAATAAGATTTCCACATGGGAAAATTCTTGATTTTAAAGTAGTAAGTCACTAACATCTGACTTTCACGAGTAGGCAGAGGCATACATAGTAAAGTTGTGAGATTAGCTAACTTTGATTTCTGGGTCTCAGTTATCCCTAAGACTTTTTAACTCTTCTTCAACAGCATAGTTCCAAAATGCCTTCCAGAATCGTTGGATCAGTTCATAACTCTCCCAGCAGGGCATTATGACCATCTCAGTTTTCCCACATCCCCTCCAACTTTTGTCATTTTCTTTTTCTGTCATATCAGCAAGTCTGATAGGTGTAGTGGGGTACTTCAGAGCTGTTTGAATCTGTGTATCTCTAATCAATAGTGATTTAGAGCATTTATTCATTAGACTAGAAATAGCTTTGATTATTTCATCTAAAAACTATCTGTTCATATCTTTTGACCATTTATCAATGGGTGAATGACTATATTCTTATACATTTGACTCAGTTCTCTATATATTTGAGAAATGAAGCCTTTATAAGAAAAACTTGCTGTGAAATTTTTTCATCATATTTACTGTGTATTTCTCCCCATCCTATTATTCTCATTTATCCTACTCTCTCTCTCCTTTCATCATGTCTATCCTTAAAAGTGTGCTGCTCTTCACCACTGCATCCCTAATCCTCTCTCCCTTCTATCAACTCTCCCCTCCTTCTTTTATTCCCTTCCCTTCCCACTTTCCTGTAGGGTAAGATATATTTCTATTCCCATCTGAGTCTGTATGTTATTTTCTCTTTGAGCCAATTCCAATGGATGTAAGGTTCCAATGGATGTAAGGTTCAAGCACTCTCCCATTTCCCCATCTTCTCCACTGCAAAAGCCCTTTCATGTGAGATAATTTACCCTATTCTACCTCTCCCTTCCTCCTTTTCCCAGTGTATTCTATTTTCTCACCCCCTTAATTTTAACTCATATCCATGCCCTTTGTCTATGTGTACTCTTCCTGATTCCCCTAATGATGATAAAGTTTTTAGGAGTCACAAGTATTACTTACCAAGTAGGAATGTAAACAGTTTATCTTTATTGAATCCTTTAGGATTCCTCTTTTATTTTTACCTTTTTGTGTAATCATTATTTCTTGTCTCGGTAGTTCATTGATTCTTTAACTTCCTTTTTCTGAAGCTTGTCTATACCTGAATTTATTTAGTGGTATTTGACCTCCAGGTCACTGAGGGATGATATCAAAAAAAGTGTCACTGGAGAGAGAGAAATTCACTTCCAACAATTAAATATTCTTTTTTCCCCTAAAGGATTATATTCAGTTTTGCTGAGTAGGTGATTCTTGGTTAAAATCCTAGATCCTTTGCCTTCTGGAATATCATACCCAAGCCCTCTAATCCTTTAGTATAGAACCTGATAAATCTTGTATTATCCTGACCATGGCTCCATGATATCTGAATTGTTTCTCTCTGGCTACTTACAGCATTTTCTCCTTGACATGGGAGCTCTAGAATTTGGCTATAATATTCCTGGGAGTTTTCATTTTAGGATCTCTTTCAGAAAGTGATTGATAAATTATTTCCATTTCTATTTTACCTTCTAGAATATCAGGGCTGTCTTTCTCAATAATTGCTAGAAAAATGATATCTGGGATCTTTTTTTGATCATAGCGTTTAGGCAATCCAATAATTCTTAGGTTATCTCTCATTGATCTGTTTTCCAAGTCAGTTTTTTCCCCAGTGAAATACTTCACATTTTCTTCTATCTTTTTTCAATCATTTGATTTTGTCTAATTATTTCTAGATGTCTCATGTAGACATTAGCTTCTACTTGCCAGTTCTAATATTTAAGGAGCTTTTGTGTCTCCTTTTTCATTTGGCCAACTCTAATTTTAAAGGAGTTTTTCTTCAGTGAATTTTTGTACATCTTTTTCCTTGGATCAATTCTTCTTTTAGAAATCTCTTTTCAACAGTGAGTTTTTATATATTTTCCCTAATTTTTCCAATTCTGCTTTTTAAATAGTTCTTTTCTTCAATGGATTTTTGTGCCTTTTTACCTTATGGCCTATTCTGTTTTTTAAGACATTCTTTTCTTCACTTCTCTTTTGTACCTTCTTTGCCAAGCTTCCCTTTTTTTCTCTTGATTATTTTGCATCACTCATTTTTTCTCCCAGTTTATCCTCTACTCTTCTTATTTGTTTTGTTTTGTTTTTTAATTCTCTTTGACTTCTTCCAGAAATGTTTTTTGGACCAGAGACCTATTCACATTTTTCTTTGAGGCTTTGGATGTAACTGTTTTGACTTTGTTGTCTTCTTCTGAATTTCTGTATTGTCCAACTCTGGCTGCCCAGGAGGAAACTTCCTGCCTGTCTCTCTGTTACCCAGCCATCTGGGAGTGGCAAACTGTAATGGAGGATTGGAGGGATGTTAACTATAATTATTTGTGGGTTCACACTGGGGTGAGAGAGACAGGAATGTCAGATGGACAGGACCAAACAGGATAGGGAGACCAGGGTTTACTGCCAAGGAGCTGTTAACAGAAATGGCAGTTAGGCCCAACAGTCACTCAGCCCACCTAAGCAAGGGCCTATGGAATCAGCAGGCAACAGGTAAAAGTTTATAACAGTTTAATGTGGGAAACAATAATAAAGGATGGGAATTGGGATTCTACACTTACAAGCTAAGGGCAAACCACAGGGTCAGGGGAAAGGCTTGACTACACTAAACCAGTCAGGGCCCAGAGAATAACAGGACTGGAGTGGGAATCCTCACAGTAGAATCCAGAGATGTTATCAGGATGCCAGGAACCAACTCCTCCAGAACTGATGGTCCAAAGCAACCCAGTAAGGAGAGGAGCCTGCAAGCTGTCCACCAGATCACAGATCACTCCCTACTCAGTGCTATTGTGCAGGATAGATGTCCTCTGCTTCCAACCTTCACCACACTCCAGGATCCCAGGGAATCAGGGTGCAACTCCACAAGCTCTGAAGTCTCCCAGGGAATCAGTTACTGCCTGTAATTCCCACCATGGAGTCCTCAGAGAGTGCCAGCCACTTCCTGCTTCCCCATTCCATGTGGAATTCTCCAGCCCTTCCTGCTAGGTCCACATTAGCTATATATAAACTAATACCTAAATAATCCTCTCAACAGTTTTGACCTCTTCCCTGTCCCCATACTAATTTTTATGGCCAGATTCTTTTTTTGTTGTTTGCTTATTTTCCAGCCTGTTTCTTAACTTTTAATTTTATGCTAAAATTGAGCTCTGTTCCCAGGGTGGAGGGGACACTATCCCAAGCTTCAGGTTTTTTGTTTTCAGTGGTAGTTTTGAGGATCTACACGTTTTTAGTTCTTCTGAGGTGATATGATCTAAGGAGAGATGTGGTCACTGCTCTCCTGACATGTGCTGTGGTCTTTGATTAACCACAAGAACTCTTTCCTACCCTAGAACTGTGTCCAGGGTCCCAGCTCCCCTGTAGCTGAATGCTTTAGTGTACTAGTGCTTCTCCTCAAACTGAAACTGTGATCCACTATTGGAACCCCAATCAGCATATGGATAATGCATCAATCCTGTAGCCAATGCCAGCAGAATGACCCCTATAATCTCTGTCTGACCAGTTGTCCATTCCCCTTTAACTGCTGCTGCTGATTCAGTTGTCCCCCAAGGCAGAGCAGCATAGGGGTACAGGGATTCACTGATGGCTTTCCAAGGTGTGGCCTCCTGCTCTATTTACAGGGTATTGCCTGTGCTAGACCGCATTCTATTCTCTCTTTTGGGAGAGAGACGACCTTGTAAGTTTTCTTGGGCTGGAAAATTGTTTCACGCTGTCATTTGTGATTTCTGCTACTCCAGAATTCATTTAAAGGCATTATTTTAAAGTTGTTTGGAAGGGAATTTGGGAGAGCTCCGATGAATCTCTTGGCTTTTCCTCAACATCTTAGCTCCTCCATTATCCTTTTTTTTTTTTTTAAGTTGTTTTTTTTTTTTTAAGTTTTTTTTAAACCCTTAACTTCTGTGTTTTGGCTCCTAGGTGGAAGAGTGGTAAGGGTGGGCAATGGGAGTCAAGTGACTTGCCCAGGGTCACACAGCTGAGAAGTGTCTGAGGCCGGATTTGAACCCAGGACCTCCCGTCTCTAGGCCTGACTCTCAATCCACTGAGCTCCCCAGCTGCCCCCTCCATTATCCTTTTAATGACAGCTGTCTTCCTCTATGCTCCCAACAAAACCTACTCTCTTGTAAAGCTGTTAGGGATGTCATTCACATTTGAGTATGAAAATAAATTCCAGCTTGCCCAGGGATGCCAGGAGGACAAGCATTAGGGGCAGATCTTGAACTCTAACAGACACATTCTCAACCCTTCCCCTATTCTCACCTCTCTCCTGAAGGAAAAAGAGAGATGGGATAAAAACTTATCCATAACTACAGAGCTAGAAGGCTGGAAAGGCATCATTTCCAACTCCCTTTATTAGATGAAAAAGCTGACACTCTGTAATTTGCCCAGAGTCACACAGGCTCACAGCTAGTAAGTGTCTAAGGTGGGATTCTAGTTCTTCCTCTCTCCGAGTCCAGTGGTCTACCCTTTGTGCCAGGCTTCTTCCAGGTCAAATGTAGGATTGGGGAAATGTAGGAATTTAGGCCTGGATAGAAATGCCAAGCCCCATTTTGGCCAAAGCTCTGATCCCCCTCTCATTTCCTAAGTGTGTCTGGCTCGGTACTGGCAGTTGTTAAGTGGGGCTGGCTTCAGAAGTGCCAGAAGGTGCAGCTGCCTTCCCGATAGTCTGAAGGGAAGCAGAAAAGCCCCACTCGGCCCACAAAAGGTACCGTGTGCAGCATCACACCACACACTTATTGGCAGAGCCCTGACGAGAACTCAAACATCCTAATGCTGTACCAGAAAGTATATGTTTCTCTTTTGGCTTTTTGTAGCTGTAAGTAGAGCCCTGCAGTAAATTTGTCTCTCCCCATCCCTGGCACATTTCCCATAAGAATGCTTCCTTTCCTAACTCTGTGTCATTTAAAATTAACCATGCCTGGATCCATCACTAGAGCTCATCGCCCCAAAAGCCAGTTCCTTAATCCAGCCTCAAGCCCAAGTCTTCTGTCTTTTATTCCTTACAGAAATCAACTCTGTGTCTGCCCGAGTCCTGCTGCTCCTGGTGGTCCCCGGCCACCTCATATTTCTCTTCATTATTCACCTGAAAGAGGGAAATGAGATCGGGCTGAATCCTCTGTTTGTGGTGATGTATCTGATTGGTTCGTTTGCCCAGGTAAAGATTTGGGGGAATAAGACTTGGGAAAAAGATGTGAGGCTTGGGGAGGGGGAGAGTGGCACTACAGGCTCCGTGTGAATTCATGGCACATTCTGCCTCTGGCTCCATCGGACGGGGTGCTGTGTGAGGACGGATCGTGGCTCGTCCTTGTATCCCCAGCCATACAGTGAACATGTAATAAGTGCTTGCTGATTAATGGATGACCAGAAATCATCTTTGCTTCCTCAGTCATCAAGCACATACTTTTGAATGTCCCCCCAGCTGACCTGTCCTAGAACTTAAGCTATCTACTAACTGTTTCCCAGGCAAGATATCAGCCCAGTGGGTACCTGGTCCACCAATACAGACTGGCAATTTTTCTGTAACTTAAAGAGTTACCAAGAACAGTTAAATAACTTGCCTATTGTCACACAGTCTACGTCAAAGGTAAGACTTCAATTCAGGTCCAAATCCAAGGCCGCCTTTCTGTCCACAAAGCCACACTGCCTCTCATGCCAATATACTTACCTAGAATATATCTAATACATCTCCTCCCAGCTAAGCACACACCTCTCTCCCTCTCATTCTCCTTCTTCTTCTCTCTCCTTCCCCCTTCTTCCTTCCCTTCTCCCTCCCTCTCCTTTTGTCTTCCCCTCATCTCTCCCTGTCCTTCCCCTTCTTAACACTTTTTTATCTTCCTTTCCCTGTCCTTTCTCCTCCTCCCTCTCCCTCCTTAATCCCCCTCCCTCTCCCTGTCCTTTCTCCTCCTCCCTCTCCCTGTCCTTTCTCCTCCTCNGTCCTTTCTCCTCCTCCCTCTCCCTGTCCTTTCTCCTCCTCCCTCTCCCTCCTCTCTTCTCCTCTCCCCCTTTACCTTTCCCTCTCCTCACCCTCACCATCCTCCAAGGCTAAGCTCAAATTCCACTTCTCCGTTAGGCCTCACAGCTCCCCCCCTGGGCCAGAAAGGATGGCTGTGTCCTCTCTACCACCTTACTACTCTGATCTCTCAAGCTCTTTGTATTCTGATAATTCCTGTCCTTCTCTTGTCTGCCCTAATGAATAGTAAGTTCCTTAGAGACAAGGACTTGATTTTTTGCCACCCACAGAGCCCAATACTACTCATTACACACAGTTGGCATTTAATAAATGCTTTTTAAATTGAATTAAAAGCTAGCTTGTTCCTACACTGAGTCAGTGACGCTGGATTAGGGGCTACTCTCAGACTAGTCTTTATTGGGTATAGACACTCAGCCACCTGGTACTAGGGGGAAAACCAGCACAGTCCCTACATTCCAGAGGCTTATAATCTAAGAAACGAGGAATGCACCTATTTAAAAAAACAACCAGATAGTGACTTATTGCTGAGTTAGGTGATAGACTCTCAGTGGAAGAGACAGCCAGCCTGGGAAGGCTTTATGGAGTCAGGACAGGAGCCCCCATTGCCTAGTCCTTACCTCTCTTCTGCCTTGAAACCAATACACAATATTAATTCTAAGACAGAAGGTAAAGGTAGGAAAGGCTTTAGGCAGAGAAGAAATGAGGGCATGCCAAAGGGGGCAGGAGGCTGGAGTGTGGCTCATCCAGGGGAGAGTAAGGGGACCAGCCAGCCAGAAGCAGAGACTTCCGGTCACTGTCCCTGTGGGGCAAAAGAGGCCTCTTTATGGTACAAAATGACATTTTTTTATGCAAAGACCTCAGAACCAGAGGAAGAAATCACCGTGAAACCCTCCTGTCTGAACAGCGCTAACCCAGATCTCAGCTAAGCCAGAATTAGGGAGAACAGCTGCCTTTTCCCCCTCAAGGAACTTTCCCCCCACAAAGCTGCTGTAATCATGGAAAATGTGGATCCTCGTGGCCACTGCTGCATCTGGCCGGAATCCAAAGATTCCACTCCCGACTCGAGGCAGGCCCTCCCCAGCCCACCCCAGCCTCAGGGATCCTCCTTCCCAGAACCCCAGGGACAGCGGCAGCCCCTCTCCCAGGCAAGGAAGAGCCCACCCAAGAACTCGCCCCACCCAACCTGAGAAACCCCATCGTGCAAGGAAGGCTTTGTCACCCTCCTCGCAGAGTTAATGAATAGCAAAAGTGACTAGAGGGAAAGGTTCCTGACTGAACCCCTCAGTTAGAGCCATTTAATTCGTGATTGTGGTCTTCAAATAGCTGAAGGGTTCTCTGGAGGAGGAGGAAGTGGATTTGCCCCGGGTGATTTCCTGAGTGTCCTGGATCTGCCTTTAGAGAACCTGAGTTCAAATCCTGCCTGTCATTTACTGACCTATGTGACCTAGGGAAAGTCACTTACCCCACCCCCAGCCTCAGTTTCCTTGTCTGTAGATGAGCCTCTAGAGCCCTTCCAACACTATTTCTGTGATCCTAAGTTTTAGGGAATAGCTAGGTGGCCTAGTAGGTAAAGCATGGGACCTGGGGAGCAGCTGGGTGGCTCCGTAGATTGAGAGCCAGGCCTAGAGAGAGAAGGTCCTGGGTTCAAATTTGACCTCAGATACTTCCTAGCTGTGTGACCCTGGGTGAGTCACTTAGCCCCCATTGCCTAGTCCTTACCTCTCTTCTGCCTTGAAACCAATACACAATATTAATTCTAAGACGGAAGGTAAAGGCTTAAAAAAAAAGCACAGGGCTTAGATCAGAGAGATTCATCTTCATAGATTCAAATCCAACCTCAGACATTTGCTAGTTCTATGACCCTGAGCAAGTCACTTAACTCTGCCTCAGTTTCCTCATCTGTAAAAAGAAATAGAGAAGGAAATGGCAAACCACTCCAGTGTCTGCCAAGAAAACCCAAAACGGGGTCACAAAGATTTAGACATGATTGAACAACAACAACAAAAGTTATGGGGAGGTAGACGAGGCAGGGTATGAAGGAGGACATCTGGCCATCTTGGTGGAGCTGTCCAGCAATTGTGAGACCTGTCCTGGAAGGGAGGAGCTCCCTGTCGGAGGAAGGGTTCACACGACTTACCTGATCCTCTGTGACAGAAGGAACTCGGGCCGGGGAAAGAGGTGGTTTAGGGCCTCCTCTATACTGAGCCGCCGAGAGCCCAAGAGGAGGTCCGAGATAGAGGAGAAAGCTGAGGGCTTCCTCCTGTGGAATGTGAGGCACTCATTTCCACTCTCTGGTCTCGAGTTTCCTCCTCTCCCAGTGGATGCTGAGGATCCTTCCCTCTATTCAGAGATAGTCTGGGCAGATAGGTGTGTATCTAGAATGAAGGCCACGGAGTCGGGGAAGCTGGACCCTGGCCGCCGGCCCAGGCTTGGTGGAGAAGGTGGGCCTTCCTTTATGGGCTCCCGCACAGTGAGGATTTGCTGATTGTCTGAAATGTATAAAATCCTATACCGGGGACCCTTAACCTGTGATCTGTAAAGTTGGGATTTTTTAATGTTTTCATAACTGTATTTAAATATATTTATTTTTTGTTTATTTTAAATAATTTTATTAAAATTAATAAAGTAATTTAAATTAGTTTATTCACTAAAACTAATAAAGGTAGTTGTTTTCTTAATTAAAATTAATAGTCATTTAAATGATTTTTATTAAAAATTAATAGTTATTTAAATAATTCTATTAAAAATTAATTAAATTGTTTTGAATTATTTTATTAATTAAAAGCAATGAAATTATCTACATCAAAGCTATTTAAATGAGTTTACTAATTAGAATCAATGAAGTTATTTAAATGAGTATTCATTAAAATCAATAGTTATTTTAAGTTCTTTTATTAATTTAATTTATTTTAAATTATTTTTACTTAAAATTAACAAAATGATTTTATTTTATTAATTAAAATCAATGAAATTATTTACATTAAAGCTATTTTAATGAGTTTATTCATTAGAATCAATGACGTTATTTAAATGAGTATTCATTAAAATCAATAGTTATTTTAAGTTCTTTTATTAATTTAATAGTAATTTTAAATTATTTTTACTTAAAATTAATAAAATGATTTGATTTTATTAATTCTATTAAAAATTAATTAAATTGGTTTGAATTATTTTATTAATTAAAAGCAATGAAATTATTTAAATCAAAGCTATTTAAATGAGTTTATTAATTAGAATCAAAGTTATTTAAATGAGTATTCATTAAAATCAATAGTTATTTTAAGTTCTTTTATTAATTTAATAGTTATTTTAAATTATTTTTACTTAAAATTAATAAAATGATTTGATTTTATTAATTCTATTAAAAATTAATTAAATTGGTTTGAATTATTTTATTAATTAAAAGCAATGAAATTATTTAAATCAAAGCTATTTAAATGAGTTTANGGGGGTTGGGTTTTATAAGAGTATTCATTTACAAAAATAAACAATATGGAAATGTTTTGTGTGATAATACATGTAGAAACTAGATTGGATCTCTTGCCAGCACCAGGAGGGGGAAGGGATGGGAGGAAGGGAGATAAGTTTGATCATATAACTTAGGAAAACTTGTACGGAAATATATTACATATAATTGGTATATATATGTACATATATATATATATATTTATAATCTGAATGCCCCAAAAATTGTGCCAAAAAGTAAAAGAAAAATATAAACACAAGAAAAAAACCCATAACAAACTTCAGATAACTATTTTAGATTGCAAGATGAGGATAAGTTTAATGTTCAAACAAAATCTGATAAAATAACCATTTGGAGACTGAAAAAATATCAGATACACACACACATATTTATTTGTTTGTTTATTTTTTTAACCCTTAACTTCTGTGTATTGGCTCCTAGGTGGAAGAGTGGTAAGGGTGGGCAATGGGGGTCAAGTGACTTGCCCAGGGTCACCCAGCTGGGAAGTGTCAAAATTATTTGTTTATTTTTAAACAGAATGCCTGCTCTAAGACTCCTGAGTCCCAATCCCAAAGATGTGCCCTTGGGAAATGCTCAAATAGAGTCTGTCAAGCATTAAGGGCTTACTATGTGCCAGGCACTGTGCCAAATACTGAGGCTACAAAGAAGTCAAAAGTATGGTCCTCGAGAGTCCCCATTCTGTTGGAGGAGACAGCATGCAAATAACGTCCACATAAGATCTATGGAGGGGAAATGGAGGTAAGCTTGAAGGGAAACTAGGGGAGGTGAACCCCCAAAAAGACCTCTTACAAAAGGTGGAGCCGAGTTTGGGAGGAAGCCAGGAGCCAGATAAGAAAAAGAACACATTCCCAACATGGTGGACAGCCAGCACAATTCCAGAGTCAGGAGAGATGACGCAGTGGGGTAGTAACAAGGCAGCCAGAGGCGAGAATCAAATGTAAGAAGACTGGAAAGGGAGGAAAGGAGTAGGTTATGGAGCTGAGTAGCGGATGGAATGGAGTAGAGACAGCCTGGAAACAGAGACCAGTTAGAAGGTTACTGCATGGAGCAGCTAGGCTAGCTCAGGGGAGAGAGTGCCAGGTACGTAGTTTTGAGAGGTCCTGGGTTCAATTCTGACCTTAGACCCCTAGCAAGACTCCAATTGCTTAGCCCTTTGCAACCTTCTTCTTTGGAACTGATACCAATTCTAAGACAGAAGATACGGTATTTTTCTAATTTTTTTTTTTTGTTGTTTTTGTTGTTTTTTTGTTTTTTTAAAGAAGGCTATTGCAGTAGTATTCCAGGTAGGAGGTGATGAGGACCTGTACAGGGGTATTATCCGTGTGATTGGAAAGAAGAGTATATGAGGGATGTAATGGCAAGAAATGGCAGGATTGAACAACTGATTGGATGGTGGAGCGAGTGCCTTTAAGGAGCTGAAGATGACACTAGGGTTGAAAGCCTGGGTGACAGGGAGGATTGTAGTGCCTTAGACAAGGGGGGAGATGGGAAAAGGAGAGAGTTTGGAGAGAAAGATGAGTTCTGGAGCAGAGAAGTCAATCTGCAGGGCCAGCCCTATGTATAGTTCTAATAGCTGAAGTCCTGTCCTGCCTGAGTCCTTCAGGCGTGCCTCAGAGCCTTGATCCCTTGCTTCAACTCTAGTGAGGTCTTCTGGCACTGCCCTCACTATATGGTCAGGGACCAGAGTCCTGCCCACCTCCGTGTCTCATTCGCTCCTCCCTCCTCTCAGATGCTGTCCTCCTGCCTACTCTGAACTTCCAACTTATGTTAGTTCATATTTCTGTAGTACTTTATCACTGTGGGAGCAGCTAAGTGGCCCCAGTGGATTCAAAGCCAGTCCTAGAGAAGAGAGGTCCTAGGTTCAAATCTAGCCTCAGATACTTCTTGACTAGGTGACCTTGGACAAGTCACTTAACCCCCATTGCCTAGCCCTTACCACTCTTCTACCGTGGAACCAAGTATTGATTCTAAGACAGAAGGTAAGGGTTTGTTTTTTTTAATGTCTGACAAAGTACTGTCCTCATGAAACCTCTGTGAGTTAAGCAACGATATATCTCCATACAGATGAGGACACAGCCTCAAAGATGTTCAATAGTGTTCCCAAGGTTATAGCTAATAAGACTTAGAATTAGGATTCAAACAGGTATTTTTCTTTATAGAATCAAGTGCCCTTTCCTTTTGCTTCTTGACTGAGTCTCTCTCTCTCTCTCTCTCTCTCTCTCTCTCTCTCTCTCTCTCTCTCTCTCTCTCTCGTTCTCTCT
>NC_058130.1:61187300-61212764 GCF_016433145.1 Gracilinanus agilis
CTCTCTATCTCTCTCTCTCATTTTCCTCAAGGTCCACAGCTAGACCTCCTTTGTGCTGATTTTCACCCTATCTGGACTTCCATTTGCCATCCTGCTTCTGGGATATTCACTCCATCCCATGTGACTGTCTTGCCTCCATGGGTCAATGGGTACCAATTGGCCCTCTTCTAGGGAACTCCATTTCTGACACTTCTTGCCATGTCAAGGCCAAGGCATAAGATGATTTAGAAGGAAACAGTAAGAATTTGAGAGTTGTAAGAGGGGAAACTAGATATTTAAGGTTTACACAGAGTAAGAGAGATTTAAAGGTGGACCTGAGTTAAAGAAGACAACCTTTACAAGGAAATGGTCCATAAAGTGGAAAGCTGAGAAGCCAGACTCTCGAGATAATTATCAAGTATTCTTCCCAGGCTACAATTTACTTATCTCTGGTACGACTCTCCCACCTGTTTCCAAGATAGTAGCAGGCAATAAAGTTGGGGTTCACTTTAGGGAGGCTTGGGACAAACAAGGAACTAGATTTGTATGGAAATTTCCAGGCCCAGGGAGGGGGTGCTCCATATAAGAGAGGAAGCTTAGTGTTGTGTGTGTGTGTATGTGTGTAATTTATACCTCTTCCACCAAAAATGCAACTCCTTATTAAAACAGGTAAGCATAAATATTAAATAGCCACTACATTTGTGAAAATAATATGAAATCACTTTTTTTGTGGTGGCAAAGAATTGGAAATTGAGGGGATTCCATCCATTGGGGAATGGCTGAACAAACTGTGGTACATGTTGGTGATGGAATACTATGATGCTATAAGAAATGATAAGCAAGATAATTTCAGAAAAAGCCAAAAAGATCTGCATGAACTGATGCAGAGTAAAATAAGCAGAACCGGGAGAACTTTGTACACAGTAACAGCAATATTGTACATGATTGACTGCAGACTCGGCTGCTCTCAGCAACACATTGATCTGGGACAATCCTGTAAGACTTTGGACAGGGAAGGCTCTCCACTGCCATTGAAAGAACTGTTGGAGTCATCTTTCACATCACCGTATCTATGGTTTTATTCTGGGGGTTGGGTTATGGATGAGTTTGCTCTTACAGCAATGACCAATAGGGAAGTGCATTTTGCATGACAATAAAAGAAAATAATATGAAATCAAAACAAGACTTAGATGAATTAACACCCAGGTATAATTCATTTACCATTCTCATTAATTATATTAATTATAATCAATTCTCATTAATTATATTCAATTGTAATCCATTCTCATTAACTGTATTCCATTGGGATCAATTCTCATTCATTGTATTCAATTGGAATCAATGCTCATTCACTGTATTCAAATTCAATTGAATTCAATTCACTATTTACATTAAACACATTTCTACATTCAGGCTTGCAGGATATGTTCGAACTCCCTCAAAAACCTCTGTACGGGCTCCCCTTAATCTTGGGCCCGGTGCTGTCCCAGCTCCAGCTCAGAAGGCAGGGTGGTAGAAAATGGATTTTTAGTCTTGATAGAGCTGGGGCTCCATGCCTGTGCATTTTCTGCCACCAGATGGCGCACCTAACAAGGAAGGCAAAATGCTGACTAGGTCTATTTCAGAGGAGCCGGCATGGGTTTTACCTATTTCCAAAGATGGGAGAAAATGATGACTGAGCAGATTGACACAGAGAGAAATAAAGGAAAGTTGTTTTTTGTTATGTACAAGTAGTTCATTGGAACCATGATATTTACCATTTAAAAAAAAGCAGGGATTGCTCATGCTCTAAGCTTTTTGGTTCCTGCTTAATCTGGGGCTTCAGGGCGGTTTAGCATCAAAAGCCTTTGCATGTAGCCTTTGATTTTTCCCTTACAGAACAATCTTTTACTTTCTTTCTTCCTTACTTATGCTTCCAATTTTCTTGCTTACATACACCTTCATCACAAAGCAAAAAGAAAGAGAAAAACCAGTACAGCCTGATGTCATTGGAGACCAACATCCTGAGATAGTAAAACCAAAACAAAACAAAAGCAAACGAGCAGACCAAAAACCCTAGGTGTTTTCCAGGCTCTGGTTTCCATGACTGGGTGTTTCTGAAACACTTCAAATCCCCAGAGACATCCTTCTATAGAAGATAGAGAGATAAATAAGCATTTTTAAAAACCTGCATTCAAATCTCACCTCTGGCATTTACTAAATGTTTGATGATGGGCAAGTGACTTAGCCTCTCTGGGCCTCAGTCAATCTGTAAAAAGAGGACTAGAGGGGTCCTAAAGTCCTGCTTGCCTTTGAACCTGATTCATCTTCTATGGGGAATGGGATCATCTCCCTCATCCTAACAGAGCGGGGGAAAGTGTGTATGTATGTGTGGGGAGGGAGGCAGCTAGGTGGCACAATGGATAGTGTGGGACTTTGAGTCTGAAAGATTCATCTTCCTGAGTTCAAATCTGGCCTTGGACATTTATTAGCTCTGTGAGCCTTTGCAAGTCACTTAAACCTTTTTGCCTCAGTTTCCTCATCTGTAAAATACGCTGAAGAAGAAATCACAAATCACTCCACTACCTTTACCAAGAAAACCCCAAATGGTATCATGAAGAACTGGACATGACTATAATGACTGAACAACAAAAGTGTGTGTGTATCCACACATAATTCTTACAAATCTAGTTAAAGAGAAAAAACTTTCCAAATTGAGATATGAAAGCAGTTATGATATTTGTGGTCAAAAGAGCTCTGGATTGTTGGTCAAAAGATTAGAGTTCAAAGCCTTGTTCTGAGTCTTTGATACCACCTGACCATGAGTCACTTTTTATCGGTGGGTCTCTGTTAGTCCCTGTAAGATATATGGGTGTTAGGCTATGTGATAGAAAGACAGATTAGCTCACATGTAGTCTGGAAAAATACTTGATCTGGAATCTGGCCTGTCCCTCTCCAAAGAAAGCCATGATTTCTGTCTTTGGAGTCATGGGGAAAAGAGATGATTCAATCTTTGCTCCTTCTCTTGCTTATCTTCAAGAGGGGTACTTGGTTAAAATTACTTCTACCCTCATATCAAGTGTCCCTAAGTCTAAGGAATAAACTCATTTTTTTTAAATCCTTACCTTCCATGTGTATTGGCTCCAAGGCAGAAGAGGGGTAAGGGTAGGCAATGGGGGTCAAGTGACTTGCCCAGGGTCACACAGCTGGGAAGTGTCTGAGGCCAGATTTGAACCTAGGACCTCCCATCTTTAGGCCTGGCTCTCAATCCACTGAGCTACCCAGCAGCCCCCTAAACTCATTTTTAAAGCAACCTATTAAACAAAAATTTGGGGAGTGAGAGATTAGAATAAATGAAGCAATACAGATCCAGAAAGGAGCTCTTCGACCTTGGCTCAACCAAAGAGAAAGGGAACCATATTACCAATCAGAATCTACTCTTAGTGATCTCTAGGGTTACATTTGCTGGGTTAAATCAGAAGATATGTTGGGTTGACCAGGTCTCCCTCCAGGTCCAATAGCTTAACTCTGGTCCATAGTTCAAAAGTCCAAGAATTGCCTCCCCTTGCCTACTTCCATGACTGCTTATGCAGAGTCCCAGCAGCCCATGGTGTTACAGGGCTGGATTTTAGGACAATGGCTCAAGGAAGCATTATATTCACAGGTCAAGGGATCATAGATTTAGCTTTGGAAGGGATTTTAGAAGTCATCTAACCCAACTCTTAATTTTCTAGGTGATAATACTGAGTCCTGGAGGGGGTAAGAGTTTGTTCAACCTCACATGAGTAATAAGTAGCTAGGCAAAGATTTAAAGCTTGGTCCTCTGAATCCATTCTACTACACTCATCTCTTAGGTCGTCTGGTTCTAACATTCTGCACATCTAATCTATAATGGGGAAGTTATTCAACCTACTTTAAGAAGGCAGGGGCAGGTTAAAATATTTATAGCACGGGCAGCCGTAGGAATGAAATAGCAGTGCTCATCACCTATACCCGTGTTGGCAAACCAGTGGCATGTGTGCCAGAGTGTGCCAGAAGGGGCTGCTCCCTTCCCTCTCCCCGAATGTGTCTGAGGACATTTCTCTATCACCCACCCCTCTGCCCAGTAACCCAATGGGAGCACTTCCTCCCTCCCCTCTCTGGGGTAAGTCGGGGGCTCACACGCAGCGTGAGCATTGTAGTTTGGGCATTCCCTCGAAAAGGTTTGCCATCGTTGACCTATAATAACAGAGGAAGTATAATGTAGTGGAAAGAGGAATGGGTTTGGTGTTCATAAGACCTGGGTTTGATCCCTGGCCATCCCACTAATGGCCAAAACAGACTATAAAATCCTCAAGAATAAGGACTATTCTGTTCTTATCTCTGCATTCACAAAGCCTTGCACATAGTAGGCACTTCATAAACATAAATGCTTGTGGAATACATGAATGAAAGATTTCTTCCTGTTCAAAATCCTTTGATTCTCAAATAGGGCTGAGTCTGGGTTTGTGGGTGCATTGAAAGGGGTATTAACTTGGAAATAACACAGAACTACTGAAGTTGTCAGAAAAACCAGGTCTTTAATCAGAGAAGGGATAAGTCCAATATTTGGCCCTTTACTCAGAGCCGGGAGCCAAAACTTTTACCCCCTGAGACTCTGAGGACGATATCCCTGGGAGTGCCACGTTTTTAAGTGACAGCTCCAAAGGACAAAAGAATTGGGGGAACTTATATACCTTTGGGGGAACCAAGAGACAGGGAAATGATTGATTGGCATTACCATGGCTACAAGGAAATGGGAGTGTTCAAACTACACTGACAGGCTTGGGAAAGAAACTATAACCAGAGGCTTGAGATTCTCTTCAGGGTGGATTCTCATGAGAACAAGGACAAACTTTGGGGTCTCCATCTTTCAAGCCGACTACACTTGGGGTTCTCTTAGATTCCACGTCGACAGGCAGGGAGCCTCTCCTGCCTGGTGTCATTTCTTTACAAGCTCTCTGGGGTGTTTCTACCGCTAGTAACCACAAGAAAACAGATAGGGGATAACGTGTAGGGAATGATGATGAAGTGTCTTAGAAGTCCCACTCTAGAAAATGATCTTGGGTGTCAAGTGGAATGGAATCAAAGAGAGAATGTCAAGGCTAGACAGGGCTTGGCATCCTCTTACAGTGTGGGCTGGGGAGCTGCTTCTTCCATTACTTCCTCCACTCCACTCCACCCCAAGTCAACTCTCTCTACTTCTCAGAGTTACTTCCTGTATATTGTGTATTTGCTTATCTACTTTTGAGTTCTATTTCTCCCAGCTAGAGATAAGAATGTAAGCTTCTGGAGGACAGAGAGATTGGCCTTTTCTTTTAGGATTTTGATTCTAAGATAGAAAGTAAGAGTTTAAAAGAAGAAGAAAAGAAATAGGAAGTTAGAATAAGTTTTCAGGTATTAAATTTGGGTGACCTATAGGACACCCAGGAGGAAAAGTAAGCATTTGGTGATATGGGGTTAGAACTGTGGGAGCAGAAACAGAAAGAAAAAAAAAAAAACAACTGCTTGATCACATGAGTTGATGGGGATATGATTGGGGATGTAGACTCTAATGCAAATATCAATAATATGGTAATAGGTCTTTATCAATGACACCTGTAAAACCCAGTGGAATTGCTTGTTGGCTATGGGAGGGGGTGGGAGGAGGGGAAAGAAAGAACATGAATCATGTAACCATGGAAAAATTTTCTTAATTAATCAATAAAATTACATTTAAAAATAAATAAATAAAATGTAGATAAAGAGACGGTTTCCTGACAAGCCTACCAGCCCTTCTCTGGTGAAGTAGGGCTCAGCCCCAGCAGTCCAATTTCCACATGGATTTCCCTGTAATCTTTAGCCAGAAGTCCCAGTGGTGTCTTCAGCCAGAGTTCCACCAATGCAGCCTCCTCCAAAGCCAAGGCGGGAATCTCAGGCACTCACCCAGCAAGCTGATGTAGGATCCAAGGAAAGTCTCCTCCAAAGCCAAAGCAGGAATCTCAGCCACTCACTCCAAAGGCCAGGAAAGGAATGATCCTAGACCATGCTGGTCTCTTCTTTTATGCTCCTTTTCCCACATCACTCCCCTTTTCCCTGTCACTCCCCTTCTTCACAGAAACCAATTGCAGTCTTTCAATTTGCCTAGCACTGCCCAAGGCGGGTGGGCAGTGGCCTTTGGAGGTGTGAGCTCACTTTAGTAAGTGACTTGTGAACTCTCAAACTTAATGCTAAATAGGGGTACTTTTAAGTTCTTGATTTGATTAGCTAAAAACAGACAAGGGGGGAGTTAATCCTATCTTTACATCATTTGGTTTTTAAAGATTTGAGTTCTAAATGATCTCCTTCCCCCTTTTCCTCCCAGATGGCAAACCTATGACACACATGTCAGCACTGACACACGTAGCCATTTTCAATGACACACAGCCGCGTGCGGCCGCATACAGAGAAGTATGTTATTTAAACTTTAAATATCACGAAATTATGGTTTTTTTCTCAAAGTGACACACCACCGAGTTATGCTCAGTTTTTTGGTGAATTTTGACATACCAAGCTCAAAAGGTTGCCCATCACTGAAATACATGTTCCTACTGTCCCATTCTGCCTCCTCTTTGCCTTACAGAGATCCCCGAAAGATGGACAGGCATGGAATCTCAAGTCTACATTCAGGGTTCAGGAAAATGTATTGAAGACTCCAAGGTCTTAGAGCACCTGGGCCAAACATAAATTCCCCTGGTCCCAGTTTAAGGGGAAGAAACAGATGTCCTGGGAAGCTGACAATGAATCTGTGAGGCTTAAGGCCTAGGGCTGAATATTTGGCTCTGTTACATGCCTAGAGACTAGTTAGAGGGAAATTAGGTAGATAAGTGGCTGAGTGGGTAGAGTAGCACCAGGCCTGGAGTCAGGAAGACTCATCTTCCTGAGTTTGAAGCTGGCCTCAGATACTTACTAGTTGTGTGACTTTGGACAAGTCACTTAACTTTGTTTACCTCAGTTTCCTCATCTGTCAAATGAGCTGTATTTCTGCCAAGAAAACCCCAGATAGGGTCATAAAGAGTCAGACATGACTGAAATAATGGCTGAACATCCACAACAAAGGGTACCACAGGATTATTATGAGGAATATTCTTTTGATAATCAATTCATCAGTTCAACAGCCATTTCTTAGTAGGCAGCTGGTCTACTATGTGGCAGAATCCTAGGTTACATTACTTGAAGGCCACCAATGAAGAGGAAGTCCACCACCTTCCAGGACTACCCATCCCACTTTTGGATAGCTTTAATTATCAGATTTTTCCGGACCTCAAGCAAGCCTAAATTTGTTCCTCTCACAACTTCTCCTTACTGCCTTTAGGGCTAAACAGAACAAACTAATCCTTCACCACATGACAGTTTTTCCTAGTACATAGAGACAGAGAGGGAGCTGTTCTTTTGTTCCCCTTAAGTCCTCTCTTCTCCACCCTAAACATCCCTATTCCTTCAGCTGCTCCTTATATGGCAGAGACTCCAGGTCCTCCTGAATTCTCGTAGCCTCCCTGTGAACATTCATCAGTTAAAGAATTATCTTTCCCAAAATATCTTGAAAAATGAACCCAGTGCTCCAGATGTGGTCTGACATGGACAGAGGACAGCAAGATTCTCACTTCCCTATTCCTGGAAGCATTGCAGATCAAGATTGCATTGGCATTTTAAAAAACTGTCATTACAATGGTAATAACGTTTTGAGTGATAATGCAGGTATAGCCCAGTGGAATTGCTTGCCTGCTCTTGGAGGGGGGAAGACACTGTGCACTTCTGACTCTCATGAAGTTAATAATCCACTGAACCCTTCAGGTCATTTTTCCTTCTGTCTAACCATGCTTCCCCCAAAGCCCTCAGGTTACAGAGGAGAAATCAGTCTCCAAAGTCAGTGCTATTTCTATTGCATTGACACCTCCTATCAGGATCCCCCCTTATCCCTATCACCTAGAATTCTATTCAGCAAGTGTCTGTTGAGCACCTACTGGATGCCTCGCCCCTTACTAAGCCCCGGAATAATCAAAGAAGCAATAAAAAAAATTATCAGCCTAACCCTTTTCTCACCTAGCCAGTCCCCTTATTCCCTGGCTTCAGCCCCTCCTTTATTCCTTGGGAATCCTGCTCACTCAATCATTTCCTTTCTTGTTCATTTAAGCAGACATTGACTGAGTGCTTACTATAAGGCAAGATCCATCGCTGGGCATTGAAGTGAAGATCCAGGGCAAGCTTTAGATTGGGCACAGGTCAACCATGGAATCAATATCCAAGCTAGAAGGGACTTTAGCCACCCCCTAGTCCAATCTCCACCATTATTTTACAACTGAGCCCCAGAGGGAAAAAAGGTGACTTAACCAAACTGACACAGTTTATGAGGAACCACAAAGAGAATTTCCCATCCTCAAATCTAGGTCTCTTTCTAGTTCATCCTGCCTTTGCCTTAAAAATTGGACTGAAAAGATAATGCACGTATAACCCAGTGGAATTGCTTGTCAGCTTTGGGAGGGGGGAGTGAAGAGGGGAGGGAGAGAACCCAAATTTTTCTTTAATTTTTAAATTAAATTAAAAAATTGAAAAATTAGACTGAAAAGGTGAATTGCAGGACTGATTATAATGAGATAAAAGATCACTCACTGGCTGGGGAAAGACTCGGGTTCAAGTTATTTAAGGTCCCTGCTCTTTGTTTCCTCATTTGTAAAATGAGAGAGGGCGGGCTAGATGACCTCTACTGTAACCTCCCAAATCTGTAGTTATGATCTTCTGAATGTCTTCTTTTTAAATCACAGCTACTTCTTTGATGGCCATTGAGAGAGACAGCAGGGCCTGGAGTCAGGAAGACCCAGGTTCGAAATCAGCCTCAGACACTTTAGCTGTGTGACGCTGGGCAAGTCTCTCCCTTTTCCTCCTCATCCTTGTTGTGAGGCTAGAAATAATATTTGTAAAGCACTTTGCAAGCCATAAATGCTAGCTGCTATTCTCACCGGGCTGTCTCCGTAGCGATTGCGAGGCTCGCGGGGTTCCTACACACTGGCCCTGCTGGATGTCCCATTGCCATCACCCCAGGGACGCTCTGCCTACAGATCACATGGCTGGCGAGTAGAGGGCCTGTGAAGCCCACCGCGGAAAGTGCCAACTGGCTGGAGAGGGGGTTCAGGTGTGCAGAGGGACCCAAAAGAGAGGGCGGCTACAGATTCCTTCCTCCCGATCTCCCAAGCCGCCTTCGGTGAAGCGCCTTTGGAGTCCGGGCAGGAGTTGGTATGGGATGGTTGGTGCGGGATGGATGACCCAGGAGAACAGCCCTCTCTCGCCAGGAAGGCACAGACGAGACCGAGTGGCTGGGGAAGGAGTCCGTCCCTACGCCGGAACGGGCTGGAAAGGTGTCTCGAAGACCCGCAAGAGGTCTGGGGTGGGGAGGAGTTCCCTTCAGTCACGCGGTGCCCCAGGACCCTGAGTTCCTGTGCCACCCCGCCACTCTCTGGGAGTCAAGGCCAGGTCTGCATTGCCCTAGCACCCCTGCTCCCCTGCACCCCAAAGGCACACTCCGCCAACACCTCCGCGTAGAACCGCTTCACACAGCTGGAGGGGGCTGGGGGGAAGAGGACGCGGGGCGGGGACACTACGACTGGCTCCTCCCTGCCGCCCCTCCGCCTCCGGGCGCAGACGGCTGGGGCGCAAAGCCGTGCGGGGCAGGAATCCGGGAGATCGGCTGGCTCCGCCCAGCCCCCTGCAGCTCCGCCCCTGGGTGCCTATTATCGCGCACCCCTCTCCGGGGAGGCGGCGTGGTTCGAGCAGGGCCAAGGGAAGGAGGGGACCCCAGCCAGCAGCTGCGCCCGAACCGGGAGCTCCTGCCCGGGGGCCGGTAGCGGCGGCGGCGGTTGCGCCTGGGAGTCGGAGGCAGCCGGGCAGCGCGGGGCTGGGGCAGCAGCCACGGCCGGCGAGCCTCTCCCGGGAGTGCTCAGCCTGGGGAGCCAGGATGAGGAAAAGCCGGGTGCATCGGATGGTCCTGGCCACATGTCTGGGCTCTCTGCTCCTGGTCATCTTCTACTTCCAGAGTGGCCCCAGTCCGGGTGAGTGAGTGAAAGCAAGCGGGCTCCTTTGGGAAGGGGACGGCGGGGCCTAGGGGGGGAGCATCCAGAGGCCAGACCCAGTAGGCTGCAGTCCAGATCCTTGGGGCAGAGGAGTACCGGTGCGGCCAACCTGTGACACTACCCACCCCCCCACCCCGGAACTGGCAGCTCTGTCCCAGGGGCCCCAGCCTCCGTGCCACCCTGCTCTGCTGCTACCTCTCGCGGGGCTAGCCTGCCGCGGTTGTGCCAAGGCGAACCCGCAGCAGGACCCCAAGTTTGAGGCTGAGGGCGCACACTCGGGCTTGGGGACAGGCCAGTCTTGCGGGGGGGAGGGGAAGAGGAGGGAGGAGGCTGGTTCGATTCAGGAGGGTTCTCACCTCTTCAGTCTTCACCAGTTCACCCTTACTGAACTCCTTCCCCATCTCCCCTCTTCAAGACCCTCCACCCTCCCTACTTTTTCCCTGCCTTCTTTCTAGAGAGAAACTAGTTTAGTAGAAAGAGCGTTGAACTGCGAATCAGAGACTCACTTCACTACCTACCTGTGTGACTGTGGGCCAGTTCCTTCACTTTTCTGGACTCTGGGGAGGTAGAAAATGTTGGAAGGAGGGGGTTGGGGCGGGCCAGTGCGAGGCAGTTTCAGCAGTCAAGGATTTTTTCCGCATCCTAAGAGGATCCCAGGGACACAGAGGAGGGCCTGGAGAGAAAGTTGGAGGCCAGAGGCTGTGGAGCTGGCTCCCCAGATTGATCCTCGGCTCCAGCTGAAGCTCCAGAATCCTTGCTCCTGACAAAATAACGGCTTTGGGGGCTCCCAGCTTACCGGGGGTGAAGGAAGAGAGTTAAACCGAGATCTTGTGTGTTCCAGAACTTAGGGAACTGGGTCAAAGGTGCTTCATTCTCCAATCTGAAACCGTATCCTAATAGGCTCTTGGAACTAGCATTGACCACATTGCATTTGTTCTAGCTAGCGGCTATGAAGCACAAGTGGGGCACCACAACTGGAAATCACCCCACAATCAGGAGAGTAGCAAAAGCGATGCGTTTAGGCGGCAGGGGACCTGGGGTGCAGCTAATTTGGTACTGACCTAGGAAGATCACTTCCCTCCTTGCCTTAGTTTCCCTCTGTGTATAATTAGTGAATTGAACTAAGTAGCCTCTTCAGTCCCTTCTAGCCTCTGCTGTTTCCATAATTACAAGGCTGGTCACTTTGGAGCTTGGGGTAATAGTCCCAGGAGGGAAACCTCAGCGGAAAGGAAAGCTGGGTTGGGTTCGGAAATGAATGAGATCTTGGAGACCATCAGGCCAACCCTTTTATCCTGCAGATGAGGAATTGGAAACCCAGAGTAAGTATTTATTGCCTAGTATGTGCCAGGTACCATGTTAGGTGCCCCCGATTCAAAGATGAAGGCAAAGTAGTCTGGACTTTGAAGGAAAGGGAAGAGAGGCAATAAGCACCTATACAGGTATATGCAAAACATTCAAATAGAGAGAGAAGATGGGAGGCAATCTTGGGGGAGGAGGAGCCGTTCCCAGTTGGGGAATGGGTAGGGGATGAGCAAAACTTTACTAGAAGGAGCCATTTGAGCTGAATCTTGAAGCAAACTGATTTCAAGTGGAAGGGGGATTCCTGTAATTGCAGGAATCCCATTGGTGGGAGCAGAGTGGTTTTCACTTTCCCCTCCGTGGGATGCTTGCCCTATGTGTGCTCTAGCTTATTCTTCCATTTAAGGCTGGGATGGTTTACAGGCAAAGGGATTTGGGGCTGAATCATTTCTTGCCTTGGGTATGAAAGAAAAAAGCTCCTTTTTTCCTTTCTCTTCCCTGACTTCCTGTGTGGCATAACCTCTAAGAGCTCTAGTCTGTGGGACCCTAAAGGAACCTCTCCCATGGGCAGTGTGGTATTGGGAGAAGAGAACGTCCCAGGGCGTTCCATACTCAAATTTGCTTTGGGGAAAAAAAAAAGCACTATTAGTCACAGAAACCACAGCATGGTGAAAGTATCATAGATTTGAAAGCTGGAAGGGGCTAGATCCTTCCATACTACATTTGATCAATTAGAAGCTAACGCCAAGAGAGGTGATTTACCTCTGGCCACAAGGTGAATTAATGGCAGACAGTCCTAGAACCAAGCTGGCCCATCTCCCCATCATGGGCTCCTTTGTACCATCTGCCCTGCTTGGGAGGATCTGGATGGACAGATTCTGGTCCCTGTGGGCTTACGGTGGGCCCTGCAGATTATTGTATGACCTTGAACAAACTAGTTGGGAAAAAGAGCTAATGTTGATGCAGCGCTAGGTCTGCCAGATGTTTTCCATATATTATGCAATATATGACACTCCCCCTCCCACCTGATTATCTGTCTGTGTGTCCTCATCTGTCTATGGGCAAGGAGATTGCTTCTGTCTCTTGATTCTATGATACTTTTATGAAATATGAGAGAGTTGATAGGAAAAGCACTGACTCTCATGGTTAGTTAGGTGACCTGAGTTCTAGCTGTGAACTAGCTATGCCACACTGGAACATCAATAACGTCTCTGAATCTCAGTTTCCCCACCTCTAAAATTAGGGTAATGATGCCTATAGTTCCTTCTACATGACTGATATGAAATGAGGGTGCTTCTTTTGGGATCTGGGAAGCTAAACTTATTCTAACAACATTCCTATTGACAAGTGATTTTTCTTTAAAACCAGCATGACCAGCTATGTGACCCTGGGCAAGTCACTTGACCCCATTGCCCACCCTTACCACTCTTCCACCTAGGAGCCAATACACAGAAGTTAAGGGTTAAAAAAAAAAACTATTTAAAAAAAAAAAACCAGCATGACCACGGCACTCTCTTACTCAAAAAACTCCAGTGGCTCCCTATTGCCTCAAGGATAAAATTGATATTGTTTTAAAACTCTTCATAACCTGACTCCAGCATGCCTTTCCAGATTCATTTTATATTGTTCCTCTTTCCAAAAATCTGTAGTCCTGCTAAAATGACCTTCTTTCTCTTATTCACACGTGATCCTTCATCTCTTATCTCCATACCTTTGCATTGGCTGCCCCTCACACCTGGAATGCTCTCCCTCCTTACCTCTCTCTCATAGGATCCTTCTTTTCTTTTAAGACACAGTTCAGTCAGCACCTTCTACATGAAGTCTTTTCTAATCCCCCCCAAATGTTGGTGCTCTCTCTTCCAAACTAATTTTTTTAATTTTATATTTATTTTGAAAATCTTTACACACCACCTAGGCAGCTAAGTGAAACAATGGATAGATCTTTGGGCCCACAGTCAGGAAGATGTGAGTTCAAATCCATCCTCATAGATTAACTAGCTGTATGACCTTGGGGAAGCTACTGTTTACTTCTGTTTCCTCATCTGTAAAATGAGGATAATAATAATTAATAACACCTACTTCCCAGGGTCTTGGGATCAAATAAGATTATAATTATAGAGTTCTTAGTACAATGCCTGGCATATAATGTAAAAGTTATTTATTATTATTGTTATTATTTATTATATATGCATGCCCTCTCTCTTGGTAGAATGTAAGCTCTTCAAGATTAGGAATTGTCTTAATCTTGGAGCCTGTGTGTATTACCTAACAGTTCTTTGAATGTAGTAGTTGCTTAATAAATTCTTGGTGACAATAATTGATTGAATGTTCTAGTCATTGCTAGAACTCTTCTTTTGAGAATGGTCTAGAAGGGCCAAGAGGAGAAGCAGTTTATTAATAGCCAAAACTCATTATAGATCCAAAGGGAATTCTTTCACATCCAATGCAAGAACAGATTCAGCCCCAAATCCCTTATCCTGTAAAACATTCCAGCCTTAAATGGAAGAATTAGCAACTACCCTCTCAGTGACCAGACTGGGGGCTGTTTCCAAAAATTAGATCTTCTTCCACCCTCCACCCCCAGAGGATAGAGATCAGCCACCACTGAAGAGACTGCAGAAGGCGAGTGTCTGGGTCTTCAGACTGAGCCAGGGGCATTTTTAGTCTAGTTTCCAAGAATTCCATCTTCACCTGTCATTGCTTCTCTTTTGGCAGTTGTGTCTAGGAGGTAATGAATGAGTGGAGCATTCTTCAGTACAACAAACTCATCCACACAGGCTGGCCAAGGGTCAAGCTGGACCTTGTCCAATGTGGAGGGTGGATGGACCTTCCATGTAGTTTTCTCACCATTCCAAACTTCATTCTGTGTGTGTGTGTGTGTGTGTGTGTGTGTGTGTGTGTGTGTGTGTGTACACACTGTCATTACCAACCTACTTTTCTTGACAGGTAATTCAACATTTGGCCCAGTCTGGTTTTTCAAACCTTGGCAATCTCCTGTAGAAACACATAATGATTGCAGAGGGACCCTTTAGAGTTAGTCAGCACAACTGGGGCTAGTTATCATTATCCTCCCCTCTACGCAGATGGAGATCAGAGAAATTTGCTATAAAAATTCTTCCTGGTTCGTTGTTTCCCTTCTAATCTTGGTTGCATTGGTTTTGTTTATACAAAAGCTTTTTAATTTAATATAATCAAAATTATTCATTGTATATCTTATAATGCTCTCTTTTGTTTGGTCACAAATTCTTCCCCTCTCCCTAGATCTGCCAGGTAAATTATTCTATGTTCCTCTAATTTACTTATAGTATCATCTTTTATATCTAAATCATATACCCATATACCTTATCTTGGTATAGGGCAGCGATGGTGAATCTCTGGCACGGGTGCCAAAAATGTGCACACAGTGCTCTCTGTGGGTATTCGGCCACCCACCCTCCCCACCCCTACCCCCAGAGTTTGTTACTAGAAAGGCAGAGGGTCTCCAGGAGAGCTACTCCCTTCCCCCTCTCTATAGCTTCTGATGACATTTTTTCACATCCCCACCCCTCTTCCCAGCAGCCCAACGGGAGCACTTTCTCCCTCCCCTGTGTGTGATAAGGAGGGGTGCAGGACACACCCAGCATATGGGGTGGGAGGCAGGCACAGTACTCAGTCTGGGGTGGGGGCAGTGCCAGGCATTCTCTCTCTAAAAGGTTCACCATCACTGGTATAGGGTATGAGATGATGGTCTGTATCACGTTTCTGCCATACTATTTTCCAGTTTTTCCAGCAGTTTTGGTCAAATAGTGAATTCTTATTCCAAAAGCTGAGGTCTTTGGGTTTATTAAACACTATATTGCTTAAGTCATTTACCCTTGTATATTATGTATATAATCTATTCCATAGATCCACCATTCCATTACTTAGCCAGTACCAGACTGATCAAACAGTGGGATTCTTGATGCCATCTCCCACATTCAGGCCTGAAATATACCCCCTATCCAAAAGGAAAACACTGTGGGAAGATGTCAGGACAGCACAGAGTGGTTTGGGAAGAAGATCACTGGATTTGTGATCACAGGATTTCAGTTGTAGTTCTAGCTTTGCTATTTAATAGTAGCAGTCATGTCCTTAGGCAAGTCATTTTGCTTTTCTAGATTCAACTGTAAATGAAAAGACTTAGATGAGCTGATCCCTAAGATTACTTCTAACTCTGATACTCCATGATCCTAAGTAAGAAAATTAGGACCAACGTCAGGCTCAGAAGTGGGGAGGGGATGAAATGGGCATCCGAGGAGGGTCTTGTGCCCAGGTTAGCTCTTGAAGGAACCTCACATGGGATATTCCCACCTCTTGGTCATCTTTCCTGCCTGGAATACTCTCCCTCCTCACCTCAGCCTCCTGACTTCCTTCATTTCTCACTTAAAATCTTACCTTTTCAAGAAACCTTTCCCAATCTCCCTCAATGATAGTGCCTTCACTCTGATCATCTCCAGCTTATCCTATACACATTTTGGTTAGCCACATTTTCATGTTGTCTTCCCCACTACACTGAATTCCTTGAGAGCAGAGACTAGAGTTTTGTCTGGTTTTGTACTTTTTTGCCCCTTTCTTTGAAGATGCTTCTTGACTTGACTTGATCCCAGCTCTTGGAAATTCAGAATCTCTGGCTTTTATAATTTAATTTCTTTTTTTTTTCTATCCTTAGTGCTTGCCACATCCAGCACATTTAAATTCTCTTCTTGAAGACAGTATTCATGATATTCCAATTGATAGAAAGATAGAAACAAGGTGGCCTTGAGGAAGGAGGAACAAATCTCCTGCCCTGAATCCTACACCAGAGCACGTGCTGGAGATCATACCTCCAAAATGGAATGAGAAGAGCATGATACCCCAACAGTCTTAAATCTTTAAGCAGATAGATGCAAGACCTAGACACGGGCACGGGCATGAATGTAGACACATACAGATAGGCATGAGGCTTCCCTACAGTCTTTAAGCCTTTGACCTCATTCATATCTCAACCCTGAATCATATATTCCAGCCTCTTTTTCTCCGTCTGCCCCTTCCCTTCCCCTTTGCTTTGTAGTTACTAAATAAATATACATGTATACATTGACTTGGTTAGAAGGATTATGTCAAGGCTTTCACAGGAATTCTGTGTATTCTCTGGCATAGACGTAACCTGAAGCTATCTTTCTGGTGGCCTTTTTCATCTTGTTCTCAAGCATCTTGAAATCATGCTTCCCTTTGGGTCCATGATAACAGGTCAGCTCCGTCAACCTCCTCCATTTACTTTCTCCGAGGAGAACCTCTGAAGTTGTTGAAACGTTCTTGGGCCTTCTGGTTTCATTTAGAGCAAGAATGTTAATATCGAAATGGCTGCTTTCTTCCAGTAGTATGTCAGCTTACTGGTCATTAGACAAGAATCTCACATTTAATCAGTTTAGCCAACAAAGTGAAATAAATGTTTATCGTCTAAAAACGATGTGATTCTTAGCACCCCCTGCCTCGTTCCCACCACTCTGGCTCTGTTCCTGGAGCAGCTGAAGGCCATCAGACAACCGAGGCACCAGGGATGCTAGGATTTTTAGCATAAGCTAAAAGACCTCCCCAAGGAAGATCATCGTTGCTTATTCATTCACGCGTGTTGGAGAACAAGTCCGGAGAAACCCTATGAAGTCCTTGGCATGGTACCCGCCTAACCAAGACAACGTACAGGGCTATGTTGGGTGCAAAGATGTGTGTGTGGCCGGAGTTGGAGCTGGGGGTGGGAGCAGGGTCAGATCACGTCTGGAGCACAGTGCTTAGCTCTGAACATCACATTTTAGATGATGGGTGTCCAGGGGGAGGGGATCAACATGGGAAAAAGCATGGAGTCCATGCCATTTGAGAATTAAATGAAAGAAACAGGGATGCTTAGTGTGTAGAAGAGAAGGTTCAGATAGGACATGAGAGTTATCTCCGAGGATCCCAAAGACTGTGGGTGAGGAATGAGACTTGTTCTGTTTGGTCCCAGAGGGCAGAACGAGATGCAATGGGTTGGCGTTGCAAAGAAATTTAGGCACAGCGTTGGGATGATCTTCCAAATAATTGGAGCCTTCCCAAAGGAGAATGGACTGCCTTGGAAGATAGTGTGTTCCCCAGCAGTGAAGTTCTCCATCCAGTGAAGCTGGATGACCACATCTCAGGTACGTTTTATCAGTCAATCAGTGGGTATTGATTAAGGGCTCCCACTTAAAGCCCTGTTAGGCTTCCCTCTTCCTACAGAGGCAGGATTGGGTAGGAGGAAGCACCTCTTTTCCTGCTTAAAAGAAGACGGCTTCTGGCTCAAGCCTCTCAAATATGTGTGTGTTGTTATACATACGTGTACACATCATACATGTGTATGTTTATGTGCATGTACATGTGTGTGTGTCTATGAGTTAGACTAGCTGGCCAGCGAAGGTCCTTCCATCTCTAAATTTCTGTGACTTTACGGGTTGTCAAATAGGGGACACCCTTGCTGTGACACACTTTTTCTCTATTTAGCCAGACTGGACTCCAGCTAGATGACAGACAGGGTCTACGACTGGGGCCATATTGAAGCCTTTCTAGCTTGGGAGGACCTGCTAGGGCTTGTGTTCTGCTGGCACTGAACTTGAGCAGCTGAGGGCTGCACTAAGGTATTAAAGGAGGACTTTGATGGAAGCATTGCTCCTTGGAGAATAACACATAGTTGTGCTGTGACTGACTTAAGTGTATTAGGATTCTGAGAGAAACTTCAACCATTCCAAGGCTCTTTTGGTAGCCTCAGGGGCCGCAGGCAAGTCCCCACACAGAGCTCCTATTGTGGGGAGCCTGGCTTACCAAGATGATGTCCCGAGGCGTTCCTATAGTGACTCAGGTGTGAAGGATGAACAGACATGACATGGCAGGGCTGAACATGACATATTTTGGAAGAACTCTCTGGAAGGGGGGAAAAATTGGGGAGTGTCTGGGTCAGTGCTCAAAGCTGAGGCTTTTAACCTTCTCCATCCTGCCTGTAAAATCAGTAGCTGTTAGATGTGACAACCTAAAATTAGAGATGGCTTGAAATTTGGCGACTGGATATGGGGAGATAGAAACAGGTAGCCTCGAGGAAGAAGGAACAGTTCTCCTTCCCTGACTCCTTTACCAGAGAGCACAAACTGCAAAGAAGCTGGAGATCATTCCTAGAGCGTCAGATTAAAATTTCAAAGGGATCTTAGAAGTCATATAGGCCAACTCTCTCATTTTACAGATGAAGAAACTGAGACCAGAGAAGGGTCATAAATCAGGAGCTGGAAGAAATAGTAATTGTCATCTAATCTACCACACCCAACCTGAATTTTAGTTGGGGGGAAGCTAAAGCCCAGCCAGGAGAAATGATGTACTCAAATGGCACATAATTAGTACTCAGAGCCAGGACAAGGTGTTTCATTTCCCAGAATACTCAAATGGGATAAATATATGTGAAGCAGTTTACAAACTTTGAAGTATTGTATAAATTCCAGCCATTAGCATTTCTTATCCTTTCCATGCTCTGGTGTTAATAGATTACCTTTTGTAACTTGCATGACCAGAAACACTGTACACTTATCTCAGAGATCCAAAAAGTGTGAGAATTCCTCCCTTTGGATGTTCCAGGACTAACTAGTTTTCAAAAAAGGGAGGCGTCTTGGAAAGTTCTGCTGCCTAGTAAAAATGATCTGAACCTCCGCATTTTACAGGGAAACCCCAGAGAAATGAAGTCTTTTGTCCAAGCTCACCTAAGTAGAGACAGGACTTAAATAAGTCTCCTTACTCTCAAAGCTGATGTTTCTCCAGTGATAGCATGGTGCCACTTTGGGCACAGGATCATAGATTTAGAGTTGGAAAAACCCTGAGGCCGTCTAGTCAACCCCCTCATTTTACAGTTGGGGAAACTGAGATCAAAAGAAGTAAAGTGATTCAACCAAGACCGAATGATGGAGCCAGGATTCCATCTAGGACCTCTCATTCCAAACCCAGCCGCATTCTTTTTACTCCACCACCCTGATCTAGCTCAAACATTTCTTTAATCTACAAGGGGAAAATTATGCACTTTTAAAGGGGAAAAAGTAGATAGATGTAGGATTTTTTTTAAAGACCCATAAAATGTTAGACCAGCTCTTCCTGGGGCCTGGATAGTTATTTCTGAATACCCCTGATTGATTAGTGCCTTCCACTCCTCTATCAGCTTAACATCTCCAGTCCACTCAAACACATTTTCTGAATAAGTGACAAAAGGACAGTTATGCCCAAGGCTGGATGCATCGGGCTCTTGACTCAGATACATGGGATAACCATTCATGTGCACAGGAGTTTGACAGATTCAGAGTACATAAATCAAAGGCTCCCTGCGATGACCTTTGGGGATCATTATGAGGTTTTGATTTCAAAGAAACTTGTAGGTCAGTTAGTCTATCCTGCCTCATTTTACAGATAAGGAAACTGAGGCACAGAGAACTTAATTGTCTTATTTCCTTAGCAGAGCCCAAATCTGAACACAGATCATAGATACTCTCTATATTCTATTTGTTCTCATAGATACTAGTCTATATGCTATCTATCATAGATACTAAGCATATACTATCTACTATCATAAATGCTACATACTATATCTATATACTACCTACTCTCCTGGATACTAATTTATACACTCTTTTTTAACCTTAATTTCTGTGTATTGGCTCCTAGGTGGAAGAGTGGTAAGGTGGGCAATGGGGGTCAAGTGACTTGCCCAGGGTCACACAGCTGGGAAGTGTCTGAGGCCAGACTTGTAATCTATACACTCTTTATCATAGATTCTAAGCATAATCTACCATTAATACTATATGCATACTATCTAGTATTTTAGCTACTAGGGCATATACTATTATCAATACTATTCCATAGTATTAGTTATCATAGATACATCATAGATACATCTACGTACTGCCTACTCTCAGAGATACTATTCTGTAGACTAACATAGATACTATATTATTATTAATTATATACTATCCTAGATCCTAAGTATATACTATCTACTATCAGAGATACTATTCCATATACTATCATAGATACTATATTGTAGATATTACTCTATATATCATCTTCTGTCATACTGTCGTTCAGTTATTTCAATCATGTCTGACTTTTCATTACCTCATTTGGGATTTTCTTGGCCAAAATACTGGAATGGTTTACTATTTTCTTTTCTAGTTAGATGAGGAAACTTGGGCAAATAGGGTTAAGTGACTTGCCCAGCTATTCAGCCCAGTGCCATAGACCTAATGAGTGTGTAAGACTGGAATTGATGATAGATGGGTAGGGGAAATGAATAGGCAATTTTCAGATAAAGAAATCAAAACAATCAATAAGCACATGAGAAAGTGTTCTAAATTTCTTGTAATCAGAGAAATGCCAATCAAAACAACTCTGAGGTACCACCTCACACCTGGCAGATTGGCTAACATGACAGCAAAGGAAAGTAATAAATATTGGAGGGGATATGGCAAATTTGGGACATTGATGCATTGCTGGTGGAGTTGTGAATTGATCCAGCCATTCTGGAAGGCAATTTGGAACTATGCTCAAAGGGCTATAAAAGAATGCCTGCCCTTTGATCCAGCCATACCACTGCTGGGCTTATACTCCAAAGAGATGATAAGGAAAAAGACTTGTACAAAAATATTTATAGTCGTGCTCTTTGTGGTGCCCAAAAATTGGAAAACAAGAGTGTGTCCTTCAATTGGGGAATGGCTGAAGAAATTGTGGTATCTGTTGGTGATGGAATACTATTGTGCTCAAAGGAATAAAGAACTGGAGGAATTCCGTGTGAACTGGAGAGACCTCCAGGAATTGATGCAGAGTGAAAGGAGCAGAACCAGAAGAACATTGTACACAGAGACTGAAACACTGTGATACAATCAAATGTAATGGACTTCTGTACTAGCAGCAATGCAATGATCCATGACAATTCTGAGGGATTTATGGAAAAGAACACTATCCACATCCAGAGAAGGAGCTGTGGGAATAGAAACACAGAAGAAAAACATATGATTGATTACAGAGCTTGATGGGGATATGACTGGGGATGCAGACTCTAAACAATCACCCTAGTGCAAATATCAATAATATGGAAATAGGTCTTGATCAATGACACATGTAAAACCCAGTAGAATTGTTTGTTGGCTATGGTAGGGGTTGGAAGGAGGGGAGAGAAAGAACATGATTCATGTAACTATGGAAAAATACTCTAAATTAATTAAACTTAAAAAAAGAAAAAAAAGACTGGAATTGAATTTAGGAAAATGAGTCTTTCTCATTCCCATCCCAGCACTCTACCCTCTGTACCACCTTGCTATCTCATCAACTATCATAGACACTACTATATATTATCCACTAAATAGCTTGAAAAGATATTTAAAAGTTGTTTAGTTCAGCTCCTTTGAAAAATACTTAAATAAAAATAAACCAAAAAAATAAAAAAAATTTTTACAGAAATTAGAAAAAAAACACCTTGCCTTCTTAGAATACATAATATCATTTCTAAGACAAAGGAACAAATAAAGAAACAGGGCCACACAGCTAGGAAATGTGTGAGGCTAGATTTGAACCCAGGTTCTTCCAACTCCAGGCCTGGCACTCTGTTAACAGGTGTAGGAGATGATGTGGCTTCAAGGGATAGAGACTGTTTATTTATTTGTTTGTTTATTTGTTTATTTTTTAAACGTTACCTTCTGCCTTAGAATCAATACTGTGTATGGGTTCTAAGACAGAAGTAGAGACCATTTAAGTGAACAGAAGCAAGGTCTAATCTTTCTCCGGGGAAGGGGTCGTGCCCTAATGGTGATGCCCAACATAGGTGCGAATACAAGCATTTTATAGATTCCTGACACAAACTCCCACCTAATGGTTTGCTTTCTTTGAGATAAGAAATCTCTCAACCCACTGGGCCTATGACAATAACAAAATGTCCTCAAGATGTTATTCTGAACTTCTACACAGCTTTTCCTTCTCTAATGGAATCCCACCCTGAGAAGAACCAATTAATTCTTTTCTCTGCACACTGGGCTACCTCTCTGTCTGTGTCTTCCCTGTAACTTTTAGTTCTGGAGTGATTTAGAGCACTGACATATGTAGTGACCAGTCGATGGTCACACACCCTGGATGTGTCAGAGGCAGGACTTAAAGCCAGATCTTCCAGAGTATGAGACCCTGCATTCATTTATATTACCCTGCTTCTTCCTTTTTGCCCCAGTGCCCCATTTTATAGATTGGGAAACTGAGGCTCAGAGAGCTGAATTTATCCAGTGTCCCACTCCTGAGATACGAGGGTATTTAACTAATCCTTGCAGAGTGATCGCTTGGCTTTAAAATTCTACTCCCTTCTCCAGGGTTGGGTGGGTGGGGGACAGGGGAGAAGAGGTTTGCATTTATTTTTTATTTTTATTATTTGTATTTATTTTTAAAGTTTATTTAAGTAATTAATTTAGAATATTTTTCAGTAGTTACACAAATCATGTTCTTTCTCTCCCCTCCTTCCACCCCCTCCCACAGCCAACAAGCAATTCCACTGGGTTTTACATGTGTCATTGATCAAAACCTATTTCCATATTATTGATATTTGCACTGGGGTGATTGTTTAGAGTCTGCATCCCCAGTCATATCCCCATCAAGCTCTGTAATCAATCATATGTTTTTCTTCTGCGTTTCCGCTCCCACAGTTCTTTCTCTGGATATGGATAGCGTTCTTTCTCATAAGTCCCTCAGAATTGTCCTGCATCATTACAGTGCTGCTAGGGATTTGCATTTTATTTTATTTTTTTAATTTTTATTTTATTTTGAATATTTCCCCATAGTTACATTTTTCATGTTCTTTCCCTCTCCTCCAAATCCCCCCACCCCCCTGTAGCTGACACACAATTCCACTGGATTTTACAGGTATCATGGGATTTGCATTTTAAAAGAAAGAGCCATTAAATGGTCTAGACAGGACCAGAACCCTAGCCTGGGGATGGCAGATCCAGAGTTCTTTCCCATAGCTACTTCTGGCGGCTGACTCAACCATACCCTGGAAAGGAATTCACCCTTGAGGGTGGACCCATATCCCCTTCCAATTTCTCCTGCTGGTTCTCTTGCCTTTAAAGGACTTTCCCTTCTACAGCCCCCAGCAGTATTTTTACTTTGGTAATGCTGTAGACAACTAAATCTGGGTTCCATAAATGGGATCCTATAAGGGATTCTCTTATTTTCTAGGTCTAAGATCTCTCATGAGCTTGGTATTTTGGCTTGCTGTTAAGATGGGTTTGGGTGGTGGGTTTTTTTTTTTTTTTTAATGTTTTGGTAACAGGATTTCAATGTGATTGGTTTCCTTTGTCATTTTTTTAATGCATTTAAAAATGAAATAAAAATGAAATAAAAAATTTAAAAATGCATTTAAAATTTTTGAATCTTGAGGCTTCACTGGATAGCTCAAGGGGTCCAGGACTTCTGGACTCGAGAAAGTCTGTGTTACTTGTAAGGGGTTGATAGCCTCTTGCATGTGTCCCAAAGGAGGCATCCAGAATGATTTTGGAGTGACATGGTGGGGACCAGTCCTGGGAAAAAAGCAGTCACGATTTTGGTTGGCAAAGTCTGTCTTTGGCATCTTTCCTCTTCCCATATCCATGCCTTTTCCGCCCCTCCTGGCCACCTATACCTTCCTAAGGGAACTCTTCATTGTTTCCCCCTCTTTCACTCCCAGGCATCTCTCCTGTATCCTTCTTCTGCTCTTAGCTGGCTGTTAGCTAATCCTTGCAAACTGATCACTTGAATTTCAAATGGGACTCCCTCTGGGATGGGGGAAAAGGAGGAGTATTTTCATTTCAAAAGGGAGGCAGCTACCTTGGCCTGGAGTCCGGAGGCCTCCTTTGAACCCCAGGCTTGTTACCACCTTGGGGAAATCACTTTCCTTCTTGCAGCCTTGGGTTTTGTCATCTGTAAAAGGAAAGAGTGGAATTAGCGGATCTCTGAGGCGGAATTCCAGTGCCGAGATTCAGTGGCTCTAGAGCGCTACCCCAAGACTTTTAGACTGAGATCTTAGAGACACTCCTGTGTTTCTGAGGCCATGGGGTCCTGGCTTCAGAGTGGAGAAGGTCCGGCCAGGGTCAAAAGCATCAGAAACAAAATTTGAATCCAGGCTTCCTAGTTCTGGAGCCAGGATTCCTTCCAGTGTACCACTTGGAAGAGAGTAGAAAGAAATCCATGAACACAGTCTCCTCCTGACCTTCTGTTCTCCCCGAGAACAATCCTTCAGATTACCTCTAGGAGCCTCTGAAGAGCAGTGGTTAGAGAATCTGGCCTGGGAGTCAGGAGACTGGATTCAAGAGCTAGTTCTTGTTTTGTTTTTTTTTTTTTTAAACCTTCTGACTTAGAATCAAGACTAAGTATTGGTTCCAAGATAGAAGAGCAGTGAGGCGTAGGCAATGGGGGTTAAGTGACTTCCCCAGGGTCACACAGCTAGCAAGCATCTGAAGTCAAGTTTGAACCCAGGACCTCCTGTCTCTAGGCCTGGCTCTCCATCCACTGAGCCACCCAGCTGCCCCCAAGGCCTGGATTTTGATTCCCCCAAGCCACCTAGCTGCCCCCTAGCATTGTTCTTTACATGGCCGCGGGCAAACTGCTTCTCTCTCATATAAAATGAAGATACTGGATTAGATGAACTCTGAACATCCCTAGAAGTCTATAAAGTTTATAAATCTTTCAGGTTGTCATTTTGTAGGTACCACTCAGGGAAAAAGAACTAAATAAAATGTCATGTGATACATTAAATGCAGACGTTCATGGTACTTTAAAATGTATGTAGTAGCCCTTTCACAGCTATTATTTCTTCTGATCCTTACAACATGCCTGTAAAGGTAGAAATAATTTTTCCATCTTCTCAGTTGGAAAAATTGCTCACTGAGGGAAAGTGACCTTGTTGGAGTGAATTATGGGAGAATAGAGGTGTTCACAAAAGCATTAGAACTAGAAGGACTCTGGGGGGCACCTACTCTAGTCACTTCACACCTACCTCTCTCTCTCTCTGTCTCTCTCTCTCTCTCTCTCTCTCTCTCTCTCTGTCTCTCTCTCTCTCTCTCTC